>NC_139820.1:13313210-13891432 GCF_963457635.1 Microchirus variegatus | reverse complement strand
GTTACTTCTGGACACTCAGTGTAAAATTGTGCAGTTATTTCATTGTTTGGACTTGTTTTCTGTTTTTCTATCTTAATGTGCGCATTGCAGTGAGTTAAGCTCATTTGGAGATTTTCCATTTTTTTCTCCTGCCAAATGATATAAACCTTAAAAATGAACATAATATCTATTTAAACTTACTTCTGGCCACTCAGTGTAAAATTTTGCAATTATTTCATTGTTTGGACTTGTTTTCTGTTTTTCTATCTTAATGTGCGCATTGGAGTGAGTTAAGCTCATTTGGAGATTTTCCATTTTTTTCTCCTGCCACATGATATAAACCTTAATAATGAACATAACATCTTTACAAAGTTACTTCTGACCACTCAGTGAAAAATTGTGCAGTTATTTCATTGTTTGGACTTGTTTTCTGTTTTTCTATCTTAATGTGCGCATTGGAGTGAGTTAAGCTCATTTGGAGATTTTCCATTTTTTTCTCCTGCCACATGATATAAACCTTAAAAAGTGAACATAACATCTTTACAATGTTACTTCTGGACACTCAGTGTAAAATGTTGCAATTATTTCATTGTTTGGACTTGTTTTCTGTTTTTCTATCTTAATGTGCGCATTGCAGTGAGTTAAGCTCATTTGGAGATTTTCCATTTTTTTCTCCTGCCAAATGATATAAACCTTAAAAATGAACATAATATCTATTTAAACTTACTTCTGGCCACTCTGTAAAATTTTGCAATTATTTCATTGTTTGGACTTGTTTTCTGTTTTTCTATGTCAACGTGCACATTGGAGTGAGGTAAGCTCATTTGGAGATTTTCCATTTTTTTCTCCTGCCACAAGATATAAACCTTAAAAAGTGAACATAACATCTTTACAATGTTACTTCTGGACACTCAGTGTAAAATGTTGCAATTATTTCATTGTTTGGACTTGTTTTCTGTTTTTCTATGTTTATGTGTACATTAGAGTGAGCTAAGCTCATTTGGAGATTTTCCGTTTTTTTCTCCTGCCACATGATATAAACCTTAAAAATGAACATAATATCTATTTGAACTTACTTCTGGACACTCAGTGTAAAATTTTGCAGTTATTTCATTGTTTGGACTTGTTTTCTGTTTTTCTATCTTAATGTGCGCATTGCAGTGAGTTAAGCTCATTTGGAGATTTTCCATTTTTTTCTCCTGCCACATGATATAAACCTTAAAAAGTGAACATAACATCTTTACAATGTTACTTCTGGCCACTCAGTGTAAAATTGTGCAGTTATTTCATTGTTTGGACTTGTTTTCTGTTTTTCTATCTTAATGTGCGCATTGGAGTGAGTTAAGCTCATTTGGAGATTTTCCATTTTTTTCTCCTGCCACATGATATAAACCTTAAAAAGTGAACATAACATCTTTACAATGTTACTTCTGGACACTCAGTGTAAAATTGTGCAGTTATTTCATTGTTTGGAATTGTTTTCTGTTTTTCTATCTTAATGTGCGCATTGCAGTGAGTTAAGCTCATTTGGAGATTTTCCATTTTTTTCTCCTGCCAAATGATATAAACCTTAAAAATGAACATAATATCTATTTAAACTTACTTCTGGCCACTCAGTGTAAAATGTTTTCATTGTTTGGACTTGTTTTCTGTTTTTCTATGTTTATGTGTACATTAGAGTGAGTTAAGCTCATTTGGAGATTTTCCGTTTTTTTCTCCTGCCACATGATATAAACCTTAAAAATGAACATAATATCTATTTAAACTTACTTCTGGACACTCAGTGTAAAATTTTGCAGTTATTTCATTGTTTGGACTTGTTTTCTGTTTTTCTATCTTAATGTGCGCATTGCAGTGAGTTAAGCTCATTTGGAGATTTTCCATTTTTTTCTCCTGCCAAATGATATAAACCTTAAAAAGTGAACATAACATCTTTACAATGTTACTTCTGGTCACTCAGTGAAAAATTGTGCAGTTATTTCATTGTTTGGACTTGTTTTCTGTTTTTCTATCTTAATGTGCGCATTGGAGTGAGTTAAGCTCATTTGGAGATTTTCCATTTTTTTCTCCTGCCACATGCTATAAACCTTAAAAAGTGAACATAATATCTATTTAAACTTACTTCTGGCCAGTCAGTGTAAAATTCTGCAATTATTTCATTGTTTGGACTTGTTTTCTGTTTTTCTATCTTAATGTGCACATTGGAGTGAGTTAAGCTCATTTGGAGATTTTCCATTTTTTTCTCCTGCCACATGATATAAACCAAAAAAAGTGAACATAACATCTTTACAATGTTACTTTTGGACACTCAGTGTAAAATTGTGCAGTTATTTCATTGTTTGGACTTGGTTTCTTTTTATCTATCTTAATGTGCGCATTGCAGTGAGTTAAGCTCATTTGGAGATTTTCCATTTTTTTCTCCTGCCACATGATATAAACCTTAAAAAGTGAACATAACATCTTTACAATGTAACTTCTGGCCACTCAGTGAAAAATTGTGCAGTTATTTCATTGTTTGGACTTGTTTTCTGTTTTTCTATCTTAATGTGCGCATTGCAGTGAGTTAAGCTCATTTGGAGATTTTCCATTTTTTTATCCTGCCAAATGATATAAACCTTAAAAAATGAACATAATATCTATTTAAACTTACTTCTGGCCACTCAGTGTAAAATTTTGCAATTATTTCATTGTTTGAACTTGTTTTCTGTTTTACTATGTCAACGTGCACATCGGAGTGAGTTAAGCTCATTTGGAGATTTTCCATTTTTTTCTCCTGCCACATGATATAAACCTTAAAAAGTGAACATAACATCTTTACAATGTTACTTCTGGACACTCAGTGTAAAATGTTGCAATTATTTCATTGTTTGGACTTGTTTTCTGTTTTTCTATGTTTATGTGTACATTAGAGTGAGTGAAGCTCATTTGGAGATTTTCCATTTTTTTCTCCTGCCACATGATATAAACCTTAAAAATGAACATAATATCTATTTAAACTTACTTCTGGCCACTCAGTGTAAAATTTTGCAATTATTTCATTGTTTGGACTTGTTTTCTTTTTTTCTATCTTAATGTGCACATTGGAGTGAGTTAAGCTCATTTGGAGATTTTCCATTTTTTTCTCCTGCCACATGATATAAACCTTAAAAAGTGAACATAACATCTTTACAATGTTACTTTTGGACACTCAGTGTAAAATTGTGCAGTTATTTCATTGTTTGGACTTGTTTTCTGTTTTTCTATCTTAATGTGCGCATTGCAGTGAGTTAAGCTCATTTGGAGATTTTCCATTTTTTTCTCCTGCCACATGATATAAACCTTAAAAAGTGAACATAAAATCTTTACAATGTTACGTCTGGCCACTCAGTGTAAAATTTTGCAATTATTTCATTGTTTGGACTTGTTTTCTGTTTTTCTATGTTTATGTGTACATTAGAGTGAGTTAAGCTCATTTGGAGATTTTCCGTTTTTTTCTCCTGCCACATGATATAAACCTTAAAAATGAACATAATATCTATTTAAACTTACTTCTGGCCACTCAGTGTAAAATTTTGCAATTATTTCATTGTTTGGACTTGTTTTCTGTTTTTCTATCTTAATGTGCACATTGGAGTGAGTTAAGCTCATTTGGAGATTTTCCGTTTTTTTCTCCTGCCACATGATATAAACCTTAAAAAGTGAACATAACATCTTTACAATGTTACCTTTGGACACTCAGTGTAAAATTGTGCAGTTATTCCATTGTTTGGACTTGTTTTCTGTTTTTCTATCTTAATGTGCGCATTGGAGTGAGTTAAGCTCATTTGGAGATTTTCCATTTTTTTCTCCTGCCAAATGATATAAACCTTAAAAAGTGAACATAACATCTTTACAATGTTACTTCTGGCCACTAAGTGTAAAATTGTGCAGTTATTTCATTGTTTGGATTTGTTTTTTGTTTTTCTATCTTAATGTGCGCATTGGAGTGAGTTAAGCTCATTTGGAGATTTTCCATTTTTTTCTCCTGCCACATGATATAAACCTTAAAAAGTTAACATAACATCTTTACAATGTTACTTCTGGACACTCAGTGTAAAATTGTGCAGTTATTTCATTGTTTGGACTTGTTTTCTGTTTTTCTATCTTAATGTGCGCATTGCAGTGAGTTAAGCTCATTTGGAGATTTTCCATTTTTTTCTCCTGCCAAATGATATAAACCTTAAAAATGAACATAATATCTATTTAAACTTACTTCTGGCCACTCAGTGTAAAATTTTGCAATTATTTCATTGTTTGGACTTGTTTTCTGTTTTTCTATCTTAATGTGCGCATTGGAGTGAGTTAAGCTCATTTGGAGATTTTCCATTTTTTTCTCCTGCCACATGATATAAACCTTAATAATGAACATAACATCTTTACAAAGTTACTTCTGACCACTCAGTGAAAAATTGTGCAGTTATTTCATTGTTTGGACTTGTTTTCTGTTTTTCTATCTTAATGTGCGCATTGGAGTGAGTTAAGCTCATTTGGAGATTTTCCATTTTTTTCTCCTGCCACATGATATAAACCTTAAAAAGTGAACATAACATCTTTACAATGTTACTTCTGGACACTCAGTGTAAAATGTTGCAATTATTTCATTGTTTGGACTTGTTTTCTGTTTTTCTATCTTAATGTGCGCATTGCAGTGAGTTAAGCTCATTTGGAGATTTTCCATTTTTTTCTCCTGCCAAATGATATAAACCTTAAAAATGAACATAATATCTATTTAAACTTACTTCTGGCCACTCTGTAAAATTTTGCAATTATTTCATTGTTTGGACTTGTTTTCTGTTTTTCTATGTCAACGTGCACATTGGAGTGAGGTAAGCTCATTTGGAGATTTTCCATTTTTTTTTCCTGCCACAAGATATAAACCTTAAAAAGTGAACATAACATCTTTACAATGTTACTTCTGGACACTCAGTGTAAAATGTTGCAATTATTTCATTGTTTGGACTTGTTTTCTGTTTTTCTATGTTTATGTGTACATTAGAGTGAGCTAAGCTCATTTGGAGATTTTCCGTTTTTTTCTCCTGCCACATGATATAAACCTTAAAAATGAACATAATATCTATTTGAACTTACTTCTGGACACTCAGTGTAAAATTTTGCAGTTATTTCATTGTTTGGACTTGTTTTCTGTTTTTCTATCTTAATGTGCGCATTGCAGTGAGTTAAGCTCATTTGGAGATTTTCCATTTTTTTCTCCTGCCACATGATATAAACCTTAAAAAGTGAACATAACATCTTTACAATGTTACTTCTGGCCACTCAGTGTAAAATTGTGCAGTTATTTCATTGTTTGGACTTGTTTTCTGTTTTTCTATCTTAATGTGCGCATTGGAGTGAGTTAAGCTCATTTGGAGATTTTCCATTTTTTTCTCCTGCCACATGATATAAACCTTAAAAAGTGAACATAATATCTATTTAAACTTACTTCTGGCCAGTCAGTGTAAAATTCTGCAATTATTTCATTGTTTGGACTTGTTTTCTGTTTTTCTATCTTAATGTGCACATTGGAGTGAGTTAAGCTCATTTGGAGATTTTCCATTTTTTTCTCCTGCCACATGATATAAACCATAAAAAGTGAACATAACATCTTTACAATGTTACTTTTGGACACTCAGTGTAAAATTGTGCAGTTATTTCATTGTTTGGACTTGGTTTCTTTTTATCTATCTTAATGTGCGCATTGCAGTGAGTTAAGCTCATTTGGAGATTTTCCATTTTTTTCTCCTGCCAAATGATATAAACCTTAAAAATGAACATAATATCTATTTAAACTTACTTCTGGCCACTCAGTGTAAAATTTTGCAATTATTTCATTGTTTGGACTTGTTTTCTGTTTTTCTATGTCAACGTGCACATTGGAGTGAGGTAAGCTCATTTGGAGATTTTCCATTTTTTTCTCCTGCCACATGATATAAACCTTAAAAAGTGAACATAACATCTTTACAATGTTACTTCTGGCCACTCAGTGTAAAATGTTGCAATTATTTCATTGTTTGTACTTGTTTTCTGTTTTTCTATGTTCATGAGTACATTAGAGTGAGTTAAGCTCATTTGGAGATTTTCCGTTTTTTTCTCCTGCCACATGATATAAACCTTAAAAATGAACATAATATCTATTTAAACTTACTTCTGGACACTCAGTGTAAAATTTTGCAGTTATTTCATTGTTTGGACTTGTTTTCTGTTTTTCTATCTTAATGTGCGCATTGGAGTGAGTTAAGCTCATTTGGAGATTTTCCATTTTTTTCTCCTGCCACATGATATAAACCTTAAAAAGTGAACATAACATCTTTACAATGTTACTTCTGGACACTCAGTGTAAAATTGTGCAGTTATTTCATTGTTTGGACTTGTTTTCTGTTTTTCTATCTTAATGTGCATATTGCAGTGAGTAAAGCTCATTTGGAGATTTTCCATTTTTTTCTCCTGCCAAATGATATAAACCTTAAAAATGAACATAATATCTATTTAAACTTACTTCTGGCCACTCAGTGTAAAATTTTGCAATTAATTCATTGTTTGAACTTGTTTTCTGTTTTTCTATGTCAACGTGCACATTGGAGTGAGTTAAGCTCATTTGGAGATTTTCCATTTTTTTCTCCTGCCACATGATATAAACCTTAAAAAGTGAACATAACATCTTTACAATGTTACTTCTGGACACTCAGTGTAAAATGTTGCAATTATTTCATTGTTTGGACTTGTTTTGTGTTTTTCTATCTTAATGTGCGCATTGGAGTGAGTTAAGCTCATTTGGAGATTTTCCATTTTTTTCTCCTGCCAAATGATATAAACCTTAAAAAGTGAACATAACATCTTTACAATGTTACTTCTGGCCACTCAGTGTAAAATTGTGCAGTTATTTCATTGTTTGGATTTGTTTTTTGTTTTTCTATCTTAATGTGCGCATTGGAGTGAGTTAAGCTCATTTGGAGATTTTCCATTTTTTTCTCCTGCCACATGATATAAACCTTAAAAAGTTAACATAACATCTTTACAATGTTACTTCTGGACACTCAGTGTAAAATTGTGCAGTTATTTCATTGTTTGGATTTGTTTTTTGTTTTTCTATCTTAATGTGCGCATTGCAGTGAGTTAAGCTCATTTGGAGATTTTCCATTTTTTTCTCCTGCCAAATGATATAAACCTTAAAAATGAACATAATATCTATTTAAACTTACTTCTGGCCACTCAGTGTAAAATTTTTTCATTGTTTGGACTTGTTTTCTGTTTTTCTATGTTTATGTGTACATTAGAGTGAGTTAAGCTCATTTGGAGATTTTCCGTTTTTTCTCCTGCCACATGATATAAACCTTAAAAATGAACATAATATCTATTTAAACTTACTTCTGGACACTCAGTGTAAAATTTTGCAGTTATTTCATTGTTTGGACTTGTTTTCTGTTTTTCTATCTTAATGTGCGCATTGCAGTGAGTTAAGCTCATTTGGAGATTTTCCGTTTTTTTCTCCTGCCACATGATATAAACCTTAAAAATGAACATAATATCTATTTAAACTTACTTCTGGCCAGTCAGTGTAAAATTTTGCAATTATTTCATTGTTTGGACTTGTTTTCTGTTTTTCTATCTTAATGTGCACATTGGAGTGAGTTAAGCTCATTTGGAGATTTTCCATTTTTTTCTCCTGCCACATGATATAAACCATAAAAAGTGAACATAACATCTTTACAATGTTACTTTTGGACACTCAGTGTAAAATTGTGCAGTTATTTCATTGTTTGGACTTGGTTTCTTTTTATCTATCTTAATGTGCGCATTGCAGTGAGTTAATAAGCTCATTTGGAGATTTTCCATTTTTTTCTCCTGCCAAATGATATAAACCTTAAAAATGAACATAATATCTATTTAAACTTACTTCTGGCCACTCAGTGTAAAATTTTGCAATTATTTCATTGTTTGGACTTGTTTTCTGTTTTTCTATGTCAACGTGCACATTGGAGTGAGGTAAGCTCATTTGGAGATTTTCCATTTTTTTCTCCTGCCACATGATATAAACCTTAAAAAGTGAACATAACATCTTTACAATGTTACTTCTGGCCACTCAGTGTAAAATGTTGCAATTATTTCATTGTTTGGACTTGTTTTCTGTTTTTCTATGTTCATGAGTACATTAGAGTGAGTTAAGCTCATTTGGAGATTTTCCGTTTTTTTCTCCTGCCACATGATATAAACCTTAAAAATGAACATAATATCTATTTAAACTTACTTCTGGACACTCAGTGTAAAATTTTGCAGTTATTTCATTGTTTGGACTTGTTTTCTGTTTTTCTATCTTAATGTGCGTATTGGAGTGAGTTAAGCTCATTTGGAGATTTTCCATTTTTTTCTCCTGCCACATGATATAAACCTTAAAAAGTGAACATAACATCTTTACAATGTTACTTCTGGCCACTCAGTGTAAAATTGTGCAGTTATTTCATTGTTTGGACTTGTTTTCTGTTTTTCTATCTTAATGTGCGCATTGCAGTGAGTAAAGCTCATTTGGAGATTTTCCATTTTTTTCTCCTGCCAAATGATATAAACCTTAAAAATGAACATAATATCTATTTAAACTTACTTCTGGCCACTCAGTGTAAAATGTTGCAATTATTTCATTGTTTGAACTTGTTTTCTGTTTTTCTATGTCAACGTGCACATTGGAGTGAGTTAAGCTCATTTGGAGATTTTCCATTTTTTTCTCCTGCCACATGATATAAACCTTAAAAAGTGAACATAACATCTTTACAATGTTACTTCTGGACACTCAGTGTAAAATGTTGCAATTATTTCATTGTTTGGACTTGTTTTGTGTTTTTCTATCTTAATGTGCGCATTGGAGTGAGTTAAGCTCATTTGGAGATTTTCCATTTTTTTCTCCTGCCAAATGATATAAACCTTAAAAAGTGAACATAACATCTTTACAATGTTACTTCTGGCCACTCAGTGTAAAATTGTGCAGTTATTTCATTGTTTGGATTTGTTTTTTGTTTTTCTATCTTAATGTGCGCATCGGAGTGAGTTAAGCTCATTTGGAGATTTTCCATTTTTTTCTCCTGCCACATGATATAAACCTTAAAAAGTTAACATAACATCTTTACAATGTTACTTCTGGACACTCAGTGTAAAATTGTGCAGTCATTTCATTGTTTGGACTTGTTTTCTGTTTTTCTATCTTAATGTGCGCATTGCAGTGAGTTAAGCTCATTTGGAGATTTTCCATTTTTTTCTCCTGCCAAATGATATAAACCTTAAAAATGAACATAATATCTATTTAAACTTACTTCTGGCCACTCAGTGTAAAATTTTGCAATTATTTCATTGTTTGGACTTGTTTTCTGTTTTTCTATCTTAATGTGCGCATTGGAGTGAGTTAAGCTCATTTGGAGATTTTCCATTTTTTTCTCCTGCCACATGATATAAACCTTAATAATGAACATAACATCTTTACAAAGTTACTTCTGACCACTCAGTGAAAAATTGTGCAGTTATTTCATTGTTTGGACTTGTTTTCTGTTTTTCTATCTTAATGTGCGCATTGGAGTGAGTTAAGCTCATTTGGAGATTTTCCATTTTTTTCTCCTGCCACATGATATAAACCTTAAAAAGTGAACATAACATCTTTACAATGTTACTTCTGGACACTCAGTGTAAAATGTTGCAATTATTTCATTGTTTGGACTTGTTTTCTGTTTTTCTATCTTAATGTGCGCATTGCAGTGAGTTAAGCTCATTTGGAGATTTTCCATTTTTTTCTCCTGCCAAATGATATAAACCTTAAAAATGAACATAATATCTATTTAAACTTACTTCTGGCCACTCTGTAAAATTTTGCAATTATTTCATTGTTTGGACTTGTTTTCTGTTTTTCTATGTCAACGTGCACATTGGAGTGAGGTAAGCTCATTTGGAGATTTTCCATTTTTTTTTCCTGCCACAAGATATAAACCTTAAAAAGTGAACATAACATCTTTACAATGTTACTTCTGGACACTCAGTGTAAAATGTTGCAATTATTTCATTGTTTGGACTTGTTTTCTGTTTTTCTATGTTTATGTGTACATTAGAGTGAGCTAAGCTCATTTGGAGATTTTCCGTTTTTTTCTCCTGCCACATGATATAAACCTTAAAAATGAACATAATATCTATTTGAACTTACTTCTGGACACTCAGTGTAAAATTTTGCAGTTATTTCATTGTTTGGACTTGTTTTCTGTTTTTCTATCTTAATGTGCGCATTGCAGTGAGTTAAGCTCATTTGGAGATTTTCCATTTTTTTCTCCTGCCACATGATATAAACCTTAAAAAGTGAACATAACATCTTTACAATGTTACTTCTGGCCACTCAGTGTAAAATTGTGCAGTTATTTCATTGTTTGGACTTGTTTTCTGTTTTTCTATCTTAATGTGCGCATTGGAGTGAGTTAAGCTCATTTGGAGATTTTCCATTTTTTTCTCCTGCCACATGATATAAACCTTAAAAAGTGAACATAATATCTATTTAAACTTACTTCTGGCCAGTCAGTGTAAAATTCTGCAATTATTTCATTGTTTGGACTTGTTTTCTGTTTTTCTATCTTAATGTGCACATTGGAGTGAGTTAAGCTCATTTGGAGATTTTCCATTTTTTTCTCCTGCCACATGATATAAACCATAAAAAGTGAACATAACATCTTTACAATGTTACTTTTGGACACTCAGTGTAAAATTGTGCAGTTATTTCATTGTTTGGACTTGGTTTCTTTTTATCTATCTTAATGTGCGCATTGCAGTGAGTTAAGCTCATTTGGAGATTTTCCATTTTTTTCTCCTGCCAAATGATATAAACCTTAAAAATGAACATAATATCTATTTAAACTTACTTCTGGCCACTCAGTGTAAAATTTTGCAATTATTTCATTGTTTGGACTTGTTTTCTGTTTTTCTATGTCAACGTGCACATTGGAGTGAGGTAAGCTCATTTGGAGATTTTCCATTTTTTTCTCCTGCCACATGATATAAACCTTAAAAAGTGAACATAACATCTTTACAATGTTACTTCTGGCCACTCAGTGTAAAATGTTGCAATTATTTCATTGTTTGTACTTGTTTTCTGTTTTTCTATGTTCATGAGTACATTAGAGTGAGTTAAGCTCATTTGGAGATTTTCCGTTTTTTTCTCCTGCCACATGATATAAACCTTAAAAATGAACATAATATCTATTTAAACTTACTTCTGGACACTCAGTGTAAAATTTTGCAGTTATTTCATTGTTTGGACTTGTTTTCTGTTTTTCTATCTTAATGTGCGCATTGGAGTGAGTTAAGCTCATTTGGAGATTTTCCATTTTTTTCTCCTGCCACATGATATAAACCTTAAAAAGTGAACATAACATCTTTACAATGTTACTTCTGGACACTCAGTGTAAAATTGTGCAGTTATTTCATTGTTTGGACTTGTTTTCTGTTTTTCTATCTTAATGTGCATATTGCAGTGAGTAAAGCTCATTTGGAGATTTTCCATTTTTTTCTCCTGCCAAATGATATAAACCTTAAAAATGAACATAATATCTATTTAAACTTACTTCTGGCCACTCAGTGTAAAATTTTGCAATTATTTCATTGTTTGGACTTGTTTTCTGTTTTTCTATGTCAACGTGCACATTGGAGTGAGGTAAGCTCATTTGGAGATTTTCCATTTTTTTCTCCTGCCACATGATATAAACCTTAAAAAGTGAACATAACATCTTTACAATGTTACTTCTGGCCACTCAGTGTAAAATGTTGCAATTATTTCATTGTTTGGACTTGTTTTCTGTTTTTCTATGTTCATGAGTACATTAGAGTGAGTTAAGCTCATTTGGAGATTTTCCGTTTTTTTCTCCTGCCACATGATATAAACCTTAAAAATGAACATAATATCTATTTAAACTTACTTCTGGACACTCAGTGTAAAATTTTGCAGTTATTTCATTGTTTGGACTTGTTTTCTGTTTTTCTATCTTAATGTGCGCATTGGAGTGAGTTAAGCTCATTTGGAGATTTTCCATTTTTTTCTCCTGCCACATGATATAAACCTTAAAAAGTGAACATAACATCTTTACAATGTTACTTCTGGCCACTCAGTGTAAAATTGTGCAGTTATTTCATTGTTTGGACTTGTTTTCTGTTTTTCTATCTTAATGTGCGCATTGCAGTGAGTAAAGCTCATTTGGAGATTTTCCATTTTTTTCTCCTGCCAAATGATATAAACCTTAAAAATGAACATAATATCTATTTAAACTTACTTCTGGCCACTCAGTGTAAAATGTTGCAATTATTTCATTGTTTGAACTTGTTTTCTGTTTTTCTATGTCAACGTGCACATTGGAGTGAGTTAAGCTCATTTGGAGATTTTCCATTTTTTTCTCCTGCCACATGATATAAACCTTAAAAAGTGAACATAACATCTTTACAATGTTACTTCTGGACACTCAGTGTAAAATGTTGCAATTATTTCATTGTTTGGACTTGTTTTGTGTTTTTCTATCTTAATGTGCGCATTGGAGTGAGTTAAGCTCATTTGGAGATTTTCCATTTTTTTCTCCTGCCAAATGATATAAACCTTAAAAAGTGAACATAACATCTTTACAATGTTACTTCTGGCCACTCAGTGTAAAATTGTGCAGTTATTTCATTGTTTGGATTTGTTTTTTGTTTTTCTATCTTAATGTGCGCATCGGAGTGAGTTAAGCTCATTTGGAGATTTTCCATTTTTTTCTCCTGCCACATGATATAAACCTTAAAAAGTTAACATAACATCTTTACAATGTTACTTCTGGACACTCAGTGTAAAATTGTGCAGTCATTTCATTGTTTGGACTTGTTTTCTTTTTTTCTATCTTAATGTGCGCATTGCAGTGAGTTAAGCTCATTTGGAGATTTTCCATTTTTTTCTCCTGCCAAATGATATAAACCTTAAAAATGAACATAATATCTATTTAAACTTACTTCTGGCCACTCAGTGTAAAATTTTTTCATTGTTTGGACTTGTTTTCTGTTTTTCTATGTTTATGTGTACATTAGAGTGAGTTAAGCTCATTTGGAGATTTTCCGTTTTTTTCTCCTGCCACATGATATAAACCTTAAAAATGAACATAATATCTATTTAAACTTACTTCTGGACACTCAGTGTAAAATTTTGCAGTTATTTCATTGTTTGGACTTGTTTTCTGTTTTTCTATCTTATTGTGCGCTTTGCAGTGAGTTAAGCTCATTTGGAGGTTTTCCATTTTTTTCTCCTGCCAAATGATATAAACCTTAAAAAGTGAACATAACATCTTTACAATGTTACGTCTGGCCACTCAGTGTAAAATTTTGCAATTATTTCATTGTTTGGACTTGTTTTCTGTTTTTCTATGTTTATGTGTACATTAGAGTGAGTTAAGCTCATTTGGAGATTTTCCGTTTTTTTCTCCTGCCACATGATATAAACCTTAAAAATGAACATAATATCTATTTAAACTTACTTCTGGCCACTCAGTGTAAAATTTTGCAATTATTTCATTGTTTGGACTTGTTTTCTGTTTTTCTATCTTAATGTGCACATTGGAGTGAGTTAAGCTCATTTGGAGATTTTCCGTTTTTTTCTCCTGCCACATGATATAAACCTTAAAAAGTGAACATAACATCTTTACAATGTTACCTTTGGACACTCAGTGTAAAATTGTGCAGTTATTCCATTGTTTGGACTTGTTTTCTGTTTTTCTATCTTAATGTGCGCATTGGAGTGAGTTGAGCTCATTTGGAGATTTTCCATTTTTTTCTCCTGCCAAATGATATAAACCTTAAAAAGTGAACATAACATCTTTACAATGTTACTTCTGGCCACTAAGTGTAAAATTGTGCAGTTATTTCATTGTTTGGATTTGTTTTTTGTTTTTCTATCTTAATGTGCGCATTGGAGTGAGTTAAGCTCATTTGGAGATTTTCCATTTTTTTCTCCTGCCACATGATATAAACCTTAAAAAGTTAACATAACATCTTTACAATGTTACTTCTGGACACTCAGTGTAAAATTGTGCAGTTATTTCATTGTTTGGACTTGTTTTCTGTTTTTCTATCTTAATGTGCGCATTGCAGTGAGTTAAGCTCATTTGGAGATTTTCCATTTTTTTCTCCTGCCAAATGATATAAACCTTAAAAATGAACATAATATCTATTTAAACTTACTTCTGGCCACTCAGTGTAAAATTTTGCAATTATTTCATTGTTTGGACTTGTTTTCTGTTTTTCTATCTTAATGTGCGCATTGGAGTGAGTTAAGCTCATTTGGAGATTTTCCATTTTTTTCTCCTGCCACATGATATAAACCTTAATAATGAACATAACATCTTTACAAAGTTACTTCTGACCACTCAGTGAAAAATTGTGCAGTTATTTCATTGTTTGGACTTGTTTTCTGTTTTTCTATCTTAATGTGCGCATTGGAGTGAGTTAAGCTCATTTGGAGATTTTCCATTTTTTTCTCCTGCCACATGATATAAACCTTAAAAAGTGAACATAACATCTTTACAATGTTACTCCTGGACACTCAGTGTAAAATGTTGCAATTATTTCATTGTTTGGACTTGTTTTCTGTTTTTCTATCTTAATGTGCGCATTGCAGTGAGTTAAGCTCATTTGGAGATTTTCCATTTTTTTCTCCTGCCAAATGATATAAACCTTAAAAATGAACATAATATCTATTTAAACTTACTTCTGGCCACTCTGTAAAATTTTGCAATTATTTCATTGTTTGGACTTGTTTTCTGTTTTTCTATGTCATCGTGCACATTGGAGTGAGGTAAGCTCATTTGGAGATTTTCCATTTTTTTCTCCTGCCACAAGATATAAACCTTAAAAAGTGAACATAACATCTTTACAATGTTACTTCTGGACACTCAGTGTAAAATGTTGCAATTATTTCATTGTTTGGACTTGTTTTCTGTTTTTCTATGTTTATGTGTACATTAGAGTGAGCTAAGCTCATTTGGAGATTTTCCGTTTTTTTCTCCTGCCACATGATATAAACCTTAAAAATGAACATAATATCTATTTGAACTTACTTCTGGACACTCAGTGTAAAATTTTGCAGTTATTTCATTGTTTGGACTTGTTTTCTGTTTTTCTATCTTAATGTGCGCATTGCAGTGAGTTAAGCTCATTTGGAGATTTTCCATTTTTTTCTCCTGCCACATGATATAAACCTTAAAAAGTGAACATAACATCTTTACAATGTTACTTCTGGCCACTCAGTGTAAAATTGTGCAGTTATTTCATTGTTTGGACTTGTTTTCTGTTTTTCTATCTTAATGTGCGCATTGGAGTGAGTTAAGCTCATTTGGAGATTTTCCATTTTTTTCTCCTGCCACATGATATAAACCTTAAAAAGTGAACATAACATCTTTACAATGTTACTTCTGGACACTCAGTGTAAAATTGTGCAGTTATTTCATTGTTTGGACTTGTTTTCTGTTTTTCTATCTTAATGTGCGCATTGCAGTGAGTTAAGCTCATTTGGAGATTTTCCATTTTTTTCTCCTGCCAAATGATATAAACCTTAAAAATGAACATAATATCTATTTAAACTTACTTCTGGCCACTCAGTGTAAAATGTTTTCATTGTTTGGACTTGTTTTCTGTTTTTCTATGTTTATGTGTACATTAGAGTGAGTTAAGCTCATTTGGAGATTTTCCGTTTTTTTCTCCTGCCACATGATATAAACCTTAAAAATGAACATAATATCTATTTAAACTTACTTCTGGACACTCAGTGTAAAATTTTGCAGTTATTTCATTGTTTGGACTTGTTTTCTGTTTTTCTATCTTAATGTGCGCATTGCAGTGAGTTAAGCTCATTTGGAGATTTTCCATTTTTTTCTCCTGCCAAATGATATAAACCTTAAAAAGTGAACATAACATCTTTACAATGTTACTTCTGGTCACTCAGTGAAAAATTGTGCAGTTATTTCATTGTTTGGACTTGTTTTCTGTTTTTCTATCTTAATGTGCGCATTGGAGTGAGTTAAGCTCATTTGGAGATTTTCCATTTTTTTCTCCTGCCACATGCTATAAACCTTAAAAAGTGAACATAATATCTATTTAAACTTACTTCTGGCCAGTCAGTGTAAAATTCTGCAATTATTTCATTGTTTGGACTTGTTTTCTGTTTTTCTATCTTAATGTGCACATTGGAGTGAGTTAAGCTCATTTGGAGATTTTCCATTTTTTTCTCCTGCCACATGATATAAACCATAAAAAGTGAACATAACATCTTTACAATGTTACTTTTGGACACTCAGTGTAAAATTGTGCAGTTATTTCATTGTTTGGACTTGGTTTCTTTTTATCTATCTTAATGTGCGCATTGCAGTGAGTTAAGCTCATTTGGAGATTTTCCATTTTTTTCTCCTGCCAAATGATATAAACCTTAAAAATGAACATAATATCTATTTAAACTTACTTCTGGCCACTCAGTGTAAAATTTTGCAATTATTTCATTGTTTGTACTTGTTTTCTGTTTTTCTATGTTCATGAGTACATTAGAGTGAGTTAAGCTCATTTGGAGATTTTCCGTTTTTTTCTCCTGCCACATGATATAAACCTTAAAAATGAACATAATATCTATTTAAACTTACTTCTGGACACTCAGTGTAAAATTTTGCAGTTATTTCATTGTTTGGACTTGTTTTCTGTTTTTCTATCTTAATGTGCGCATTGGAGTGAGTTAAGCTCATTTGGAGATTTTCCATTTTTTTCTCCTGCCACATGATATAAACCTTAAAAAGTGAACATAACATCTTTACAATGTTACTTCTGGACACTCAGTGTAAAATTGTGCAGTTATTTCATTGTTTGGACTTGTTTTCTGTTTTTCTATCTTAATGTGCATATTGCAGTGAGTAAAGCTCATTTGGAGATTTTCCATTTTTTTCTCCTGCCAAATGATATAAACCTTAAAAATGAACATAATATCTATTTAAACTTACTTCTGGCCACTCAGTGTAAAATTTTGCAATTATTTCATTGTTTGAACTTGTTTTCTGTTTTTCTATGTCAACGTGCACATTGGAGTGAGTTAAGCTCATTTGGAGATTTTCCATTTTTTTCTCCTGCCACATGATATAAACCTTAAAAAGTGAACATAACATCTTTACAATGTTACTTCTGGACACTCAGTGTAAAATGTTGCAATTATTTCATTGTTTGGACTTGTTTTGTGTTTTTCTATCTTAATGTGCGCATTGGAGTGAGTTAAGCTCATTTGGAGATTTTCCATTTTTTTCTCCTGCCAAACGATATAAACCTTAAAAAGTGAACATAACATCTTTACAATGTTACTTCTGGCCACTCAGTGTAAAATTGTGCAGTTATTTCATTGTTTGGATTTGTTTTTTGTTTTTCTATCTTAATGTGCGCATTGGAGTGAGTTAAGCTCATTTGGAGATTTTCCATTTTTTTCTCCTGCCACATGATATAAACCTTAAAAAGTTAACATAACATCTTTACAATGTTACTTCTGGACACTCAGTGTAAAATTGTGCAGTTATTTCATTGTTTGGATTTGTTTTTTGTTTTTCTATCTTAATGTGCGCATTGCAGTGAGTTAAGCTCATTTGGAGATTTTCCATTTTTTTCTCCTGCCAAATGATATAAACCTTAAAAATGAACATAATATCTATTTAAACTTACTTCTGGCCACTCAGTGTAAAATTTTTTCATTGTTTGGACTTGTTTTCTGTTTTTCTATGTTTATGTGTACATTAGAGTGAGTTAAGCTCATTTGGAGATTTTCCGTTTTTTTCTCCTGCCACATGATATAAACCTTAAAAATGAACATAATATCTATTTAAACTTACTTCTGGACACTCAGTGTAAAATTTTGCAGTTATTTCATTGTTTGGACTTGTTTTCTGTTTTTCTATCTTAATGTGCGCATTGCAGTGAGTTAAGCTCATTTGGAGATTTTCCGTTTTTTTCTCCTGCCACATGATATAAACCTTAAAAATGAACATAATATCTATTTAAACTTACTTCTGGCCAGTCAGTGTAAAATTTTGCAATTATTTCATTGTTTGGACTTGTTTTCTGTTTTTCTATCTTAATGTGCACATTGGAGTGAGTTAAGCTCATTTGGAGATTTTCCATTTTTTTCTCCTGCCACATGATATAAACCATAAAAAGTGAACATAACATCTTTACAATGTTACTTTTGGACACTCAGTGTAAAATTGTGCAGTTATTTCATTGTTTGGACTTGGTTTCTTTTTATCTATCTTAATGTGCGCATTGCAGTGAGTTAATAAGCTCATTTGGAGATTTTCCATTTTTTTCTCCTGCCAAATGATATAAACCTTAAAAATGAACATAATATCTATTTAAACTTACTTCTGGCCACTCAGTGTAAAATTTTGCAATTATTTCATTGTTTGGACTTGTTTTCTGTTTTTCTATGTCAACGTGCACATTGGAGTGAGGTAAGCTCATTTGGAGATTTTCCATTTTTTTCTCCTGCCACATGATATAAACCTTAAAAAGTGAACATAACATCTTTACAATGTTACTTCTGGCCACTCAGTGTAAAATGTTGCAATTATTTCATTGTTTGGACTTGTTTTCTGTTTTTCTATGTTCATGAGTACATTAGAGTGAGTTAAGCTCATTTGGAGATTTTCCGTTTTTTTCTCCTGCCACATGATATAAACCTTAAAAATGAACATAATATCTATTTAAACTTACTTCTGGACACTCAGTGTAAAATTTTGCAGTTATTTCATTGTTTGGACTTGTTTTCTGTTTTTCTATGTCAACGTGCACATTGGAGTGAGGTAAGCTCATTTGGAGATTTTCCATTTTTTTCTCCTGCCACATGATATAAACCTTAAAAAGTGAACATAACATCTTTACAATGTTACTTCTGGCCACTCAGTGTAAAATTGTGCAGTTATTTCATTGTTTGGACTTGTTTTCTGTTTTTCTATCTTAATGTGCGCATTGCAGTGAGTAAAGCTCATTTGGAGATTTTCCATTTTTTTCTCCTGCCAAATGATATAAACCTTAAAAATGAACATAATATCTATTTAAACTTACTTCTGGCCACTCAGTGTAAAATGTTGCAATTATTTCATTGTTTGAACTTGTTTTCTGTTTTTCTATGTCAACGTGCACATTGGAGTGAGTTAAGCTCATTTGGAGATTTTCCATTTTTTTCTCCTGCCACATGATATAAACCTTAAAAAGTGAACATAACATCTTTACAATGTTACTTCTGGACACTCAGTGTAAAATGTTGCAATTATTTCATTGTTTGGACTTGTTTTGTGTTTTTCTATCTTAATGTGCGCATTGGAGTGAGTTAAGCTCATTTGGAGATTTTCCATTTTTTTCTCCTGCCAAATGATATAAACCTTAAAAAGTGAACATAACATCTTTACAATGTTACTTCTGGCCACTCAGTGTAAAATTGTGCAGTTATTTCATTGTTTGGATTTGTTTTTTGTTTTTCTATCTTAATGTGCGCATTGGAGTGAGTTAAGCTCATTTGGAGATTTTCCATTTTTTTCTCCTGCCACATGATATAAACCTTAAAAAGTAAACATAACATCTTTACAATGTTACTTCTGGACACTCAGTGTAAAATTGTGCAGTTATTTCATTGTTTGGACTTGTTTTCTTTTTTTCTATCTTAATGTGCGCATTGCAGTGAGTTAAGCTCATTTGGAGATTTTCCATTTTTTTCTCCTGCCAAATGATATAAACCTTAAAAATGAACATAATATCTATTTAAACTTACTTCTGGCCACTCAGTGTAAAATTTTTTCATTGTTTGGACTTGTTTTCTGTTTTTCTATGTTTATGTGTACATTAGAGTGAGTTAAGCTCATTTGGAGATTTTCCGTTTTTTTCTCCTGCCACATGATATAAACCTTAAAAATGAACATAATATCTATTTAAACTTACTTCTGGACACTCAGTGTAAAATTTTGCAGTTATTTCATTGTTTGGACTTGTTTTCTGTTTTTCTATCTTAATGTGCGCTTTGCAGTGAGTTAAGCTCATTTGGAGGTTTTCCATTTTTTTCTCCTGCCAAATGATATAAAGCTTAAAAAGTGAACATAACATCTTTACAATGTTACTTCTGGTCACTCAGTGAAAAATTGTGCAGTTATTTCATTGTTTGGACTTGTTTTCTGTTTTTCTATCTTAATGTGCGCATTGGAGTGAGTTAAGCTCATTTGGAGATTTTCCATTTTTTTCTCCTGCCACATGATATAAACCTTAAAAAGTGAACATAACATCTTTACAATGTTACTTCTGGACACTCAGTGTAAAATTGTGCAGTTATTTCATTGTTTGGACTTGTTTTCTGTTTTTCTATCTTAATGTGCGCATTGCAGTGAGTAAAGCTCATTTGGAGATTTTCCATTTTTTTCTCCTGCCAAATGATATAAACCTTAAAAATGAACATAATATCTATTTAAACTTACTTCTGGCCACTCAGTGTAAAATGTTGCAATTATTTCATTGTTTGAACTTGTTTTCTGTTTTTCTATGTCAACGTGCACATTGGAGTGAGTTAAGCTCATTTGGAGATTTTCCATTTTTTTCTCCTGCCACATGATATAAACCTTAAAAAGTGAACATAACATCTTTACAATGTTACTTCTGGACACTCAGTGTAAAATGTTGCAATTATTTCATTGTTTGGACTTGTTTTGTGTTTTTCTATCTTAATGTGCGCATTGGAGTGAGTTAAGCTCATTTGGAGATTTTCCATTTTTTTCTCCTGCCAAATGATATAAACCTTAAAAAGTGAACATAACATCTTTACAATGTTACTTCTGGCCACTCAGTGTAAAATTGTGCAGTTATTTCATTGTTTGGATTTGTTTTTTGTTTTTCTATCTTAATGTGCGCATTGGAGTGAGTTAAGCTCATTTGGAGATTTTCCATTTTTTTCTCCTGCCACATGATATAAACCTTAAAAAGTAAACATAACATCTTTACAATGTTACTTCTGGACACTCAGTGTAAAATTGTGCAGTTATTTCATTGTTTGGACTTGTTTTCTTTTTTTCTATCTTAATGTGCGCATTGCAGTGAGTTAAGCTCATTTGGAGATTTTCCATTTTTTTCTCCTGCCAAATGATATAAACCTTAAAAATGAACATAATATCTATTTAAACTTACTTCTGGCCACTCAGTGTAAAATTTTTTCATTGTTTGGACTTGTTTTCTGTTTTTCTATGTTTATGTGTACATTAGAGTGAGTTAAGCTCATTTGGAGATTTTCCGTTTTTTTCTCCTGCCACATGATATAAACCTTAAAAATGAACATAATATCTATTTAAACTTACTTCTGGACACTCAGTGTAAAATTTTGCAGTTATTTCATTGTTTGGACTTGTTTTCTGTTTTTCTATCTTAATGTGCGCTTTGCAGTGAGTTAAGCTCATTTGGAGGTTTTCCATTTTTTTCTCCTGCCAAATGATATAAAGCTTAAAAAGTGAACATAACATCTTTACAATGTTACTTCTGGTCACTCAGTGAAAAATTGTGCAGTTATTTCATTGTTTGGACTTGTTTTCTGTTTTTCTATCTTAATGTGCGCATTGGAGTGAGTTAAGCTCATTTGGAGATTTTCCATTTTTTTCTCCTGCCACATGATATAAACCTTAAAAAGTGAACATAACATCTTTACAATGTTACTTCTGGACACTCAGTGTAAAATTGTGCAGTTATTTCATTGTTTGGACTTGTTTTCTGTTTTTCTATCTTAATGTGCGCATTGCAGTGAGTTAAGCTCATTTGGAGATTTTCCATTTTTTTCGCCTGCCAAATGATATAAACCTTAAAAATGAACATAATATCTATTTAAACTTACTTCTGGCCACTCAGTGTAAAATGTTGCAATTATTTCATTGTTTGGACTTGTTTTCTGTTTTTCTATCTTAATGTGCGCATTGGAGTGAGTTAAGCTCATTTGGAGATTTTCCATTTTTTTCTCCTGCCACATGATATAAACCTTAAAAAGTGAACATAACATCTTTTACAATGTTACTTCTGGACACTCAGTGTAAAATGTTGCAATTATTTCATTGTTTGGACTTGTTTTCTGTTTTTCTATGTTTATGTGTACATTAGAGTGAGTTAAGCTCATTTGGAGATTTTCCGTTTTTTTCTCCTGCCACATGATATAAACCTTAAAAATGAACATAATATCTATTTAAACTTACTTCTGGCCACTCAGTGTAAAATTTTGCAATTATTTCATTGTTTGGACTTGTTTTCTGTTTTTCTATCTTAATGTGCACATTGGAGTGAGTTAAGCTCATTTGGAGATTTTCCATTTTTTTCTCCTGCCACATGATATAAACCTTAAAAAGTGAACATAACATCTTTACAATGTTACTTTTGGACACTCAGTGTAAAATTGTGCAGTTATTTCATTGTTTGGACTTGTTTTCTGTTTTTCTATCTTAATGTGCGCATTGCAGTGAGTTAAAGCTCATTTGGAGATTTTCCATTATTTTCTCCTGCCACATGATATAAACCTTAAAAAGTGAACATAACATCTTTACAATGTTACTTCTGGCCACTCAGTGAAAAATTGTGCAGTTATTTCATTGTTTGGACTTGTTTTTTGTTTTTCTATCTTAATGTGCGCATTGCAGTGAGTTAAGCTCATTTGGAGATTTTCCGTTTTTTTTCTCCTGCCACATGATATAAACCTTAAAAATGAACATAATATCTATTTAAACTTACTTCTGGCCACTCAGTGTAAAATTTTGCAATTATTTCATTGTTTGGACTTGTTTTCTGTTTTTCTATCTTAATGTGCACATTGGAGTGAGTTAAGCTCATTTGGAGATTTTCCATTTTTTTCTCCTGCCACATGATATAAACCATAAAAAGTGAACATAACATCTTTACAATGTTACTTTTGGACACTCAGTGTAAAATTGTGCAGTTATTTCATTGTTTGGACTTGGTTTCTTTTTATCTATCTTAATGTGCGCATTGCAGTGAGTTAAGCTCATTTGGAGATTTTCCATTTTTTTCTCCTGCCAAATGATATAAACCTTAAAAATGAACATAATATCTATTTAAA
Organism: Microchirus variegatus; assembly: GCF_963457635.1. Classification (NCBI taxonomy): domain Eukaryota; kingdom Metazoa; phylum Chordata; class Actinopteri; order Pleuronectiformes; family Soleidae; genus Microchirus; species Microchirus variegatus. Next base: position 13,868,313 of record NC_139820.1, on the reverse strand, counting down.
CTTACTTCTGGCCACTCAGTGTAAAATTTTGCAATTATTTCATTGTTTGGACTTGTTTTCTGTTTTTCTATGTCAACGTGCACATTGGAGTGAGGTAAGCTCATTTGGAGATTTTCCATTTTTTTCTCCTGCCACATGATATAAACCTTAAAAAGTGAACATAACATCTTTACAATGTTACTTCTGGCCACTCAGTGTAAAATGTTGCAATTATTTCATTGTTTGGACTTGTTTTCTGTTTTTCTATGTTCATGAGTACATTAGAGTGAGTTAAGCTCATTTGGAGATTTTCCGTTTTTTTCTCCTGCCACATGATATAAACCTTAAAAATGAACATAATATCTATTTAAACTTACTTCTGGCCAGTCAGTGTAAAATTTTGCAATTATTTCATTGTTTGGACTTGTTTTCTGTTTTTCTATCTTAATGTGCACATTGGAGTGAGTTAAGCTCATTTGGAGATTTTCCATTTTTTTCTCCTGCCACATGATATAAACCATTAAAAGTGAACATAACATCTTTACAATGTTACTTTTGGACACTCAGTGTAAAATTGTGCAGTTATTTCATTGTTTGGACTTGGTTTCTTTTTATCTATCTTAATGTGCGCATTGCAGTGAGTTAAGCTCATTTGGAGATTTTCCATTTTTTTCTCCTGCCAAATGATATAAACCTTAAAAATGAACATAATATCTATTTAAACTTACTTCTGGCCACTCAGTGTAAAATTTTGCAATTATTTCATTGTTTGGACTTGTTTTCTGTTTTTCTATGTCAACGTGCACATTGGAGTTTGGAGATTTTCCATTTTTTTCTCCTGCCACATGATATAAACCTTAAAAAGTGAACATAACATCTTTACAATGTTACTTCTGGCCACTCAGTGTAAAATGTTGCAATTATTTCATTGTTTGGACTTGTTTTCTGTTTTTCTATGTTCATGAGTACATTAGAGTGAGTTAAGCTCATTTGGAGATTTTCCGTTTTTTTCTCCTGCCACATGATATAAACCTTAAAAATGAACATAATATCTATTTAAACTTACTTCTGGACACTCAGTGTAAAATTTTGCAGTTATTTCATTGTTTGGACTTGTTTTCTGTTTTTCTATCTTAATGTGCGCATTGGAGTGAGTTAAGCTCATTTGGAGATTTTCCATTTTTTTCTCCTGCCACATGATATAAACCTTAAAAAGTGAACATAACATCTTTACAATGTTACTTCTGGCCACTCAGTGTAAAATGTTGCAATTATTTCATTGTTTGGACTTGTTTTCTGTTTTTCTATGTTCATGAGTACATTAGAGTGAGTTAAGCTCATTTGGAGATTTTCTGTTTTTTTCTCCTGCCACATGATATAAACCTTAAAAATGAACATAATATCTATTTAAACTTACTTCTGGCCAGTCAGTGTAAAATTTTGCAATTATTTCATTGTTTGGACTTGTTTTCTGTTTTTCTATCTTAATGTGCACATTGGAGTGAGTTAAGCTCATTTGGAGATTTTCCATTTTTTTCTCCTGCCACATGATATAAACCATAAAAAGTGAACATAACATCTTTACAATGTTACTTTTGGACACTCAGTGTAAAATTGTGCAGTTATTTCATTGTTTGGACTTGGTTTCTTTTTATCTATCTTAATGTGCGCATTGCAGTGAGTTAAGCTCATTTGGAGATTTTCCATTTTTTTCTCCTGCCAAATGATATAAACCTTAAAAATGAACATAATATCTATTTAAACTTACTTCTGGCCACTCAGTGTAAAATTTTGCAATTATTTCATTGTTTGGACTTGTTTTCTGTTTTTCTATGTCAACGTGCACATTGGAGTTTGGAGATTTTCCATTTTTTTCTCCTGCCACATGATATAAACCTTAAAAAGTGAACATAACATCTTTACAATGTTACTTCTGGCCACTCAGTGTAAAATGTTGCAATTATTTCATTGTTTGGACTTGTTTTCTGTTTTTCTATGTTCATGAGTACATTAGAGTGAGTTAAGCTCATTTGGAGATTTTCCGTTTTTTTCTCCTGCCACATGATATAAACCTTAAAAATGAACATAATATCTATTTAAACTTACTTCTGGACACTCAGTGTAAAATTTTGCAGTTATTTCATTGTTTGGACTTGTTTTCTGTTTTTCTATCTTAATGTGCGCATTGGAGTGAGTTAAGCTCATTTGGAGATTTTCCATTTTTTTCTCCTGCCACATGATATAAACCTTAAAAAGTGAACATAACATCTTTACAATGTTACTTCTGGACACTCAGTGTAAAAGTGTGCAGTTATTTCATTGTTTGGACTTGTTTTCTGTTTTTCTATCTTAATGTGCGCATTGCAGTGAGTAAAGCTCATTTGGAGATTTTCCATTTTTTTCTCCTGCCAAATGATATAAACCTTAAAAATGAACATAATATCTATTTAAACTTACTTCTGGCCACTCAGTGTAAACTTTTGCAATTATTTCATTGTTTGAACTTGTTTTCTGTTTTTCTATGTCAACGTGCACATTGGAGTGAGTTAAGCTCATTTGGAGATTTTCCATTTTTTTCTCCTGCCACATGATATAAACCTTAAAAAGTGAACATAACATCTTTACAATGTTACTTCTGGACACTCAGTGTAAAATGTTGCAATTATTTCATTGTTTGGACTTGTTTTGTGTTTTTCTATGTTTATGAGTACATTAGAGTGAGTTAAGCTCATTTGGAGATTTTCCGTTTTTTTCTCCTGCCACATGATATAAACCTTAAAAATGAACATAATATCTATTTAAACTTACTTCTGGACACTCAGTGTAAAATTGTGCAGTTATTTCATTGTTTGGACTTGTTTTCTGTTTTTCTATCTTAATGTGCGCATTGGAGTGAGTTAAGCTCATTTGGAGATTTTCCATTTTTTTCTCCTGCCACATGATATAAACCTTAAAAAGTGAACATAACATCGTTACAATGTTACTTCTGGCCACTCAGTGTAAAATTGTGCAGTTATTTCATTGTTTGGACTTGTTTTCTGTTTTTCTATCTTAATGTGCGCATTGCAGTGAGTAAAGCTCATTTGGAGATTTTCCATTTTTTTCTCCTGCCACATGATATAAACCTTAAAAATGAACATAATATCTATTTAAACTTACTTCTGGCCACTCAGTGTAAAATTTTGCAAATATTTCATTGTTTGAACTTGTTTTCTGTTTTTCTATGTCAACGTGCACATTGGAGTGAGTTAAGCTCATTTGGAGATTTTCCATTTTTTTCTCCTGCCACATGATATAAACCTTAAAAAGTGAACATAACATCTTTACAATGTTACTTCTGGACACTCAGTGTAAAATGTTGCAATTATTTCATTTTTTGGACTTGTTTTGTGTTTTTCTATCTTAATGTGCGCATTGGAGTGAGTTAAGCTCATTTGGAGATTTTCCATTTTTTTCTCCTGCCAAATGATATAAACCTTAAAAAGTGAACATAACATCTTTACAATGTTACTTCTGGCCACTCAGTGTAAAATTGTGCAGTTATTTCATTGTTTGGATTTGTTTTTTGTTTTTCTATCTTAATGTGCGCATTGGAGTGAGTTAAGCTCATTTGGAGGTTTTCCATTTTTTTCTCCTGCCAAATGATATAAACCTTAAAAAGTGAACATAACATCTTTACAATGTTACTTCTGGTCACTCAGTGTAAAATTGTGCAGTTATTTCATTGTTTGGACTTGTTTTCTGTTTTTCTATCTTAATGTGCGCATTGGAGTGAGTTAAGCTCATTTGGAGATTTTCCATTTTTTTCTCCTGCCACATGATATAAACCTTAAAAAGTGAACATAACATCTTTACAATGTTACTTCTGGACACTCAGTGTAAAATTGTGCAGTTATTTCATTGTTTGGACTTGTTTTCTGTTTTTCTATCTTAATGTGCGCATTGCAGTGAGTTAAGCTCATTTGGAGATTTTCCATTTTTTTCTCCTGCCAAATGATATAAACCTTAAAAATGAACATAATATCTATTTAAACTTACTTCTGGCCACTCAGTGTAAAATTTTGCAATTATTTCATTGTTTGGACTTGTTTTCTGTTTTTCTATCTTAATGTGCGCATTGGAGTGAGTTAAGCTCATTTGGAGATTTTCCATTTTTTTCTCCTGCCACATGATATAAACCTTAAAAATGAACATAACATCTTTACAATGTTACTTCTGACCACTCAGTGAAAAATTGTGCAGTTATTTCATTGTTTGGACTTGTTTTCTGTTTTTCTATCTTAATGTGCGCATTGGAGTGAGTTAAGCTCATTTGGAGATTTTCCATTTTTTTCTCCTGCCACATGATATAAACCTTAAAAAGTGAACATAACATCTTTACAATGTTACTTCTGGACACTCAGTGTAAAATGTTGCAATTATTTCATTGTTTGGACTTGTTTTCTGTTTTTCTATGTTTATGAGTACATTAGAGTGAGTTAAGCTCATTTGGAGATTTTCCGTTTTTTTCTCCTGCCACATGATATAAACCTTAAAAATGAACATAATATCTATTTAAACTTACTTCTGGACACTCAGTGTAAAATTGTGCAGTTATTTCATTGTTTGGACTTGTTTTCTGTTTTTCTATCTTAATGTGCGCATTGGAGTGAGTTAAACTCATTTGGAGATTTTCCATTTTTTTCTCCTGCCACATGATATAAACCTTAAAAAGTGAACATAACATCGTTACAATGTTACTTCTGGCCACTCAGTGTAAAATTGTGCAGTTATTTCATTGTTTGGACTTGTTTTCTGTTTTTCTATCTTAATGTGCGCATTGCAGTGAGTTAAGCTCATTTGGAGATTTTCCATTTTTTTCTCCTGCCAAATGATATAAACCTTAAAAATGAACATAATATCTATTTAAACTTACTTCTGGCCACTCAGTGTAAAATTTTGCAATTATTTCATTGTTTGAACTTGTTTTCTGTTTTACTATGTCAACGTGCACATCGGAGTGAGTTAAGCTCATTTGGAGATTTTCCATTTTTTTCTCCTGCCACATGATATAAACCTTAAAAAGTGAACATAACATCTTTACAATGTTACTTCTGGACACTCAGTGTAAAATGTTGCAATTATTTCATTGTTTGGACTTGTTTTCTGTTTTTCTATCTTAATGTGCGCATTGCAGTGAGTTAAGCTCATTTGGAGATTTTCCATTTTTTTCTCCTGCCAAATGATATAAACCTTAAAAATGAACATAATATCTATTTAAACTTACTTCTGGCCACTCTGTAAAATTTTGCAATTATTTCATTGTTTGGACTTGTTTTCTGTTTTTCTATGTCAACGTGCACATTGGAGTGAGGTAAGCTCATTTGGAGATTTTCCATTTTTTTTTCCTGCCACAAGATATAAACCTTAAAAAGTGAACATAATATCTATTTAAACTTACTTCTGGCCACTCAGTGTAAAATGTTTTCATTGTTTGGACTTGTTTTCTGTTTTTCTATGTTTATGTGTACATTAGAGTGAGTTAAGCTCATTTGGAGATTTTCCGTTTTTTTCTCCTGCCACATGATATAAACCTTAAAAATGAACATAATATCTATTTAAACTTACTTCTGGCCACTCAGTGTAAAATTTTGCAATTATTTCATTGTTTGGACTTGTTTTCTGTTTTTCTATCTTAATGTGAACATTGGAGTGAGTTAAGCTCATTTGGAGATTTTCCATTTTTTTCTCCTGCCACATGATATAAACCATAAAAAGTGAACATAACATCTTTACAATGTTACTTTTGGACACTCAGTGTAAAATTGTGCAGTTATTTCATTGTTTGGACTTGGTTTCTTTTTATCTATCTTAATGTGCGCATTGCAGTGAGTTAAGCTCATTTGGAGATTTTCCATTTTTTTCTCCTGCCAAATGATATAAACCTTAAAAATGAACATAATATCTATTTAAACTTACTTCTGGCCACTCAGTGTAAAATTTTGCAATTATTTCATTGTTTGGACTTGTTTTCTGTTTTTCTATGTCAACGTGCACATTGGAGTGAGGTAAGCTCATTTGGAGATTTTCCATTTTTTTCTCCTGCCACATGATATAAACCTTAAAAAGTGAACATAACATCTTTACAATGTTACTTCTGGCCACTCAGTGTAAAATGTTGCAATTATTTCATTGTTTGGACTTGTTTTCTGTTTTTCTATGTTCATGAGTACATTAGAGTGAGTTAAGCTCATTTGGAGATTTTCCGTTTTTTTCTCCTGCCACATGATATAAACCTTAAAAATGAACATAATATCTATTTAAACTTACTTCTGGCCAGTCAGTGTAAAATTTTGCAATTATTTCATTGTTTGGACTTGTTTTCTGTTTTTCTATCTTAATGTGCACATTGGAGTGAGTTAAGCTCATTTGGAGATTTTCCATTTTTTTCTCCTGCCACATGATATAAACCATAAAAAGTGAACATAACATCTTTACAATGTTACTTTTGGACACTCAGTGTAAAATTGTGCAGTTATTTCATTGTTTGGACTTGGTTTCTTTTTATCTATCTTAATGTGCGCATTGCAGTGAGTTAAGCTCATTTGGAGATTTTCCATTTTTTTCTCCTGCCAAATGATATAAACCTTAAAAATGAACATAATATCTATTTAAACTTACTTCTGGCCACTCAGTGTAAAATTTTGCAATTATTTCATTGTTTGGACTTGTTTTCTGTTTTTCTATGTCAACGTGCACATTGGAGTTTGGAGATTTTCCATTTTTTTCTCCTGCCACATGATATAAACCTTAAAAAGTGAACATAACATCTTTACAATGTTACTTCTGGCCACTCAGTGTAAAATGTTGCAATTATTTCATTGTTTGGACTTGTTTTCTGTTTTTCTATGTTCATGAGTACATTAGAGTGAGTTAAGCTCATTTGGAGATTTTCCGTTTTTTTCTCCTGCCACATGATATAAACCTTAAAAATGAACATAATATCTATTTAAACTTACTTCTGGACACTCAGTGTAAAATTTTGCAGTTATTTCATTGTTTGGACTTGTTTTCTGTTTTTCTATCTTAATGTGCGCATTGGAGTGAGTTAAGCTCATTTGGAGATTTTCCATTTTTTTCTCCTGCCACATGATATAAACCTTAAAAAGTGAACATAACATCTTTACAATGTTACTTCTGGCCACTCAGTGTAAAATGTTGCAATTATTTCATTGTTTGGACTTGTTTTCTGTTTTTCTATGTTCATGAGTACATTAGAGTGAGTTAAGCTCATTTGGAGATTTTCTGTTTTTTTCTCCTGCCACATGATATAAACCTTAAAAATGAACATAATATCTATTTAAACTTACTTCTGGCCAGTCAGTGTAAAATTTTGCAATTATTTCATTGTTTGGACTTGTTTTCTGTTTTTCTATCTTAATGTGCACATTGGAGTGAGTTAAGCTCATTTGGAGATTTTCCATTTTTTTCTCCTGCCACATGATATAAACCATAAAAAGTGAACATAACATCTTTACAATGTTACTTTTGGACACTCAGTGTAAAATTGTGCAGTTATTTCATTGTTTGGACTTGGTTTCTTTTTATCTATCTTAATGTGCGCATTGCAGTGAGTTAAGCTCATTTGGAGATTTTCCATTTTTTTCTCCTGCCAAATGATATAAACCTTAAAAATGAATATAATATCTATTTAAACTTACTTCTGGCCACTCAGTGTAAAATTTTGCAATTATTTCATTGTTTGGACTTGTTTTCTGTTTTTCTATGTCAACGTGCACATTGGAGTTTGGAGATTTTCCATTTTTTTCTCCTGCCACATGATATAAACCTTAAAAAGTGAACATAACATCTTTACAATGTTACTTCTGGCCACTCAGTGTAAAATGTTGCAATTATTTCATTGTTTGGACTTGTTTTCTGTTTTTCTATGTTCATGAGTACATTAGAGTGAGTTAAGCTCATTTGGAGATTTTCCGTTTTTTTCTCCTGCCACATGATATAAACCTTAAAAATGAACATAATATCTATTTAAACTTACTTCTGGACACTCAGTGTAAAATTTTGCAGTTATTTCATTGTTTGGACTTGTTTTCTGTTTTTCTATCTTAATGTGCGCATTGGAGTGAGTTAAGCTCATTTGGAGATTTTCCATTTTTTTCTCCTGCCACATGATATAAACCTTAAAAAGTGAACATAACATCTTTACAATGTTACTTCTGGACACTCAGTGTAAAAGTGTGCAGTTATTTCATTGTTTGGACTTGTTTTCTGTTTTTCTATCTTAATGTGCGCATTGCAGTGAGTAAAGCTCATTTGGAGATTTTCCATTTTTTTCTCCTGCCAAATGATATAAACCTTAAAAATGAACATAATATCTATTTAAACTTACTTCTGGCCACTCAGTGTAAAATTTTGCAATTATTTCATTGTTTGAACTTGTTTTCTGTTTTTCTATGTCAACGTGCACATTGGAGTGAGTTAAGCTCATTTGGAGATTTTCCATTTTTTTCTCCTGCCACATGATATAAACCTTAAAAAGTGAACATAACATCTTTACAATGTTACTTCTGGCCACTCAGTGTAAAATGTTGCAATTATTTCATTGTTTGGACTTGTTTTCTGTTTTTCTATGTTCATGAGTACATTAGAGTGAGTTAAGCTCATTTGGAGATTTTCCGTTTTTTTCTCCTGCCACATGATATAAACCTTAAAAATGAACATAATATCTATTTAAACTTACTTCTGGACACTCAGTGTAAAATTGTGCAGTTATTTCATTGTTTGGACTTGGTTTCTTTTTATCTATCTTAATGTGCGCATTGCAGTGAGTTAAGCTCATTTGGAGATTTTCCATTTTTTTCTCCTGCCAAATGATATAAACCTTAAAAATGAACATAATATCTATTTAAACTTACTTCTGGCCACTCAGTGTAAAATTTTGCAATTATTTCATTGTTTGGACTTGTTTTCTGTTTTTCTATGTCAACGTGCACATTGGAGTGAGGTAAGCTCATTTGGAGATTTTCCATTTTTTTCTCCTGCCACATGATATAAACCTTAAAAAGTGAACATAACATCTTTACAATGTTACTTCTGGCCACTCAGTGTAAAATGTTGCAATTATTTCATTGTTTGGACTTGTTTTCTGTTTTTCTATGTTCATGAGTACATTAGAGTGAGTTAAGCTCATTTGGAGATTTTCCGTTTTTTTCTCCTGCCACATGATATAAACCTTAAAAATGAACATAATATCTATTTAAACTTACTTCTGGCCAGTCAGTGTAAAATTTTGCAATTATTTCATTGTTTGGACTTGTTTTCTGTTTTTCTATCTTAATGTGCACATTGGAGTGAGTTAAGCTCATTTGGAGATTTTCCATTTTTTTCTCCTGCTACATGATATAAACCATAAAAAGTGAACATAACATCTTTACAATGTTACTTTTGGACACTCAGTGTAAAATTGTGCAGTTATTTCATTGTTTGGACTTGGTTTCTTTTTATCTATCTTAATGTGCGCATTGCAGTGAGTTAAGCTCATTTGGAGATTTTCCATTTTTTTCTCCTGCCAAATGATATAAACCTTAAAAATGAACATAATATCTATTTAAACTTACTTCTGGCCACTCAGTGTAAAATTTTGCAATTATTTCATTGTTTGGACTTGTTTTCTGTTTTTCTATGTCAACGTGCACATTGGAGTTTGGAGATTTTCCATTTTTTTCTCCTGCCACATGATATAAACCTTAAAAAGTGAACATAACATCTTTACAATGTTACTTCTGGCCACTCAGTGTAAAATGTTGCAATTATTTCATTGTTTGGACTTGTTTTCTGTTTTTCTATGTTCATGAGTACATTAGAGTGAGTTAAGCTCATTTGGAGATTTTCCATTTTTTTCTCCTGCCACATGATATAAACCTTAAAAATGAACATAATATCTATTTAAACTTACTTCTGGACACTCAGTGTAAAATTTTGCAGTTATTTCATTGTTTGGATTTGTTTTCTGTTTTTCTATCTTAATGTGCGCATTGGAGTGAGTTAAGCTCATTTGGAGATTTTCCATTTTTTTCTCCTGCCACATGATATAAACCTTAAAAAGTGAACATAACATCTTTACAATGTTACTTCTGGCCACTCAGTGTAAAATGTTGCAATTATTTCATTGTTTGGACTTGTTTTCTGTTTTTCTATGTTCATGAGTACATTAGAGTGAGTTAAGCTCATTTGGAGATTTTCTGTTTTTTTCTCCTGCCACATGATATAAACCTTAAAAATGAACATAATATCTATTTAAACTTACTTCTGGCCAGTCAGTGTAAAATTTTGCAATTATTTCATTGTTTGGACTTGTTTTCTGTTTTTCTATCTTAATGTGCACATTGGAGTGAGTTAAGCTCATTTGGAGATTTTCCATTTTTTTCTCCTGCCACATGATATAAACCATAAAAAGTGAACATAACATCTTTACAATGTTACTTTTGGACACTCAGTGTAAAATTGTGCAGTTATTTCATTGTTTGGACTTGGTTTCTTTTTATCTATCTTAATGTGCGCATTGCAGTGAGTTAAGCTCATTTGGAGATTTTCCATTTTTTTCTCCTGCCAAATGATATAAACCTTAAAAATGAACATAATATCTATTTAAACTTACTTCTGGCCACTCAGTGTAAAATTTTGCAATTATTTCATTGTTTGGACTTGTTTTCTGTTTTTCTATGTCAACGTGCACATTGGAGTTTGGAGATTTTCCATTTTTTTCTCCTGCCACATGATATAAACCTTAAAAAGTGAACATAACATCTTTACAATGTTACTTCTGGCCACTCAGTGTAAAATGTTGCAATTATTTCATTGTTTGGACTTGTTTTCTGTTTTTCTATGTTCATGAGTACATTAGAGTGAGTTAAGCTCATTTGGAGATTTTCCGTTTTTTTCTCCTGCCACATGATATAAACCTTAAAAATGAACATAATATCTATTTAAACTTACTTCTGGACACTCAGTGTAAAATTTTGCAGTTATTTCATTGTTTGGACTTGTTTTCTGTTTTTCTATCTTAATGTGCGCATTGGAGTGAGTTAAGCTCATTTGGAGATTTTCCATTTTTTTCTCCTGCCACATGATATAAACCTTAAAAAGTGAACATAACATCTTTACAATGTTACTTCTGGACACTCAGTGTAAAAGTGTGCAGTTATTTCATTGTTTGGACTTGTTTTCTGTTTTTCTATCTTAATGTGCGCATTGCAGTGAGTAAAGCTCATTTGGAGATTTTCCATTTTTTTCTCCTGCCAAATGATATAAACCTTAAAAATGAACATAATATCTATTTAAACTTACTTCTGGCCACTCAGTGTAAAATTTTGCAATTATTTCATTGTTTGAACTTGTTTTCTGTTTTTCTATGTCAACGTGCACATTGGAGTGAGTTAAGCTCATTTGGAGATTTTCCATTTTTTTCTCCTGCCACATGATATAAACCTTAAAAAGTGAACATAACATCTTTACAATGTTACTTCTGGCCACTCAGTGTAAAATGTTGCAATTATTTCATTGTTTGGACTTGTTTTCTGTTTTTCTATGTTCATGAGTACATTAGAGTGAGTTAAGCTCATTTGGAGATTTTCCGTTTTTTTCTCCTGCCACATGATATAAACCTTAAAAATGAACATAATATCTATTTAAACTTACTTCTGGACACTCAGTGTAAAATTTTGCAGTTATTTCATTGTTTGGACTTGTTTTCTGTTTTTCTATCTTAATGTGCGCATTGGAGTGAGTTAAGCTCATTTGGAGATTTTCCATTTTTTTCTCCTGCCACATGATATAAACCTTAAAAAGTGAACATAACATCTTTACAATGTTACTTCTGGACACTCAGTGTAAAAGTGTGCAGTTATTTCATTGTTTGGACTTGTTTTCTGTTTTTCTATCTTAATGTGCGCATTGCAGTGAGTAAAGCTCATTTGGAGATTTTCCATTTTTTTCTCCTGCCAAATGATATAAACCTTAAAAATGAACATAATATCTATTTAAACTTACTTCTGGCCACTCAGTGTAAAATTTTGCAATTATTTCATTGTTTGAACTTGTTTTCTGTTTTTCTATGTCAACGTGCACATTGGAGTGAGTTAAGCTCATTTGGAGATTTTCCATTTTTTTCTCCTGCCACATGATATAAACCTTAAAAAGTGAACATAACATCTTTACAATGTTACTTCTGGACACTCAGTGTAAAATGTTGCAATTATTTCATTGTTTGGACTTGTTTTGTGTTTTTCTATGTTTATGAGTACATTAGAGTGAGTTAAGCTCATTTGGAGATTTTCCGTTTTTTTCTCCTGCCACATGATATAAACCTTAAAAATGAACATAATATCTATTTAAACTTACTTCTGGACACTCAGTGTAAAATTGTGCAGTTATTTCATTGTTTGGACTTGTTTTCTGTTTTTCTATCTTAATGTGCGCATTGGAGTGAGTTAAGCTCATTTGGAGATTTTCCATTTTTTTCTCCTGCCACATGATATAAACCTTAAAAAGTGAACATAACATCGTTACAATGTTACTTCTGGCCACTCAGTGTAAAATTGTGCAGTTATTTCATTGTTTGGACTTGTTTTCTGTTTTTCTATCTTAATGTGCGCATTGCAGTGAGTAAAGCTCATTTGGAGATTTTCCATTTTTTTCTCCTGCCACATGATATAAACCTTAAAAATGAACATAATATCTATTTAAACTTACTTCTGGCCACTCAGTGTAAAATTTTGCAAATATTTCATTGTTTGAACTTGTTTTCTGTTTTTCTATGTCAACGTGCACATTGGAGTGAGTTAAGCTCATTTGGAGATTTTCCATTTTTTTCTCCTGCCACATGATATAAACCTTAAAAAGTGAACATAACATCTTTACAATGTTACTTCTGGACACTCAGTGTAAAATGTTGCAATTATTTCATTGTTTGGACTTGTTTTGTGTTTTTCTATCTTAATGTGCGCATTGGAGTGAGTTAAGCTCATTTGGAGATTTTCCATTTTTTTCTCCTGCCAAATGATATAAACCTTAAAAAGTGAACATAACATCTTTACAATGTTACTTCTGGCCACTCAGTGTAAAATTGTGCAGTTATTTCATTGTTTGGATTTGTTTTTTGTTTTTCTATCTTAATGTGCGCATTGGAGTGAGTTAAGCTCATTTGGAGGTTTTCCATTTTTTTCTCCTGCCAAATGATATAAACCTTAAAAAGTGAACATAACATCTTTACAATGTTACTTCTGGTCACTCAGTGTAAAATTGTGCAGTTATTTCATTGTTTGGACTTGTTTTCTGTTTTTCTATCTTAATGTGCGCATTGGAGTGAGTTAAGCTCATTTGGAGATTTTCCATTTTTTTCTCCTGCCACATGATATAAACCTTAAAAAGTGAACATAACATCTTTACAATGTTACTTCTGGACACTCAGTGTAAAATTGTGCAGTTATTTCATTGTTTGGACTTGTTTTCTGTTTTTCTATCTTAATGTGCGCATTGCAGTGAGTTAAGCTCATTTGGAGATTTTCCATTTTTTTCTCCTGCCAAATGATATAAACCTTAAAAATGAACATAATATCTATTTAAACTTACTTCTGGCCACTCAGTGTAAAATTTTGCAATTATTTCATTGTTTGGACTTGTTTTCTGTTTTTCTATCTTAATGTGCGCATTGGAGTGAGTTAAGCTCATTTGGAGATTTTCCATTTTTTTCTCCTGCCACATGATATAAACCTTAAAAATGAACATAACATCTTTACAATGTTACTTCTGACCACTCAGTGAAAAATTGTGCAGTTATTTCATTGTTTGGACTTGTTTTCTGTTTTTCTATCTTAATGTGCGCATTGGAGTGAGTTAAGCTCATTTGGAGATTTTCCATTTTTTTCTCCTGCCACATGATATAAACCTTAAAAAGTGAACATAACATCTTTACAATGTTACTTCTGGACACTCAGTGTAAAATGTTGCAATTATTTCATTGTTTGGACTTGTTTTCTGTTTTTCTATGTGTATGAGTACATTAGAGTGAGTTAAGCTCATTTGGAGATTTTCCGTTTTTTCTCCTGCCACATGATATAAACCTTAAAAATGAACATAATATCTATTTAAACTTACTTCTGGCCACTCAGTGTAAAATTTTGCAATTATTTCATTGTTTGGACTTGTTTTCTGTTTTTCTATGTCAACGTGCACATTGGAGTTTGGAGATTTTCCATTTTTTTCTCCTGCCACATGATATAAACCTTAAAAAGTGAACATAACATCTTTACAATGTTACTTCTGGCCACTCAGTGTAAAATGTTGCAATTATTTCATTGTTTGGACTTGTTTTCTGTTTTTCTATGTTCATGAGTACATTAGAGTGAGTTAAGCTCATTTGGAGATTTTCCGTTTTTTTCTCCTGCCACATGATATAAACCTTAAAAATGAACATAATATCTATTTAAACTTACTTCTGGCCACTCAGTGTAAAATGTTTTCATTGTTTGGACTTGTTTTCTGTTTTTCTATGTTTATGTGTACATTAGAGTGAGTTAAGCTCATTTGGAGATTTTCCGTTTTTTTCTCCTGCCACATGATATAAACCTTAAAAATGAACATAATATCTATTTAAACTTACTTCTGGCCACTCAGTGTAAAATTTTGCAATTATTTCATTGTTTGGACTTGTTTTCTGTTTTTCTATCTTAATGTGAACATTGGAGTGAGTTAAGCTCATTTGGAGATTTTCCATTTTTTTCTCCTGCCACATGATATAAACCTTAAAAATGAACATAATATCTATTTAAACTTACTTCTGGCCACTCAGTGTAAAATGTTGCAATTATTTCATTGTTTGGACTTGTTTTCTGTTTTTCTATGTGTATGAGTACATTAGAGTGAGTTAAGCTCATTTGGAGATTTTCCGTTTTTTTCTCCTGCCACATGATATAAACCTTAAAAATGAACATAATATCTATTTAAACTTACTTCTGGCCACTCAGTGTAAAATTTTGCAATTATTTCATTGTTTGGACTTGTTTTCTGTTTTTCTATGTCAACGTGCACATTGGAGTTTGGAGATTTTCCATTTTTTTCTCCTGCCACATGATATAAACCTTAAAAAGTGAACATAACATCTTTACAATGTTACTTCTGGCCACTCAGTGTAAAATGTTGCAATTATTTCATTGTTTGGACTTGTTTTCTGTTTTTCTATGTTCATGAGTACATTAGAGTGAGTTAAGCTCATTTGGAGATTTTCCGTTTTTTTCTCCTGCCACATGATATAAACCTTAAAAATGAACATAATATCTATTTAAACTTACTTCTGGCCACTCAGTGTAAAATGTTTTCATTGTTTGGACTTGTTTTCTGTTTTTCTATGTTTATGTGTACATTAGAGTGAGTTAAGCTCATTTGGAGATTTTCCGTTTTTTTCTCCTGCCACATGATATAAACCTTAAAAATGAACATAATATCTATTTAAACTTACTTCTGGCCACTCAGTGTAAAATTTTGCAATTATTTCATTGTTTGGACTTGTTTTCTGTTTTTCTATCTTAATGTGAACATTGGAGTGAGTTAAGCTCATTTGGAGATTTTCCATTTTTTTCTCCTGCCACATGATATAAACCATAAAAAGTGAACATAACATCTTTACAATGTTACTTTTGGACACTCAGTGTAAAATTGTGCAGTTATTTCATTGTTTGGACTTGGTTTCTTTTTATCTATCTTAATGTGCGCATTGCAGTGAGTTAAGCTCATTTGGAGATTTTCCATTTTTTTCTCCTGCCAAATGATATAAACCTTAAAAATGAACATAATATCTATTTAAACTTACTTCTGGCCACTCAGTGTAAAATTTTGCAATTATTTCATTGTTTGGACTTGTTTTCTGTTTTTCTATGTCAACGTGCACATTGGAGTGAGGTAAGCTCATTTGGAGATTTTCCATTTTTTTCTCCTGCCACATGATATAAACCTTAAAAAGTGAACATAACATCTTTACAATGTTACTTCTGGCCACTCAGTGTAAAATGTTGCAATTATTTCATTGTTTGGACTTGTTTTCTGTTTTTCTATGTTCATGAGTACATTAGAGTGAGTTAAGCTCATTTGGAGATTTTCCGTTTTTTTCTCCTGCCACATGATATAAACCTTAAAAATGAACATAATATCTATTTAAACTTACTTCTGGCCAGTCAGTGTAAAATTTTGCAATTATTTCATTGTTTGGACTTGTTTTCTGTTTTTCTATCTTAATGTGCACATTGGAGTGAGTTAAGCTCATTTGGAGATTTTCCATTTTTTTCTCCTGCCACATGATATAAACCATAAAAAGTGAACATAACATCTTTACAATGTTACTTTTGGACACTCAGTGTAAAATTGTGCAGTTATTTCATTGTTTGGACTTGGTTTCTTTTTATCTATCTTAATGTGCGCATTGCAGTGAGTTAAGCTCATTTGGAGATTTTCCATTTTTTTTCTCCTGCCAAATGATATAAACCTTAAAAATGAACATAATATCTATTTAAACTTACTTCTGGCCACTCAGTGTAAAATTTTGCAATTATTTCATTGTTTGGACTTGTTTTCTGTTTTTCTATGTCAACGTGCACATTGGAGTTTGGAGATTTTCCATTTTTTTCTCCTGCCACATGATATAAACCTTAAAAAGTGAACATAACATCTTTACAATGTTACTTCTGGCCACTCAGTGTAAAATGTTGCAATTATTTCATTGTTTGGACTTGTTTTCTGTTTTTCTATGTTCATGAGTACATTAGAGTGAGTTAAGCTCATTTGGAGATTTTCCGTTTTTTTCTCCTGCCACATGATATAAACCTTAAAAATGAACATAATATCTATTTAAACTTACTTCTGGACACTCAGTGTAAAATTTTGCAGTTATTTCATTGTTTGGACTTGTTTTCTGTTTTTCTATCTTAATGTGCGCATTGGAGTGAGTTAAGCTCATTTGGAGATTTTCCATTTTTTTCTCCTGCCACATGATATAAACCTTAAAAAGTGAACATAACATCTTTACAATGTTACTTCTGGCCACTCAGTGTAAAATGTTGCAATTATTTCATTGTTTGGACTTGTTTTCTGTTTTTCTATGTTCATGAGTACATTAGAGTGAGTTAAGCTCATTTGGAGATTTTCTGTTTTTTTCTCCTGCCACATGATATAAACCTTAAAAATGAACATAATATCTATTTAAACTTACTTCTGGCCAGTCAGTGTAAAATTTTGCAATTATTTCATTGTTTGGACTTGTTTTCTGTTTTTCTATCTTAATGTGCACATTGGAGTGAGTTAAGCTCATTTGGAGATTTTCCATTTTTTTCTCCTGCCACATGATATAAACCATAAAAAGTGAACATAACATCTTTACAATGTTACTTTTGGACACTCAGTGTAAAATTGTGCAGTTATTTCATTGTTTGGACTTGGTTTCTTTTTATCTATCTTAATGTGCGCATTGCAGTGAGTTAAGCTCATTTGGAGATTTTCCATTTTTTTCTCCTGCCAAATGATATAAACCTTAAAAATGAACATAATATCTATTTAAACTTACTTCTGGCCACTCAGTGTAAAATTTTGCAATTATTTCATTGTTTGGACTTGTTTTCTGTTTTTCTATGTCAACGTGCACATTGGAGTTTGGAGATTTTCCATTTTTTTCTCCTGCCACATGATATAAACCTTAAAAAGTGAACATAACATCTTTACAATGTTACTTCTGGCCACTCAGTGTAAAATGTTGCAATTATTTCATTGTTTGGACTTGTTTTCTGTTTTTCTATCTTAATGTGCGCATTGCAGTGAGTTAAGCTCATTTGGAGATTTTCCATTTTTTTCTCCTGCCAAATGATATAAACCTTAAAAATGAACATAATATCTATTTAAACTTACTTCTGGCCACTCAGTGTAAAATTTTGCAATTATTTCATTGTTTGGACTTGTTTTCTGTTTTTCTATCTTAATGTGCGCATTGGAGTGAGTTAAGCTCATTTGGAGATTTTCCATTTTTTTCTCCTGCCACATGATATAAACCTTAAAAATGAACATAACATCTTTACAATGTTACTTCTGACCACTCAGTGAAAAATTGTGCAGTTATTTCATTGTTTGGACTTGTTTTCTGTTTTTCTATCTTAATGTGCGCATTGGAGTGAGTTAAGCTCATTTGGAGATTTTCCATTTTTTTCTCCTGCCACATGATATAAACCTTAAAAAGTGAACATAACATCTTTACAATGTTACTTCTGGACACTCAGTGTAAAATGTTGCAATTATTTCATTGTTTGGACTTGTTTTCTGTTTTTCTATGTTTATGAGTACATCAGAGTGAGTTAAGCTCATTTGGAGATTTTCCGTTTTTTTCTCCTGCCACATGATATAAACCTTAAAAATGAACATAATATCTATTTAAACTTACTTCTGGACACTCAGTGTAAAATTGTGCAGTTATTTCATTGTTTGGACTTGTTTTCTGTTTTTCTATCTTAATGTGCGCATTGGAGTGAGTTAAACTCATTTGGAGATTTTCCATTTTTTTCTCCTGCCACATGATATAAACCTTAAAAAGTGAACATAACATCGTTACAATGTTACTTCTGGCCACTCAGTGTAAAATTGTGCAGTTATTTCATTGTTTGGACTTGTTTTCTGTTTTTCTATCTTAATGTGCGCATTGCAGTGAGTTAAGCTCATTTGGAGATTTTCCATTTTTTTCTCCTGCCAAATGATATAAACCTTAAAAATGAACATAATATCTATTTAAACTTACTTCTGGCCACTCAGTGTAAAATTTTGCAATTATTTCATTGTTTGAACTTGTTTTCTGTTTTACTATGTCAACGTGCACATCGGAGTGAGTTAAGCTCATTTGGAGGTTTTCCATTTTTTTCTCCTGCCAAATGATATAAACCTTAAAAAGTGAACATAACATCTTTACAATGTTACTTCTGGTCACTCAGTGTAAAATTGTGCAGTTATTTCATTGTTTGGACTTGTTTTCTGTTTTTCTATCTTAATGTGCGCATTGGAGTGAGTTAAGCTCATTTGGAGATTTTCCATTTTTTTCTCCTGCCACATGATATAAACCTTAAAAAGTGAACATAACATCTTTACAATGTTACTTCTGGCCACTCAGTGTAAAATGTTGCAATTATTTCATTGTTTGGACTTGTTTTCTGTTTTTCTATGTTCATGAGTACATTAGAGTGAGTTAAGCTCATTTGGAGATTTTCTGTTTTTTTCTCCTGCCACATGATATAAACCTTAAAAATGAACATAATATCTATTTAAACTTACTTCTGGCCAGTCAGTGTAAAATTTTGCAATTATTTCATTGTTTGGACTTGTTTTCTGTTTTTCTATCTTAATGTGCACATTGGAGTGAGTTAAGCTCATTTGGAGATTTTCCATTTTTTTCTCCTGCCACATGATATAAACCATAAAAAGTGAACATAACATCTTTACAATGTTACTTTTGGACACTCAGTGTAAAATTGTGCAGTTATTTCATTGTTTGGACTTGGTTTCTTTTTATCTATCTTAATGTGCGCATTGCAGTGAGTTAAGCTCATTTGGAGATTTTCCATTTTTTTCTCCTGCCAAATGATATAAACCTTAAAAATGAACATAATATCTATTTAAACTTACTTCTGGCCACTCAGTGTAAAATTTTGCAATTATTTCATTGTTTGGACTTGTTTTCTGTTTTTCTATGTCAACGTGCACATTGGAGTTTGGAGATTTTCCATTTTTTTCTCCTGCCACATGATATAAACCTTAAAAAGTGAACATAACATCTTTACAATGTTACTTCTGGCCACTCAGTGTAAAATGTTGCAATTATTTCATTGTTTGGACTTGTTTTCTGTTTTTCTATCTTAATGTGCGCATTGCAGTGAGTTAAGCTCATTTGGAGATTTTCCATTTTTTTCTCCTGCCAAATGATATAAACCTTAAAAATGAACATAATATCTATTTAAACTTACTTCTGGCCACTCAGTGTAAAATTTTGCAATTATTTCATTGTTTGGACTTGTTTTCTGTTTTTCTATCTTAATGTGCGCATTGGAGTGAGTTAAGCTCATTTGGAGATTTTCCATTTTTTTCTCCTGCCACATGATATAAACCTTAAAAATGAACATAACATCTTTACAATGTTACTTCTGACCACTCAGTGAAAAATTGTGCAGTTATTTCATTGTTTGGACTTGTTTTCTGTTTTTCTATCTTAATGTGCGCATTGGAGTGAGTTAAGCTCATTTGGAGATTTTCCATTTTTTTCTCCTGCCACATGATATAAACCTTAAAAAGTGAACATAACATCTTTACAATGTTACTTCTGGACACTCAGTGTAAAATGTTGCAATTATTTCATTGTTTGGACTTGTTTTCTGTTTTTCTATGTTTATGAGTACATCAGAGTGAGTTAAGCTCATTTGGAGATTTTCCGTTTTTTTCTCCTGCCACATGATATAAACCTTAAAAATGAACATAATATCTATTTAAACTTACTTCTGGACACTCAGTGTAAAATTGTGCAGTTATTTCATTGTTTGGACTTGTTTTCTGTTTTTCTATCTTAATGTGCGCATTGGAGTGAGTTAAACTCATTTGGAGATTTTCCATTTTTTTCTCCTGCCACATGATATAAACCTTAAAAAGTGAACATAACATCGTTACAATGTTACTTCTGGCCACTCAGTGTAAAATTGTGCAGTTATTTCATTGTTTGGACTTGTTTTCTGTTTTTCTATCTTAATGTGCGCATTGCAGTGAGTTAAGCTCATTTGGAGATTTTCCATTTTTTTCTCCTGCCAAATGATATAAACCTTAAAAATGAACATAATATCTATTTAAACTTACTTCTGGCCACTCAGTGTAAAATTTTGCAATTATTTCATTGTTTGAACTTGTTTTCTGTTTTACTATGTCAACGTGCACATCGGAGTGAGTTAAGCTCATTTGGAGGTTTTCCATTTTTTTCTCCTGCCAAATGATATAAACCTTAAAAAGTGAACATAACATCTTTACAATGTTACTTCTGGTCACTCAGTGTAAAATTGTGCAGTTATTTCATTGTTTGGACTTGTTTTCTGTTTTTCTATCTTAATGTGCGCATTGGAGTGAGTTAAGCTCATTTGGAGATTTTCCATTTTTTTCTCCTGCCACATGATATAAACCTTAAAAAGTGAACATAACATCTTTACAATGTTACTTCTGGACACTCAGTGTAAAATTGTGCAGTTATTTCATTGTTTGGACTTGTTTTCTGTTTTTCTATCTTAATGTGCGCATTGCAGTGAGTTAAGCTCATTTGGAGATTTTCCATTTTTTTCTCCTGCCAAATGATATAAACCTTAAAAATGAACATAATATCTATTTAAACTTACTTCTGGCCACTCAGTGTAAAATTTTGCAATTATTTCATTGTTTGGACTTGTTTTCTGTTTTTCTATCTTAATGTGCGCATTGGAGTGAGTTAAGCTCATTTGGAGATTTTCCATTTTTTTCTCCTGCCACATGATATAAACCTTAAAAATGAACATAACATCTTTACAATGTTACTTCTGACCACTCAGTGAAAAATTGTGCAGTTATTTCATTGTTTGGACTTGTTTTCTGTTTTTCTATCTTAATGTGCGCATTGGAGTGAGTTAAGCTCATTTGGAGATTTTCCATTTTTTTCTCCTGCCACATGATATAAACCTTAAAAAGTGAACATAACATCTTTACAATGTTACTTCTGGACACTCAGTGTAAAATGTTGCAATTATTTCATTGTTTGGACTTGTTTTCTGTTTTTCTATGTGTATGAGTACATTAGAGTGAGTTAAGCTCATTTGGAGATTTTCCGTTTTTTTCTCCTGCCACATGATATAAACCTTAAAAATGAACATAATATCTATTTAAACTTACTTCTGGCCACTCAGTGTAAAATTTTGCAATTATTTCATTGTTTGGACTTGTTTTCTGTTTTTCTATGTCAACGTGCACATTGGAGTTTGGAGATTTTCCATTTTTTTCTCCTGCCACATGATATAAACCTTAAAAAGTGAACATAACATCTTTACAATGTTACTTCTGGCCACTCAGTGTAAAATGTTGCAATTATTTCATTGTTTGGACTTGTTTTCTGTTTTTCTATGTTCATGAGTACATTAGAGTGAGTTAAGCTCATTTGGAGATTTTCCGTTTTTTTCTCCTGCCACATGATATAAACCTTAAAAATGAACATAATATCTATTTAAACTTACTTCTGGACACTCAGTGTAAAATTTTGCAGTTATTTCATTGTTTGGATTTGTTTTCTGTTTTTCTATCTTAATGTGCGCATTGGAGTGAGTTAAGCTCATTTGGAGATTTTCCATTTTTTTCTCCTGCCACATGATATAAACCTTAAAAAGTGAACATAACATCTTTACAATGTTACTTCTGGCCACTCAGTGTAAAATGTTGCAATTATTTCATTGTTTGGACTTGTTTTCTGTTTTTCTATGTTCATGAGTACATTAGAGTGAGTTAAGCTCATTTGGAGATTTTCTGTTTTTTTCTCCTGCCACATGATATAAACCTTAAAAATGAACATAATATCTATTTAAACTTACTTCTGGCCAGTCAGTGTAAAATTTTGCAATTATTTCATTGTTTGGACTTGTTTTCTGTTTTTCTATCTTAATGTGCACATTGGAGTGAGTTAAGCTCATTTGGAGATTTTCCATTTTTTTCTCCTGCCACATGATATAAACCATAAAAAGTGAACATAACATCTTTACAATGTTACTTTTGGACACTCAGTGTAAAATTGTGCAGTTATTTCATTGTTTGGACTTGGTTTCTTTTTATCTATCTTAATGTGCGCATTGCAGTGAGTTAAGCTCATTTGGAGATTTTCCATTTTTTTCTCCTGCCAAATGATATAAACCTTAAAAATGAACATAATATCTATTTAAACTTACTTCTGGCCACTCAGTGTAAAATTTTGCAATTATTTCATTGTTTGGACTTGTTTTCTGTTTTTCTATGTCAACGTGCACATTGGAGTTTGGAGATTTTCCATTTTTTTCTCCTGCCACATGATATAAACCTTAAAAAGTGAACATAACATCTTTACAATGTTACTTCTGGCCACTCAGTGTAAAATGTTGCAATTATTTCATTGTTTGGACTTGTTTTCTGTTTTTCTATGTTCATGAGTACATTAGAGTGAGTTAAGCTCATTTGGAGATTTTCCGTTTTTTTCTCCTGCCACATGATATAAACCTTAAAAATGAACATAATATCTATTTAAACTTACTTCTGGACACTCAGTGTAAAATTTTGCAGTTATTTCATTGTTTGGACTTGTTTTCTGTTTTTCTATCTTAATGTGCGCATTGGAGTGAGTTAAGCTCATTTGGAGATTTTCCATTTTTTTCTCCTGCCACATGATATAAACCTTAAAAAGTGAACATAACATCTTTACAATGTTACTTCTGGACACTCAGTGTAAAAGTGTGCAGTTATTTCATTGTTTGGACTTGTTTTCTGTTTTTCTATCTTAATGTGCGCATTGCAGTGAGTAAAGCTCATTTGGAGATTTTCCATTTTTTTCTCCTGCCAAATGATATAAACCTTAAAAATGAACATAATATCTATTTAAACTTACTTCTGGCCACTCAGTGTAAAATTTTGCAATTATTTCATTGTTTGAACTTGTTTTCTGTTTTTCTATGTCAACGTGCACATTGGAGTGAGTTAAGCTCATTTGGAGATTTTCCATTTTTTTCTCCTGCCACATGATATAAACCTTAAAAAGTGAACATAACATCTTTACAATGTTACTTCTGGCCACTCAGTGTAAAATGTTGCAATTATTTCATTGTTTGGACTTGTTTTCTGTTTTTCTATGTTCATGAGTACATTAGAGTGAGTTAAGCTCATTTGGAGATTTTCCGTTTTTTTCTCCTGCCACATGATATAAACCTTAAAAATGAACATAATATCTATTTAAACTTACTTCTGGACACTCAGTGTAAAATTTTGCAGTTATTTCATTGTTTGGACTTGTTTTCTGTTTTTCTATCTTAATGTGCGCATTGGAGTGAGTTAAGCTCATTTGGAGATTTTCCATTTTTTTCTCCTGCCACATGATATAAACCTTAAAAAGTGAACATAACATCTTTACAATGTTACTTCTGGACACTCAGTGTAAAAGTGTGCAGTTATTTCATTGTTTGGACTTGTTTTCTGTTTTTCTATCTTAATGTGCGCATTGCAGTGAGTAAAGCTCATTTGGAGATTTTCCATTTTTTTCTCCTGCCAAATGATATAAACCTTAAAAATGAACATAATATCTATTTAAACTTACTTCTGGCCACTCAGTGTAAAATTTTGCAATTATTTCATTGTTTGAACTTGTTTTCTGTTTTTCTATGTCAACGTGCACATTGGAGTGAGTTAAGCTCATTTGGAGATTTTCCATTTTTTTCTCCTGCCACATGATATAAACCTTAAAAAGTGAACATAACATCTTTACAATGTTACTTCTGGACACTCAGTGTAAAATGTTGCAATTATTTCATTGTTTGGACTTGTTTTGTGTTTTTCTATGTTTATGAGTACATTAGAGTGAGTTAAGCTCATTTGGAGATTTTCCGTTTTTTTCTCCTGCCACATGATATAAACCTTAAAAATGAACATAATATCTATTTAAACTTACTTCTGGACACTCAGTGTAAAATTGTGCAGTTATTTCATTGTTTGGACTTGTTTTCTGTTTTTCTATCTTAATGTGCGCATTGGAGTGAGTTAAGCTCATTTGGAGATTTTCCATTTTTTTCTCCTGCCACATGATATAAACCTTAAAAAGTGAACATAACATCGTTACAATGTTACTTCTGGCCACTCAGTGTAAAATTGTGCAGTTATTTCATTGTTTGGACTTGTTTTCTGTTTTTCTATCTTAATGTGCGCATTGCAGTGAGTAAAGCTCATTTGGAGATTTTCCATTTTTTTCTCCTGCCACATGATATAAACCTTAAAAATGAACATAATATCTATTTAAACTTACTTCTGGCCACTCAGTGTAAAATTTTGCAAATATTTCATTGTTTGAACTTGTTTTCTGTTTTTCTATGTCAACGTGCACATTGGAGTGAGTTAAGCTCATTTGGAGATTTTCCATTTTTTTCTCCTGCCACATGATATAAACCTTAAAAAGTGAACATAACATCTTTACAATGTTACTTCTGGACACTCAGTGTAAAATGTTGCAATTATTTCATTGTTTGGACTTGTTTTGTGTTTTTCTATCTTAATGTGCGCATTGGAGTGAGTTAAGCTCATTTGGAGATTTTCCATTTTTTTCTCCTGCCAAATGATATAAACCTTAAAAAGTGAACATAACATCTTTACAATGTTACTTCTGGCCACTCAGTGTAAAATTGTGCAGTTATTTCATTGTTTGGATTTGTTTTTTGTTTTTCTATCTTAATGTGCGCATTGGAGTGAGTTAAGCTCATTTGGAGGTTTTCCATTTTTTTCTCCTGCCAAATGATATAAACCTTAAAAAGTGAACATAACATCTTTACAATGTTACTTCTGGTCACTCAGTGTAAAATTGTGCAGTTATTTCATTGTTTGGACTTGTTTTCTGTTTTTCTATCTTAATGTGCGCATTGGAGTGAGTTAAGCTCATTTGGAGATTTTCCATTTTTTTCTCCTGCCACATGATATAAACCTTAAAAAGTGAACATAACATCTTTACAATGTTACTTCTGGACACTCAGTGTAAAATTGTGCAGTTATTTCATTGTTTGGACTTGTTTTCTGTTTTTCTATCTTAATGTGCGCATTGCAGTGAGTTAAGCTCATTTGGAGATTTTCCATTTTTTTCTCCTGCCAAATGATATAAACCTTAAAAATGAACATAATATCTATTTAAACTTACTTCTGGCCACTCAGTGTAAAATTTTGCAATTATTTCATTGTTTGGACTTGTTTTCTGTTTTTCTATCTTAATGTGCGCATTGGAGTGAGTTAAGCTCATTTGGAGATTTTCCATTTTTTTCTCCTGCCACATGATATAAACCTTAAAAATGAACATAACATCTTTACAATGTTACTTCTGACCACTCAGTGAAAAATTGTGCAGTTATTTCATTGTTTGGACTTGTTTTCTGTTTTTCTATCTTAATGTGCGCATTGGAGTGAGTTAAGCTCATTTGGAGATTTTCCATTTTTTTCTCCTGCCACATGATATAAACCTTAAAAAGTGAACATAACATCTTTACAATGTTACTTCTGGACACTCAGTGTAAAATGTTGCAATTATTTCATTGTTTGGACTTGTTTTCTGTTTTTCTATGTGTATGAGTACATTAGAGTGAGTTAAGCTCATTTGGAGATTTTCCGTTTTTTTCTCCTGCCACATGATATAAACCTTAAAAATGAACATAATATCTATTTAAACTTACTTCTGGACACTCAGTGTAAAATTGTGCAGTTATTTCATTGT
Source organism: Microchirus variegatus (assembly GCF_963457635.1). Classification (NCBI taxonomy): domain Eukaryota; kingdom Metazoa; phylum Chordata; class Actinopteri; order Pleuronectiformes; family Soleidae; genus Microchirus; species Microchirus variegatus. The sequence goes on along the minus strand of NC_139820.1, from coordinate 13,841,786 downwards.
TTGGACTTGTTTTCTGTTTTTCTATCTTAATGTGCGCATTGGAGTGAGTTAAACTCATTTGGAGATTTTCCATTTTTTTCTCCTGCCACATGATATAAACCTTAAAAAGTGAACATAACATCGTTACAATGTTACTTCTGGCCACTCAGTGTAAAATTGTGCAGTTATTTCATTGTTTGGACTTGTTTTCTGTTTTTCTATCTTAATGTGCGCATTGCAGTGAGTTAAGCTCATTTGGAGATTTTCCATTTTTTTCTCCTGCCAAATGATATAAACCTTAAAAATGAACATAATATCTATTTAAACTTACTTCTGGCCACTCAGTGTAAAATTTTGCAATTATTTCATTGTTTGAACTTGTTTTCTGTTTTACTATGTCAACGTGCACATCGGAGTGAGTTAAGCTCATTTGGAGATTTTCCATTTTTTTCTCCTGCCACATGATATAAACCTTAAAAAGTGAACATAACATCTTTACAATGTTACTTCTGGACACTCAGTGTAAAATGTTGCAATTATTTCATTGTTTGGACTTGTTTTCTGTTTTTCTATCTTAATGTGCGCATTGCAGTGAGTTAAGCTCATTTGGAGATTTTCCATTTTTTTCTCCTGCCAAATGATATAAACCTTAAAAATGAACATAATATCTATTTAAACTTACTTCTGGCCACTCTGTAAAATTTTGCAATTATTTCATTGTTTGGACTTGTTTTCTGTTTTTCTATGTCAACGTGCACATTGGAGTGAGGTAAGCTCATTTGGAGATTTTCCATTTTTTTTTCCTGCCACAAGATATAAACCTTAAAAAGTGAACATAACATCTTTACAATGTTACTTCTGGACACTCAGTGTAAAATGTTGCAATTATTTCATTGTTTGGACTTGTTTTCTGTTTTTCTATGTTTATGTGTACATTAGAGTGAGCTAAGCTCATTTGGAGATTTTCCGTTTTTTTCTCCTGCCACATGATATAAACCTTAAAAATGAACATAATATCTATTTGAACTTACTTCTGGACACTCAGTGTAAAATTTTGCAGTTATTTCATTGTTTGGACTTGTTTTCTGTTTTTCTATCTTAATGTGCGCATTGCAGTGAGTTAAGCTCATTTGGAGATTTTCCATTTTTTTCTCCTGCCACATGATATAAACCTTAAAAAGTGAACATAACATCTTTACAATGTTACTTCTGGCCACTCAGTGTAAAATTGTGCAGTTATTTCATTGTTTGGACTTGTTTTCTGTTTTTCTATCTTAATGTGCGCATTGGAGTGAGTTAAGCTCATTTGGAGATTTTCCATTTTTTTCTCCTGCCACATGATATAAACCTTAAAAAGTGAACATAACATCTTTACAATGTTACTTCTGGACACTCAGTGTAAAATTGTGCAGTTATTTCATTGTTTGGACTTGTTTTCTGTTTTTCTATCTTAATGTGCGCATTGCAGTGAGTTAAGCTCATTTGGAGATTTTCCATTTTTTTCTCCTGCCAAATGATATAACACTTAAAAATGAACATAATATCTATTTAAACTTACTTCTGGCCACTCAGTGTAAAATGTTTTCATTGTTTGGACTTGTTTTCTGTTTTTCTATGTTTATGTGTACATTAGAGTGAGTTAAGCTCATTTGGAGATTTTCCGTTTTTTTCTCCTGCCACATGATATAAACCTTAAAAATGAACATAATATCTATTTAAACTTACTTCTGGACACTCAGTGTAAAATTTTGCAGTTATTTCATTGTTTGGACTTGTTTTCTGTTTTTCTATCTTAATGTGCGCATTGCAGTGAGTTAAGCTCATTTGGAGATTTTCCATTTTTTTCTCCTGCCAAATGATATAAACCTTAAAAAGTGAACATAACATCTTTACAATGTTACTTCTGGTCACTCAGTGAAAAATTGTGCAGTTATTTCATTGTTTGGACTTGTTTTCTGTTTTTCTATCTTAATGTGCGCATTGGAGTGAGTTAAGCTCATTTGGAGATTTTCCATTTCTTTCTCCTGCCACATGATATAAACCTTAAAAAGTGAACATAACATCTTTACAATGTTACTTCTGGCCACTCAGTGAAAAATTGTGCAGTTATTTCATTGTTTGGACTTGTTTTCTGTTTTTCTATCTAAATGTGCGCATTGGAGTCAGATAAGCTCATTTGGAGATTTTCCATTTTTTTCTCCTGCCACATGATATAAACCTTAAAAAGTGAACATTACATCTTTACAATGTTACTTCTGAACACTCAGTGTAAAATTGTGCAGTTATTTCATTGTTTGGACTTGTTTTCTGTTTTTCTATCTTAATGTGCGCATTGCAGTGAGTTAAGCTCATTTGGAGATTTTCCATTTTTTTCTCCTGCCAAATGATATAAACCTTAAAAATAAACATAATATCTATTTAAACTTACTTCTGACCACTCAGTGTAAAATTGTGCAATTATTTCATTGTTTGGACTTGTTTTCTGTTTTTCTATCTTAATGTGCACATTGGAGTGAGTTAAGCTCATTTGGAGATTTTCCGTTTTTTTCTCCTGCCACATGATATAAACCTTATAAAGTGAACATAACATCTTTACAATGTTACTTCTGGCCACTCAGTGAAAAATTGTGCAGTTATTTCATTGTTTGGACTTGTTTTCTGTTTTTCTATCTTAATGTACGCATTGGAGTGTGTTAAGCTCATTTGGAGATTTTCCATTTTTTTCTCCTGCCACATGATATAAACCTTAAAAAGTGAACATAACATCTTTACAATGTTACTTCTGGACACTCAGTGTAAAATTGTGCAGTTATTTCATTGTTTGGACTTGTTTTCTGTTTTTCTATCTTAATGTGCGCATTGCAGTGAGTTAAGCTCATTTGGAGATTTTCCATTATTTTCTCCTGCCACATGATATAAACCTTAAAAATGAACATAATATCTATTTAAACTTACTTCTGGCCACTCAGTGTAAAATTTTGCAATTATTTCATTGTTTGAACTTGTTTTCTGTTTTTCTATGTCAACGTGCACATTGGAGTGAGTTAAGCTCATTTGGAGATTTTCCATTTTTTTCTCCTGCCACATGATATAAACCTTAAAAAGTGAACATAACATCTTTACAATGTTACTTCTGGACACTCAGTGTAAAATGTTGCAATTATTTCATTGTTTGGACTTGTTTTCTGTTTTTCTATGTTTATGTGTACATTAGAGTGAGTTAAGCTCATTTGGAGATTTTCCGTTTTTTTCTCCTGCCACATGATATAAACCTTAAAAATGAACATAATATCTATTTAAACTTACTTCTGGCCACTCAGTGTAAAATTTTGCAATTATTTCATTGTTTGGACTTGTTTTCTGTTTTTCTATCTTAATGTGCACATTGGAGTGAGTTAAGCTCATTTGGAGATTTTCCGTTTTTTTCTCCTGCCACATGATATAAACCTTAAAAAGTGAACATAACATCTTTACAATGTTACCTTTGGACACTCAGTGTAAAATTGTGCAGTTATTCCATTGTTTGGACTTGTTTTCTGTTTTTCTATCTTAATGTGCGCATTGGAGTGAGTTAAGCTCATTTGGAGATTTTCCATTTTTTTCTCCTGCCACATGATATAAACCTTAAAAAGTGAACATAACATCTTTACAATGTTACTTCTGGCCACTCAGTGTAAAATTGTGCAATTATTTCATTGTTTGGACTTGTTTTCTGTTTTTCTATCTTAATGTGCGCATTGGAGTGAGTTAAGCTCATTTGGAGATTTTCCATTTTTTTCTCCTGCCACATGATATAAACCTTAAAAAGTGAACATAACATCTTTACAATGTTACTTCTGGCCACTCAGTGTAAAATGTTGCAATTATTTCATTGTTTGGACTTGTTTTGTGTTTTTCTATCTTAATGTGCGCATTGGAGTGAGTTAAGCTCATTTGGAGATTTTCCATTTTTTTCTCCTGCCAAATGATATAAACCTTAAAAAGTGAACATAACATCTTTACAATGTTACTTCTGGCCACTCAGTGTAAAATTGTGCAGTTATTTCATTGTTTGGATTTGTTTTTTGTTTTTCTATCTTAATGTGCGCATTGGAGTGAGTTAAGCTCATTTGGAGATTTTCCATTTTTTTCTCCTGCCACATGATATAAACCTTAAAAAGTTAACATAACATCTTTACAATGTTACTTCTGGACACTCAGTGTAAAATTGTGCAGTTATTTCATTGTTTGGACTTGTTTTCTGTTTTTCTATCTTAATGTGCGCATTGCAGTGAGTTAAGCTCATTTGGAGATTTTCCATTTTTTTCTCCTGCCAAATGATATAAACCTTAAAAATGAACATAATATCTATTTAAACTTACTTCTGGCCACTCAGTGTAACATTTTTTCATTGTTTGGACTTGTTTTCTGTTTTTCTATGTTTATGTGTACATTAGAGTGAGTTAAGCTCATTTGGAGATTTTCCGTTTTTTTCTCCTGCAACATGATATAAACCTTAAAAATTAACATAATATCTATTTAAACTTACTTCTGGACACTCAGTGTAAAATTTTGCAGTTATTTCATTGTTTGGACTTGTTTTCTGTTTTTCTATCTTAATGTGCGCATTGCAGTGAGTTAAGCTCATTTGGAGATTTTCCGTTTTTTTCTCCTGCCACATGATATAAACCTTAAAAATGAACATAATATCTATTTAAACTTACTTCTGGCCAGTCAGTGTAAAATTTTGCAATTATTTCATTGTTTGGACTTGTTTTCTGTTTTTCTATCTTAATGTGCACATTGGAGTGAGTTAAGCTCATTTGGAGATTTTCCATTTTTTTCTCCTGCCACATGATATAAACCATAAAAAGTGAACATAACATCTTTACAATGTTACTTTTGGACACTCAGTGTAAAATTGTGCAGTTATTTCATTGTTTGGACTTGTTTTCTTTTTATCTATCTTAATGTGCGCATTGCAGTGAGTTAAGCTCATTTGGAGATTTTCCATTTTTTTCTCCTGCCAAATGATATAAACCTTAAAAATGAACATAATATCTATTTAAACTTACTTCTGGCCACTCAGTGTAAAATTTTGCAATTATTTCATTGTTTGGACTTGTTTTCTGTTTTTCTATGTCAACGTGCACATTGGAGTGAGGTAAGCTCATTTGGAGATTTTCCATTTTTTTCTCCTGCCACATGATATAAACCTTAAAAAGTGAACATAACATCTTTACAATGTTACTTCTGGCCACTCAGTGTAAAATGTTGCAATTATTTCATTGTTTGGACTTGTTTTCTGTTTTTCTATGTTCATGAGTACATTAGAGTGAGTTAAGCTCATTTGGAGATTTTCCGTTTTTTTCTCCTGCCACATGATATAAACCTTAAAAATGAACGTAATATCTATTTAAACTTACTTCTGGACACTCAGTGTAAAATTTTGCAGTTATTTCATTGTTTGGACTTGTTTTCTGTTTTTCTATCTTAATGTGCGCATTGGAGTGAGTTAAGCTCATTTGGAGATTTTCCATTTTTTTCTCCTGCCACATGATATAAACCTTAAAAAGTGAACATAACATCTTTACAATGTTACTTCTGGCCACTCAGTGTAAAATTGTGCAGTTATTTCATTGTTTGGACTTGTTTTCTGTTTTTCTATCTTAATGTGCGCATTGCAGTGAGTAAAGCTCATTTGGAGATTTTCCATTTTTTTCTCCTGCCAAATGATATAAACCTTAAAAATGAACATAATATCTATTTAAACTTACTTCTGGCCACTCAGTGTAAAATGTTGCAATTATTTCATTGTTTGAACTTGTTTTCTGTTTTTCTATGTCAACGTGCACATTGGAGTGAGTTAAGCTCATTTGGAGATTTTCCATTTTTTTCTCCTGCCACATGATATAAACCTTAAAAAGTGAACATAACATCTTTACAATGTTACTTCTGGACACTCAGTGTAAAATGTTGCAATTATTTCATTGTTTGGACTTGTTTTCTGTTTTTCTATGTTTATGAGTACATTAGAGTGAGTTAAGCTCATTTGGAGATTTTCCGTTTTTTTCTCCTGCCACATGATATAAACCTTAAAAATGAACATAATATCTATTTAAACTTACTTCTGGACACTCAGTGTAAAATTGTGCAGTTATTTCATTGTTTGGACTTGTTTTCTGTTTTTCTATCTTAATGTGCGCATTGGAGTGAGTTAAGCTCATTTGGAGATTTTCCATTTTTTTCTCCTGCCACATGATATAAACCTTAAAAAGTGAACATAACATCGTTACAATGTTACTTCTGGCCACTCAGTGTAAAATTGTGCAGTTATTTCATTGTTTGGACTTGTTTTCTGTTTTTCTATCTTAATGTGCGCATTGCAGTGAGTAAAGCTCATTTGGAGATTTTCCATTTTTTTCTCCTGCCACATGATATAAACCTTAAAAATGAACATAATATCTATTTAAACTTACTTCTGGCCACTCAGTGTAAAATTTTGCAATTATTTCATTGTTTGAACTTGTTTTCTGTTTTTCTATGTCAACGTGCACATTGGAGTGAGTTAAGCTCATTTGGAGATTTTCCATTTTTTTCTCCTGCCACATGATATAAACCTTAAAAGGTGAACATAACATCTTTACAATGTTACTTCTGGACACTCAGTGTAAAATGTTGCAATTATTTCATTGTTTGGACTTGTTTTGTGTTTTTCTATGTTTATGAGTACATTAGAGTGAGTTAAGCTCATTTGGAGATTTTCCGTTTTTTTCTCCTGCCACATGATATAAACCTTAAAAATGAACATAATATCTATTTAAACTTACTTCTGGACACTCAGTGTAAAATTGTGCAGTTATTTCATTGTTTGGACTTGTTTTCTGTTTTTCTATCTTAATGTGCGCATTGGAGTGAGTTAAGCTCATTTGGAGATTTTCCATTTTTTTCTCCTGCCACATGATATAAACCTTAAAAAGTGAACATAACATCGTTACAATGTTACTTCTGGCCACTCAGTGTAAAATTGTGCAGTTATTTCATTGTTTGGACTTGTTTTCTGTTTTTCTATCTTAATGTGCGCATTGCAGTGAGTAAAGCTCATTTGGAGATTTTCCATTTTTTTCTCCTGCCACATGATATAAACCTTAAAAATGAACATAATATCTATTTAAACTTACTTCTGGCCACTCAGTGTAAAATTTTGCAATTATTTCATTGTTTGAACTTGTTTTCTGTTTTTCTATGTCAACGTGCACATTGGAGTGAGTTAAGCTCATTTGGAGATTTTCCATTTTTTTCTCCTGCCACATGATATAAACCTTAAAAAGTGAACATAACATCTTTACAATGTTACTTCTGGACACTCAGTGTAAAATGTTGCAATTATTTCATTGTTTGGACTTGTTTTGTGTTTTTCTATCTTAATGTGCGCATTGCAGTGAGTTAAGCTCATTTGGAGATTTTCCATTTTTTTCTCCTGCCAAATGATATAAACCTTAAAAAGTGAACATAACATCTTTACAATGTTACTTCTGGCCACTCAGTGTAAAATTGTGCAGTTATTTCATTGTTTGGATTTGTTTTTTGTTTTTCTATCTTAATGTGCGCATTGGAGTGAGTTAAGCTCATTTGGAGATTTTCCATTTTTTTCTCCTGCCACATGATATAAACCTTAAAAAGTTAACATAACATCTTTACAATGTTACTTCTGGACACTCAGTGTAAAATTGTGCAGTTATTTCATTGTTTGGACTTGTTTTCTTTTTTTCTATCTTAATGTGCGCATTGCAGTGAGTTAAGCTCATTTGGAGATTTTCCATTTTTTTCTCCTGCCAAATGATATAAACCTTAAAAATGAACATAATATCTATTTAAACTTACTTCTGGCCACTCAGTGTAAAATTTTTTCATTGTTTGGACTTGTTTTCTGTTTTTCTATGTTTATGTGTACATTAGAGTGAGTTAAGCTCATTTGGAGATTTTCCGTTTTTTTCTCCTGCCACATGATATAAACCTTAAAAATGAACATAATATCTATTTAAACTTACTTCTGGACACTCAGTGTAAAATTTTGCAGTTATTTCATTGTTTGGACTTGTTTTCTGTTTTTCTATCTTAATGTGCGCTTTGCAGTGAGTTAAGCTCATTTGGAGATTTTCCATTTTTTTCTCCTGCCACATGATATAAACCTTAAAAAGTGAACATAACATCTTTACAATGTTACTTCTGGACACTCAGTGTAAAATTGTGCAGTTATTTCATTGTTTGGACTTGTTTTCTGTTTTTCTATCTTAATGTGCGCATTGCAGTGAGTTAAGCTCATTTGGAGATTTTCCATTTTTTTCTCCTGCCAAATGATATAAACCTTAAAAATGAACATAATATCTATTTAAACTTACTTCTGGCCACTCAGTGTAAAATGTTGCAATTATTTCATTGTTTGGACTTGTTTTCTGTTTTTCTATCTTAATGTGCGCATTGGAGTGAGTTAAGCTCATTTGGAGATTTTCCATTTTTTTCTCCTGCCACATGATATAAACCTTAAAAAGTGAACATAACATCTTTACAATGTTACTTCTGGACACTCAGTGTAAAATGTTGCAATTATTTCATTGTTTGGACTTGTTTTCTGTTTTTCTATGTTTATGAGTACATTAGAGTGAGTTAAGCTCATTTGGAGATTTTCCGTTTTTTTCTCCTGCCACATGATATAAACCTTAAAAATGAACATAATATCTATTTATACTTACTTCTGGACACTCAGTGTAAAATTGTGCAGTTATTTCATTGTTTGGACTTGTTTTCTGTTTTTCTATCTTAATGTGCGCATTGGAGTGAGTTAAACTCATTTGGAGATTTTCCATTTTTTTCTCCTGCTACAAGATATAAACCTTAAAAAGTGAACATAACATCTTTACAATGTTACTTCTGGCCACTCAGTGAAAAATTGTGCAGTTATTTCATTGTTTGGACTTGTTTTTTCTTTTTCTATCTTAATGTGCGCATTGCAGTGAGTTAAGCTCATTTGGAGATTTTCCGTTTTTTTCTCCTGCCACATGATATAAACCTTAAAAATGAACATAATATCTATTTAAACTTACTTCTGGCCAGTACGTGTAAAATTTTGCAATTATTTCATTGTTTGGACTTGTTTTCTGTTTTTCTATCTTAATGTGCACATTGGAGTGAGTTAAGCTCATTTGGAGATTTTCCATTTTTTTCTCCTGCCACATGATATAAACCATAAAAAGTGAACATAACATCTTTACAATGTTACTTTTGGACACTCAGTGTAAAATTGTGCAGTTATTACATTGTTTGGACTTGTTTTCTGTTTTTCTATCTTAATGTGCGCATTGCAGTGAGTAAAGCTCATTTGGAGATTTTCCATTTTTTTCTCCTGCCACATGATATAAACCTTAAAAAGTGAACATAACATCTTTACAATGTTACTTCTGGACACTCAGTGTAAAATTGTGCAGTTATTTCATTGTTTGGACTTGTTTTCTGTTTTTCTATCTTAATGTGCGCATTGCAGTGAGTTAAGCTCATTTGGAGATTTTCCATTTTTTTCTCCTGCCAAATGATATAAACCTTAAAAATGAACATAATATCTATTTAAACTTACTTCTGGCCACTCAGTGTAAAATGTTTTCATTGTTTGGACTTGTTTTCTGTTTTTCTATGTTTATGTGTACATTAGAGTCAGTTAAGCTCATTTGGAGATTTTCCGTTTTTTTCTCCTGCCACATGATATAAACCTTAAAAATGAACATAATATCTATTTAAACTTACTTCTGGACACTCAGTGTAAAATTTTGCAGTTATTTCATTGTTTGGACTTGTTTTCTGTTTTTCTATCTTAATGTGCGCATTGCAGTGAGTTAAGCTCATTTGGAGATTTTCCATTTTTTTCTCCTGCCAAATGATATAAACCTTAAAAATGAACATAATATCTATTTAAACTTACTTCTGGCCACTCTGTAAAATTTTGCAATTATTTCATTGTTTGGACTTGTTTTCTGTTTTTCTATGTCAACGTGCACATTGGAGTGAGGTAAGCTCATTTGGAGATTTTCCATTTTTTTTTCCTGCCACAAGATATAAACCTTAAAAAGTGAACATAACATCTTTACAATGTTACTTCTGGACACTCAGTGTAAAATTGTGCAATTATTTCATTGTTTGGACTTGTTTTCTGTTTTTCTATCTTAATGTGCACATTGGATTGAGTTAAGCTCATTTGGAGATTTTCCGTTTTTTTCTCCTGCCACATGATATAAACCCTAAAAAAGTGAACATAACATCTTTACAATGTTACTTCTGGCCACTCAGTGTAAAATTGTGCAGTTATTTCATTGTTTGGACTTGTTTTCTGTTTTTCTATCTTAATGTGCGCATTGGAGTGAGTTAAGCTCATTTGGAGATTTTCCATTTTTTTCTCCTGCCACATGATATAAACCTTAAAAAGTGAACATAACATCTTTACAATGTTACTTCTGGCCACTCAGTGAAAAATTGTGCAGTTATTTCATTGTTTGGACTTGCTTTCTGTTTTTCTATCTAAATGTGCGCATTGGAGTCAGTTAAGCTCATTTGGAGATTTTCCATTTTTTTCTCCTGCCACATGATATAAACCTTAAAAAGTGAACATAACATCTTTACAATGTTACTTCTGGACACTCAGTGTAAAATTGTGCAGTTATTTCATTGTTTGGACTTGTTTTCTGTTTTTCTATCTTAATGTGCGCATTGCAGTGAGTTAAGCTCATTTGGAGATTTTCCATTTTTTTCTCCTGCCAAATGATATAAACCTTAAAAATGAACATAATATCTATTTAAACTTACTTCTGGCCACTCAGTGTAAAATTTTGCAATTATTTCATTGTTTGAACTTGTTTTCTGTTTTACTATGTCAACGTGCACATCGGAGTGAGTTTAGCTCATTTGGAGATTTTCCATTTTTTTCTCCTGCCACATGATATAAACCTTAAAAAGTGAACATAACATCTTTACAATGTTACTTCTGGACACTCAGTGTAAAATTGTGCATTTATTTCATTGTTTGGACTTGTTTTCTGTTTTTCTATCTTAATGTGCGCATTGCAGTGGACATTTGGAGATTTTCCATTCTTTTCTCCTGCCACATGATATAAACCTTAAAAAGTGAACATAACATCTTTACAATGTTACTTCTGGCCACTCAGTGAAAAATTGTGCAGTTATTTCATTGTTTGGACTTGTTTTCTGATTTTCTATCTTAATGTACGCATTGGAGTGAGTTAAGCTCATTTGGAGATTTTCCATTTTTTTCTCCTGCCACATGATATAAACCTTAAAAAGTGAACATAACATCTTTACAATGTTACTTCTGGACACTCAGTGTAAAATTGTGCAGTTATTTCATTGTTTGGACTTGTTTTCTGTTTTTCTATCTTAATGTGCGCATTGCAGTGAGTTAAGCTCATTTGGAGATTTTCCATTTTTTTCTCCTGCCACATGATATAAACCTTAAAAATGAACATAATATCTATTTAAACTTACTTCTGGACACTCAGTGTAAAATTTTGCAGTTATTTCATTGTTTGGACTTGTTTTCTGTTTTTCTATCTTAATGTGCGCATTGGAGTGAGTTAAGCTCATTTGGAGATTTTCCATTTTTTTCTCCTGCCACATGCTATAAACCTTAAAAAGTGAACATAACATCTTTACAATGTTACTTCTGGACACTCAGTGTAAAATTGTGCAATTATTTCATTGTTTGGACTTGTTTTCTGTTTTCCTATCTTAATGTGCACATTGGAGTGAGTTAAGCTCATTTGGAGATTTTCCATTTTTTTCTCCTGCCAAATGATATAAACCTTAAAAATGAACATAATATCTATTTCAACTTACTTCTGGCCACTCAGTGTAAAATTTTGCAATTATTTCATTGTTTGAACTTGTTTTCTGTTTTTCTATGTCAACGTGCACATTGGAGTGAGTTAAGCTCATTTGGAGATTTTCCATTTTTTTCTCCTGCCACATGATATAAATCTTAAAAAGTGAACATAACACCTTACAATGTTACTTCTGGACACTCAGTGTAAAATGTTGCAATTATTTCATTGTTTGGACTTGTTTTCTGTTTTTCTATGTTTATGTGTACATTAGAGTGAGTTAAGCTCATTTGGAGATTTTCCATTTTTTTCTCCTGCCAAATGATATAAACCTTAAAAAGTGAACATAACATCTTTACAATGTTACTTCTGGACACTCAGTGAAAAATTGTGCAATTATTTCATTGTTTGGACTTGTTTTCTGTTTTTCTATCTTAATGTGCACATTGGAGTGAGTTAAGCTCATTTGGAGATTTTCCGTTTTTTTCTCCTGCCACATGATATAAACCTTAAAAAGTGAACATAAAATCTTTACAATGTTACTTTTGGACACTCAGTGTAAAATTGTGCAGTTATTTCATTGTTTGGACTTGTTTTCTGTTTTTCTATCTTAATGTGCGCATTGGAGTGAGTTAAGCTCATTTGGAGATTTTTCATTTTTTTCTCCTGCCACATGATATAAACCTTAAAAAGTGAACATAACATCTTTACAATGTTACTTCTGGACACTCAGTGTAAAATTGTGCAGTTATTTCATTGTTTGGACTTGTTTTCTGTTTTTCTATCTTAATGTGCGCATTGCAGTGAGTTAAGCTCATTTGGAGATTTTCCATTTTTTTCTCCTGCCAAATGATATAAACCTTAAAAATGAACATAATATCTATTTAAACTTACTTCTGGCCACTCAGTGTAAAATGTTTTCATTGTTTGGACTTGTTTTCTGTTTTTCTATGTTTATGTGTACATTAGAGTGAGTTAAGCTCATTTGGAGATTTTCCGTTTTTTTCTCCTGCCACATGATATAAACCTTAAAAATGAACATAATATCTATTTAAACTTACTTCTGGCCACTCAGTGTAAAATTTTGCAATTATTTCATTGTTTGAACTTGTTTTCTGTTTTTCTATCTTAATGTGCGCATTGCAGTGAGTTAAGCTCATTTGGAGATTTTCCATTTTTTTCTCCTGCCAAATGATATAAACCTTAAAAAGTGAACATAACATCTTTACAATGTTACATCTGGCCACTCAGTGTAAAATTGTGCAGTTATTTCATTGTTTGGACTTGTTTTCTGTTTTTCTATCTTAATGTGCGCATTGGAGTGAGTTAAGCTCATTTGGAGATTTTCCATTTTTTTCTCCTGCCACATGATATAAACCTTAAAAATGAACATAATATCTATTTAAACTTACTTCTGGCCACTCAGTGTAAAATTTTGCAATTATTTCATTGTTTGAACTTGTTTTCTGTTTTTCTATCTTAATGTGCGCATTGCAGTGAGTTAAGCTCATTTGGAGATTTTCCATTTTTTTCTCCTGCCAAATGATTTAAACCTTAAAAATGAACATAATATCTATTTAAACTTACTTCTGGCCACTCAGTGTAAAATTTTGCAATTATTTCATTGTTTGAACTTGTTTTCTGTTTTTCTATGTCAACGTGCACATTGGAGTGAGTTAAGCTCATTTGGAGATTTTCCATTTTTTTCTCCTGCCAAATGATATAAACCTTAAAAAGTGAACATAACATCTTTACAATGTTACTTCTGGCCACTCAGTGTAAAATGTTGCAATTATTTCATTGTTTGGACTTGTTTTGTGTTTTTCTATGTTTATGAGTACATTAGAGTGAGTTAAGCTCATTTGGAGATTTTCCGTTTTTTTCTCCTGCCACATGATATAAACCTTAAAAATGAACATAATATCTATTTAAACTTACTTCTGGACACTCAGTGTAAAATTGTGCAGTTATTTCATTGTTTGGACTTGTTTTCTGTTTTTCTATCTTAATGTGCGCATTGGAGTGAGTTAAGCTCATTTGGAGATTTTCCATTTTTTTCTCCTGCCAAATGATATAAACCTTAAAAAGTGAACATAACATCTTTACAATGTTACTTCTGGCCACTCAGTGTAAAATTGTGCAGTTATTTCATTGTTTGGATTTGTTTTTTGTTTTTCTATCTTAATGTGCGCATTGGAGTGAGTTAAGCTCATTTGGAGATTTTCCATTTTTTTCTCCTGCCACATGATATAAACCTTAAAAAGTTAACATAACATCTTTACAATGTTACTTCTGGACACTCAGTGTAAAATTGTGCAGTTATTTCATTGTTTGGACTTGTTTTCTGTTTTTCTATCTTAATGTGCGCATTGCAGTGAGTTAAGCTCATTTGGAGATTTTCCATTTTTTTCTCCTGCCAAATGATATAAACCTTAAAAATGAACATAATATCTATTTAAACTTACTTCTGGCCACTCAGTGTAAAATTTTTTCATTGTTTGGACTTGTTTTCTGTTTTTCTATGTTTATGTGTACATTAGAGTGAGTTAAGCTCATTTGGAGATTTTCCGTTTTTTTCTCCTGCCACATGATATAAACCTTAAAAATGAACATAATATCTATTTAAACTTACTTCTGGACACTCAGTGTAAAATTTTGCAGTTATTTCATTGTTTGGACTTGTTTTCTGTTTTTCTATCTTAATGTGCGCATTGCAGTGAGTTAAGCTCATTTGGAGATTTTCCGTTTTTTTCTCCTGCCACATGATATAAACCTTAAAAATGAACATAATATCTATTTAAACTTACTTCTGGCCAGTCAGTGTAAAATTTTGCAATTATTTCATTGTTTGGACTTGTTTTCTGTTTTTCTATCTTAATGTGCACATTGGAGTGAGTTAAGCTCATTTGGAGATTTTCCATTTTTTTCTCCTGCCACATGATATAAACCATAAAAAGTGAACATAACATCTTTACAATGTTACTTTTGGACACTCAGTGTAAAATTGTGCAGTTATTTCATTGTTTGGACTTGGTTTCTTTTTATCTATCTTAATGTGCGCATTGCAGTGAGTTAAGCTCATTTGGAGATTTTCCATTTTTTTCTCCTGCCAAATGATATAAACCTTAAAAATGAACATAATATCTATTTAAACTTACTTCTGGCCACTCAGTGTAAAATTTTGCAATTATTTCATTGTTTGGACTTGTTTTCTGTTTTTCTATGTCAACGTGCACATAGGAGTGAGGTAAGCTCATTTGGAGATTTTCCATTTTTTTCTCCTGCCACATGATATAAACCTTAAAAAGTGAACATAACATCTTTACAATGTTACTTCTGGCCACTCAGTGTAAAATGTTGCAATTATTTCATTGTTTGGACTTGTTTTCTGTTTTTCTATGTTTATGAGTACATTAGAGTGAGTTAAGCTCATTTGGAGATTTTCCGTTTTTTTCTCCTGCCACATGATATAAACCTTAAAAATGAACATAATATCTATTTAAACTTACTTCTGGACACTCAGTGTAAAATTGTGCAGTTATTTCATTGTTTGGACTTGTTTTCTGTTTTTCTATGTTAATGTGCGCATTGGAGTGAGTTAAACTCATTTGGAGATTTTCCATTTTTTTCTCCTGCCACATGATATAAACCTTAAAAAGTGAACATAACATCTTTACAATGTTACTTCTGGCCACTCAGTGAAAAATTGTGCAGTTATTTCATTGTTTGGACTTGTTTTTTGTTTTTCTATCTTAATGTGCGCATTGCAGTGAGTTAAGCTCATTTGGAGATTTTCCGTTTTTTTCTCCTGCCACATGATATAAACCTTAAAAATGAACATAATATCTATTTAAACTTACTTCTGGCCAGTCAGTGTAAAATTTTGCAATTATTTCATTGTTTGGACTTGTTTTCTGTTTTTCTATCTTAATGTGCACATTGGAGTGAGTTAAGCTCATTTGGAGATTTTCCATTTTTTTCTCCTGCCACATGATATAAACCATAAAAAGTGAACATAACATCTTTACAATGTTACTTTTGGACACTCAGTGTAAAATTGTGCAGTTATTTCATTGTTTGGACTTGGTTTCTTTTTATCTATCTTAATGTGCGCATTGCAGTGAGTTAAGCTCATTTGGAGATTTTCCATTTTTTTCTCCTGCCAAATGATATAAACCTTAAAAATGAACATAATATCTATTTAAACTTACTTCTGGCCACTCAGTGTAAAATTTTGCAATTATTTCATTGTTTGGACTTGTTTTCTGTTTTTCTATGTCAACGTGCACATTGGAGTGAGGTAAGCTCATTTGGAGATTTTCCATTTTTTTCTCCTGCCACATGATATAAACCTTAAAAAGTGAACATAACATCTTTACAATGTTACTTCTGGCCACTCAGTGTAAAATGTTGCAATTATTTCATTGTTTGGACTTGTTTTCTGTTTTTCTATGTTCATGAGTACATTAGAGTGAGTTAAGCTCATTTGGAGATTTTCCGTTTTTTTCTCCTGCCACATGATATAAACCTTAAAAAGTGAACATAACATCTTTACAATGTTACTTCTGGTCACTCAGTGAAAAATTGTGCAGTTATTTCATTGTTTGGACTTGTTTTCTGTTTTTCTATCTTAATGTGCGCATTGCAGTGAGTAAAGCTCATTTGGAGATTTTCCATTTTTTTCTCCTGCCACATGATATAAACCTTAAAAAGTGAACATAACATCTTTACAATGTTACTTCTGGACACTCAGTGTAAAATTGTGCAGTTATTTCATTGTTTGGACTTGTTTTCTGTTTTTCTATCTTAATGTGCGCATTGCAGTGAGTTAAGCTCATTTGGAGATTTTCCATTTTTTTCTCCTGCCAAATGATATAAACCTTAAAAATGAACATAATATCTATTTAAACTTACTTCTGGCCACTCAGTGTTAAATGTTTTCATTGTTTGGACTTGTTTTCTGTTTTTCTATGTTTATGTGTACATTAGAGTGAGTTAAGCTCATTTGGAGATTTTCCGTTTTTTTCTCCTGCCACATGATATAAACCTTAAAAATGAACATAATATCTATTTAAACTTACTTCTGGACACTCAGTGTAAAATTTTGCAGTTATTTCATTGTTTGGACTTGTTTTCTGTTTTTCTATCTTAATGTGCGCATTGCAGTGAGTTAAGCTCATTTGGAGATTTTCCATTTTTTTCGCCTGCCAAATGATATAAACCTTAAAAATGAACATAATATCTATTTAAACTTACTTCTGGCCACTCTGTAAAATGTTGCAATTATTTCATTGTTTGGACTTGTTTTCTGTTTTTCTATGTCAACGTGCACATTGGAGTGAGGTAAGCTCATTTGGAGATTTTCCATTTTTTTTTCCTGCCACAAGATATAAACCTTAAAAAGTGAACATAACATCTTTACAATGTTACTTCTGGACACTCAGTGTAAAATGTTGCAATTATTTCATTGTTTGGACTTGTTTTCTGTTTTTCTATGTTTATGTGTACATTAGAGTGAGCTAAGCTCATTTGGAGATTTTCCGTTTTTTTCTCCTGCCACATGATATAAACCTTAAAAATGAAGATAATATCTATTTGAACTTACTTCTGGACACTCAGTGTAAAATTGTGCAATTATTTCATTGTTTGGACTTGTTTTCTGTTTTTCTATCTTAATGTGCGCATTGGAGTGAGTTAAGCTCATTTGGAGATTTTCCATTTTTTTCTCCTGCCACATGATATAAACCTTAAAAAGTGAACATAACATCTTTACAATGTTACTTCTGGACACTCAGTGTAAAATTGTGCAGTTATTTCATTGTTTGGACTTGTTTTCTGTTTTTCTATCTTAATGTGCGCATTGCAGTGAGTTAAGCTCATTTGGAGATTTTCCATTTTTTTCTCCTGCCAAATGATATAAACCTTAAAAATGAACATAATATCTATTTAAACTTACTTCTGGCCACTCAGTGTAAAATGTTTTCATTGTTTGGACTTGTTTTCTGTTTTTCTATGTTTATGTGTACATTAGAGTGAGTTAAGCTCATTTGGAGATTTTCCGTTTTTTTCTCCTGCCACATGATATAAACCTTAAAAATGAACATAATATCTATTTAAACTTACTTCTGGACACTCAGTGTAAAATTTTGCAGTTATTTCATTGTTTGGACTTGTTTTCTGTTTTTCTATCTTAATGTGCGCATTGCAGTGAGTTAAGCTCATTTGGAGATTTTCCATTTTTTTCTCCTGCCAAATGATATAAACCTTAAAAATGAACATAATATCTATTTAAACTTACTTCTGGCCACTCTGTAAAATTTTGCAATTATTTCATTGTTTGGACTTGTTTTCTGTTTTTCTATGTCAACGTGCACATTGGAGTGAGGTAGCTCATTTGGAGATTTTCCATTTTTTTTTCCTGCCACAAGATATAAACCTTAAAAAGTGAACATAACATCTTTACAATGTTACTTCTGGACACTCAGTGTAAAATGTTGCAATTATTTCATTGTTTGGACTTGTTTTCTGTTTTTCTATGTTTATGTGTACATTAGATTGAGCTAAGCTCATTTGGAGATTTTCCGTTTTTTTCTCCTGCCACATGATATAAACCTTAAAAATGAACATAATATCTATTTGAACTTACTTCTGGACACTCAGTGTAAAATTGTGCAGTTATTTCATTGTTTGGACTTGTTTTCTGTTTTTCTATCTTAATGTGCGCATTGGAGTGAGTTAAGCTCATTTGGAGATTTTCCATTTTTTTCTCCTGCCACATGATATAAACCTTAAAAAGTGAACATAACATCTTTACAATGTTACTTCTGGACACTCAGTGTAAAATTGTGCAGTTATTTCATTGTTTGGACTTGTTTTCTGTTTTTCTATCTTAATGTGCGCATTGCAGTGAGTTAAGCTCATTTGGAGATTTTCCATTTTTTTCTCCTGCCAAATGATATAAACCTTAAAAATGAACATAATATCTATTTAAACTTACTTCTGGCCACTCAGTGTAAAATGTTTTCATTGTTTGGACTTGTTTTCTGTTTTTCTATGTTTATGTGTACATTAGAGTGAGTTAAGCTCATTTGGAGATTTTCCGTTTTTTTCTCCTGCCACATGATATAAACCTTAAAAATGAACATAATATCTATTTAAACTTACTTCTGGACACTCAGTGTAAAATTTTGCAGTTATTTCATTGTTTGGACTTGTTTTCTGTTTTTCTATCTTAATGTGCGCATTGCAGTGAGTTAAGCTCATTTGGAGATTTTCCATTTTTTTCTCCTGCCAAATGATATAAACCTTAAAAATGAACATAATATCTATTTAAACTTACTTCTGGCCACTCTGTAAAATTTTGCAATTATTTCATTGTTTGGACTTGTTTTCTGTTTTTCTATGTCAACGTGCACATTGGAGTGAGGTAAGCTCATTTGGAGATTTTCCATTTTTTTTTCCTGCCACAAGATATAAACCTTAAAAAGTGAACATAACATCTTTACAATGTTACTTCTGGACACTCAGTGTAAAATGTTGCAATTATTTCATTGTTTGGACTTGTTTTCTGTTTTTCTATGTTTATGTGTACATTAGAGTGAGCTAAGCTCATTTGGAGATTTTCCGTTTTTTTCTCCTGCCACATGATATAAACCTTAAAAATGAACATAATATCTATTTGAACTTACTTCTGGACACTCAGTGTAAAATTGTGCAGTTATTTCATTGTTTGGACTTGTTTTCTGTTTTTCTATCTTAATGTGCGCATTGGAGTGAGTTAAGCTCATTTGGAGATTTTCCATTTTTTTCTCCTGCCACATGATATAAACCTTAAAAAGTGAACATAACATCTTTACAATGTTACTTCTGGACACTCAGTGTAAAATTGTGCAGTTATTTCATTGTTTGGACTTGTTTTCTGTTTTTCTATCTTAATGTGCGCATTGCAGTGAGTTAAGCTCATTTGGAGATTTTCCATTTTTTTCTCCTGCCAAATGATATAAACCTTAAAAATGAACATAATATCTATTTAAACTTACTTCTGGCCACTCAGTGTAAAATGTTTTCATTGTTTGGACTTGTTTTCTGTTTTTCTATGTTTATGTGTACATTAGAGTGAGTTAAGCTCATTTGGAGATTTTCCGTTTTTTTCTCCTGCCACATGATATAAACCTTAAAAATGAACATAATATCTATTTAAACTTACTTCTGGACACTCAGTGTAAAATTTTGCAGTTATTTCATTGTTTGGACTTGTTTTCTGTTTTTCTATCTTAATGTGCGCATTGCAGTGAGTTAAGCTCATTTGGAGATTTTCCATTTTTTTCTCCTGCCAAATGATATAAACCTTAAAAAGTGAACATTACATCTTTACAATGTTACTTCTTGTCACTCAGTGAAAAATTGTGCAGTTATTTCATTGTTTGGACTTGTTTTCTGTTTTTCTATCTTAATGTGCGCATTGGAGTGAGTTAAGCTCATTTGGAGATTTTCCATTTTTTTCTCCTGCCACATGCTATAAACCTTAAAAAGTGAACATAACATCTTTGCAATGTTACTTCTGGACACTCAGTGTAAAATTGTGCAATTATTTCATTGTTTGGACTTGTTTTCTGTTTTCCTATCTTAATGTGCACATTGGATTGAGTTAAGCTCATTTGGAGATTTTCCGTTTTTTTCTCCTGCCACATGATATAAACCTTAAAAAGTGAACATAACATCTTTACAATGTTACTTCTGGCCACTCAGTGTAAAATTGTGCAGTTATTTCATTGTTTGGACTTGTTTTCTGTTTTTCTATCTTAATGTGCGCATTTGAGTGAGTTAAGCTCATTTGGAGATTTTCCATTTTTTTCTCCTGCCACATGATATAAACCTTAAAAAGTGAACATAACATCTTTACAATGTTACTTCTGGCCACTCAGTGAAACATTGTGCAGTTATTTCATTGTTTGGACTTGCTTTCTGTTTTTCTATCTAAATGTGCGCATTGGAGTCAGTTAAGCTCATTTGGAGATTTTCCATTTTTTTCTCCTGCCACATGATATAAACCTTAAAAAGTGAACATAACATCTTTACAATGTTACTTCTGGACACTCAGTGTAAAATTGTGCAGTTATTTCATTGTTTGGACTTGTTTTCTGTTTTTCTATCTTAATGTGCGCATTGCAGTGAGTTAAGCTCATTTAGAGATTTTCCATTTTTTTCTCCTGCCAAATGATATAAACCTTAAAAATGAACATAATATCTATTTAAACTTACTTCTGGCCACTCAGTGTAAAATTTTGCAATTATTTCATTGTTTGAACTTGTTTTCTGTTTTACTATGTCAACGTGCACATCGGAGTGAGTTAAGCTCATTTGGAGATTTTCCATTTTTTTGTCCTGCCACATGATATAAACCTTAAAAAGTGAACATAACATCTTTACAATGTTACTTCTGGACACTCAGTGTAAAATTGTGCATTTATTTCATTGTTTGGACTTGTTTTCTGTTTTTCTATCTTAATGTGCGCATTGGAGTGAGTTAAGCTCATTTGGAGATTTTCCATTCTTTTCTCCTGCCACATGCTATAAACCTTAAAAAGTGAACATAACATCTTTACAATGTTACTTCTGGACACTCAGTGTAAAATTGTGCAATTATTTCATTGTTTGGACTTGTTTTCTGTTTTTCTATCTTAATGTGCACATTAGAGTGAGTTAAGCTCATTTGGAGATTTTCCGTTTTTTTCTCCTGCCACATGATATAAACCTTAAAAAGTGAACATAAAATCTTTACAATGTTACTTTTGGACACTCAGTGTAAAATTGTGCAGTTATTTCATTGTTTGGACTTGTTTTCTGTTTTTCTATCTTAACGTGCGCATTGGAGTGAGTTAAGCTCATTTGGAGATGTTCCATTTTTTTCTCCTGCCACATGCTATAAACCTTAAAAAGTGAACATAACATCTTTACAATGTTACTTCTGGACACTCAGTGTAAAATTGTGCAATTATTTCATTGTTTGGACTTGTTTTCTGTTTTCCTATCTTAATGTGCACATTGGAGTGAGTTAAGCTCATTTGGAGATTTTCCATTTTTTTCTCCTGCCAAATGATATAAACCTTAAAAATGAACATAATATCTATTTAAACTTACTTCTGGCCACTCAGTGTAAAATTTTGCAATTATTTCATTGTTTGAACTTGTTTTCTGTTTTTCTATGTCAACGTGCACATTGGAGTGAGTTAAGCTCATTTGGAGATTTTCCATTTTTTTCTCCTGCCACATGATATAAACCTTAAAAAGTGAACATAACATCTTTACAATGTTACTTCTGGACACTCAGTGTAAAATGTTGCAATTATTTCATTGTTTGGACTTGTTTTCTGTTTTTCTATGTTTATGTGTACATTAGAGTGAGTTAAGCTCATTTGGAGATTTTCCGTTTTTTTCTCCTGCCACATGATATGAACCTTAAAAATGAACATAATATCTATTTAAACTTACTTCTGGACACTCAGTGTAAAATTGTGCATTTATTTCATTGTTTGGACTTGTTTTCTGTTTTTCTATCTTAATGTGCGCATTGCAGTGAGTTAAGCTCATTTGGAGATTTTCCATTTTTTTCTCCTGCCAAATGATATAAACCTTAAAAAGTGAACATAACATCTTTACAATGTTACTTCTGGCCACTCAGTGAAAAATTGTGCAGTTATTTCATTGTTTGGACTTGTTTTCTGTTTTTCTATCTTAATGTGCACATTGGAGTGAGTTAAGCTCATTTGGAGATTTTCCATTTTTTTCTCCTGCCACATGATATAAACCTTAAAAAGTGAACATAACATCTTTACAATGTTACTTCTGGACACTCAGTGTAAAATTGTGCAGTTATTTCATTGTTTGGACTTGTTTTCTGTTTTTCTATCTTAATGTGCGCATTGCAGTGAGTTAAGCTCATTTGGAGATTTTCCATTTTTTTCTCCTGCCAAATGATATAAACCTTAAAAATAAACATAATATCTATTTAAACTTACTTCTGGCCACTCAGTGTAAAATTGTGCAATTATTTCATTGTTTGGACTTGTTTTCTGTTTTTCTATCTTGCGCATTGGAGTGAGTTAAGCTCATTTGGAGATGTTCCATTCTTTTCTCCTGCCACATGCTATAAACCTTAAAAAGTGAACATAACATCTTTACAATGTTACTTCTGGACACTCAGTGTAAAATTGTGCAATAATTTCATTGTTTGGACTTGTTTTCTGTTTTTCTATCTTAATGTGCACATTGGAGTGAGTTAAGCTCATTTGGAGATTTTCCATTTTTTTCTCCTGCCACATGATATAAACCTTAAAAAGTGAACATAACATCTTTACAATGTTACTTCTGGACACTCAGTGAAAAATTGTGCAGTTATTTCATTGTTTGGACTTGTTTTCTGTTTTTCTATCTTAATGTGCGCATTGGAGTGAGTTAAGCTCATTTGGAGATTTTCCATTTTTTTCTCCTGCCAAATGATATAAACCTTAAAAATGAACATAATATCTATTTAAACTTACTTCTGGCCACTCAGTGTAAAATTTTGCAATTATTTCATTGTTTGAACTTGTTTTCTGTTTTTCTATCTTAATGTGCGCATTGCAGTGAGTTAAGCTCATTTGGAGATTTTCCATTTTTTTCTCCTGCCAAATGATATAAACCTTAAAAATGAACATAATATCTATTTAAACTTACTTCTGGCCACTCAGTGTAAAATTTTGCAATTATTTCATTGTTTGAACTTGTTTTCTGTTTTTCTATCTTAATGTGCGCATTGCAGTGAGTTAAGCTCATTTGGAGATTTTCCATTTTTTTCTCCTGCCAAATGATATAAACCTTAAAAAGTGAACATAACATCTTTACAATGTTACATCTGGCCACTCAGTGTAAAAGTGTGCAGTTATTTCATTGTTTGGACTTGTTTTCTGTTTTTCTATCTTAATGTGCGCATTGGAGTGAGTTAAGCTCATTTGGAGATTTTCCATTTTTTTCTCCTGCCACATGATATAAACCTTAAAAAGTGAACATAACATCTTTACAATGTTACTTCTGTACACTCAGTGTAAAATTGTGCAGTTATTTCATTGTTTGGACTTGTTTTCTGTTTTTCTATCTTAATGTGCGCATTGCAGTGAGTTAAGCTCATTTGGAGATTTTCCATTTTTTTCTCCTGCCAAATGATATAAACCTTAAAAATGAACATAATATCTATTTAAACTTACTTCTGGCCACTCAGTGTAAAATTTTGCAATTATTTCATTGTTTGAACTTGTTTTCTGTTTTTTTATCTTAATGTGCGCATTGCAGTGAGTTAAGCTCATTTGGAGATTTTCCATTTTTTTCTCCTGCCAAATGATATAAACCTTAAAAAGTGAACATAACATCTTTACAATGTTACTTCTGGCCACTCAGTGTAAAATTGTGCAGTTATTTCATTGTTTGGACTTGTTTTCTTCCTTCTATCTTAATGTGCGCATTCGAGTGAGTTAAGCTCATTTGGAGATTTTCCATTTTTTTCTCCTGCCACATGATATAAACCTTAAAAAGTGAACATAACATCTTTACAATGTTACTTCTGGCCACTCAGTGAAAAATTGTGCAGTTATTTCATTGTTTGGACTTGTTTTCTGTTTTTCTATCTTAATGTGCGCATTGGAGTGAGTTAAGCTCATTTGGAGATTTTCCATTTTTTTCTCCTGCCAAATGATATAAACCTTAAAAATGAACATAATATCTATTTAAACTTACTTCTGGCCACTCAGTGTAAAATTTTGCAATTATTTCATTGTTTGAACTTGTTTTCTGTTTTTCTATCTTAATGTGCGCATTGCAGTGAGTTAAGCTCATTTGGAGATTTTCCATTTTTTTCTCCTGCCACATGCTATAAACCTTAAAAAGTGAACATAACATCTTTGCAATGTTACTTCTGGACACTCAGTGTAAAATTGTGCAATTATTTCATTGTTTGGACTTGTTTTCTGTTTTTCTATGTTTATGTGTACATTAGAGTGAGCTAAGCTCATTTGGAGATTTTCCGTTTTTTTCTCCTGCCACATGATATAAACCTTAAAAATGAACATAATATCTATTTGAACTTACTTCTGGACACTCAGTGTAAAATTGTGCAGTTATTTCATTGTTTGGACTTGTTTTCTGTTTTTCTATCTTAATGTGCGCATTGGAGTGAGTTAAGCTCATTTGGAGATTTTCCATTTTTTTCTCCTGCCACATGATATAAACCTTAAAAAGTGAACATAACATCTTTACAATGTTACTTCTGGACACTCAGTGTAAAATTGTGCAGTTATTTCATTGTTTGGACTTGTTTTCTGTTTTTCTATCTTAATGTGCGCATTGCAGTGAGTTAAGCTCATTTGGAGATTTTCCATTTTTTTCTCCTGCCAAATGATATAAACCTTAAAAATGAACATAATATCTATTTAAACTTACTTCTGGCCACTCAGTGTAAAATGTTTTCATTGTTTGGACTTGTTTTCTGTTTTTCTATGTTTATGTGTACATTAGAGTGAGTTAAGCTCATTTGGAGATTTTCCGTTTTTTTCTCCTGCCACATGATATAAACCTTAAAAATGAACATAATATCTATTTAAACTTACTTCTGGACACTCAGTGTAAAATTTTGCAGTTATTTCATTGTTTGGACTTGTTTTCTGTTTTTCTATCTTAATGTGCGCATTGCAGTGAGTTAAGCTCATTTGGAGATTTTCCATTTTTTTCTCCTGCCAAATGATATAAACCTTAAAAAGTGAACATTACATCTTTACAATGTTACTTCTTGTCACTCAGTGAAAAATTGTGCAGTTATTTCATTGTTTGGACTTGTTTTCTGTTTTTCTATCTTAATGTGCGCATTGGAGTGAGTTAAGCTCATTTGGAGATTTTCCATTTTTTTCTCCTGCCACATGCTATAAACCTTAAAAAGTGAACATAACATCTTTGCAATGTTACTTCTGGACACTCAGTGTAAAATTGTGCAATTATTTCATTGTTTGGACTTGTTTTCTGTTTTCCTATCTTAATGTGCACATTGGATTGAGTTAAGCTCATTTGGAGATTTTCCGTTTTTTTCTCCTGCCACATGATATAAACCTTAAAAAGTGAACATAACATCTTTACAATGTTACTTCTGGCCACTCAGTGTAAAATTGTGCAGTTATTTCATTGTTTGGACTTGTTTTCTGTTTTTCTATCTTAATGTGCGCATTGCAGTGAGTTAAGCTCATTTGGAGATTTTCCATTTTTTTCTCCTGCCAAATGATATAAACCTTAAAAAGTGAACATAACATCTTTACAATGTTACTTCTGGCCACTCAGTGTAAAATTGTGCAGTTATTTCATTGTTTGGACTTGTTTTCTTCCTTCTATCTTAATGTGCGCATTGGAGTGAGTTAAGCTCATTTGGAGATTTTCCATTTTTTTCTCCTGCCAAATGATATAAACCTTAAAAATGAACATAATATCTATTTAAACTTACTTCTGGCCACTCAGTGTTAAATTTTGCAATTATTTCATTGTTTGAACTTGTTTTCTGTTTTTCTATCTTAATGTGCGCATTGCAGTGAGTTAAGCTCATTTGGAGATTTTCCATTTTTTTCTCCTGCCACATGCTATAAACCTTAAAAAGTGAACATAACATCTTTGCAATGTTACTTCTGGACACTCAGTGTAAAATTGTGCAATTATTTCATTGTTTGGACTTGTTTTCTGTTTTTCTATGTTTATGTGTACATTAGAGTGAGCTAAGCTCATTTGGAGATTTTCCGTTTTTTTCTCCTGCCACATGATATAAACCTTAAAAATGAACATAATATCTATTTGAACTTACTTCTGGACACTCAGTGTAAAATTGTGCAGTTATTTCATTGTTTGGACTTGTTTTCTGTTTTTCTATCTTAATGTGCGCATTGGAGTGAGTTAAGCTCATTTGGAGATTTTCCATTTTTTTCTCCTGCCACATGATATAAACCTTAAAAAGTGAACATAACATCTTTACAATGTTACTTCTGGACACTCAGTGTAAAATTGTGCAGTTATTTCATTGTTTGGACTTGTTTTCTGTTTTTCTATCTTAATGTGCGCATTGCAGTGAGTTAAGCTCATTTGGAGATTTTCCATTTTTTTCTCCTGCCAAATGATATAAACCTTAAAAATGAACATAATATCTATTTAAACTTACTTCTGGCCACTCAGTGTAAAATGTTTTCATTGTTTGGACTTGTTTTCTGTTTTTCTATGTTTATGTGTACATTAGAGTGAGTTAAGCTCATTTGGAGATTTTCCGTTTTTTTCTCCTGCCACATGATATAAACCTTAAAAATGAACATAATATCTATTTAAACTTACTTCTGGACACTCAGTGTAAAATTTTGCAGTTATTTCATTGTTTGGACTTGTTTTCTGTTTTTCTATCTTAATGTGCGCATTGCAGTGAGTTAAGCTCATTTGGAGATTTTCCATTTTTTTCTCCTGCCAAATGATATAAACCTTAAAAAGTGAACATTACATCTTTACAATGTTACTTCTTGTCACTCAGTGAAAAATTGTGCAGTTATTTCATTGTTTGGACTTGTTTTCTGTTTTTCTATCTTAATGTGCGCATTGGAGTGAGTTAAGCTCATTTGGAGATTTTCCATTTTTTTCTCCTGCCACATGCTATAAACCTTAAAAAGTGAACATAACATCTTTGCAATGTTACTTCTGGACACTCAGTGTAAAATTGTGCAATTATTTCATTGTTTGGACTTGTTTTCTGTTTTCCTATCTTAATGTGCACATTGGATTGAGTTAAGCTCATTTGGAGATTTTCCGTTTTTTTCTCCTGCCACATGATATAAACCTTAAAAAGTGAACATAACATCTTTACAATGTTACTTCTGGCCACTCAGTGTAAAATTGTGCAGTTATTTCATTGTTTGGACTTGTTTTCTGTTTTTCTATCTTAATGTGCGCATTGGAGTGAGTTAAGCTCATTTGGAGATTTTCCATTTTTTTCTCCTGCCACATGATATAAACCTTAAAAAGTGAACATAACATCTTTACAATGTTACTTCTGGCCACTCAGTGAAAAATTGTGCAGTTATTTCATTGTTTGGACTTGCTTTCTGTTTTTCTATCTAAATGTGCGCATTGGAGTCAGTTAAGCTCATTTGGAGATTTTCCATTTTTTTCTCCTGCCACATGATATAAACCTTAAAAAGTGAACATAACATCTTTACAATGTTACTTCTGGACACTCAGTGTAAAATTGTGCAGTTATTTCATTGTTTGGACTTGTTTTCTGTTTTTCTATCTTAATGTGCGCATTGCAGTGAGTTAAGCTCATTTAGAGATTTTCCATTTTTTTCTCCTGCCAAATGATATAAACCTTAAAAATGAACATAATATCTATTTAAACTTACTTCTGGCCACTCAGTGTAAAATTTTGCAATTATTTCATTGTTTGAACTTGTTTTCTGTTTTACTATGTCAACGTGCACATCGGAGTGAGTTAAGCTCATTTGGAGATTTTCCATTTTTTTGTCCTGCCACATGATATAAACCTTAAAAAGTGAACATAACATCTTTACAATGTTACTTCTGGACACTCAGTGTAAAATTGTGCATTTATTTCATTGTTTGGACTTGTTTTCTGTTTTTCTATCTTAATGTGCGCATTGCAGTGAGTTAAGCTCATTTGGAGATTTTCCATTTTTTTCTCCTGCCAAATGATATAAACCTTAAAAAGTGAACATAACATCTTTACAATGTTACTTCTGGCCACTC
Organism: Microchirus variegatus; assembly: GCF_963457635.1. Classification (NCBI taxonomy): domain Eukaryota; kingdom Metazoa; phylum Chordata; class Actinopteri; order Pleuronectiformes; family Soleidae; genus Microchirus; species Microchirus variegatus. The sequence continues at coordinate 13,813,143 of NC_139820.1, read as the reverse complement.
AGTGAAAAATTGTGCAGTTATTTCATTGTTTGGACTTGTTTTCTGTTTTTCTATCTTAATGTGCGCATTGGAGTGAGTTAAGCTCATTTGGAGATTTTCCATTTTTTTCTCCTGCCAAAGATATAAACCTTAAAAATAAACATAATATCTATTTAAACTTACTTCTGGCCACTCAGTGTAAAATTGTGCAATTATTTCATTGTTTGGACTTGTTTTCTGTTTTTCTATCTTAATGTGCGCATTGGAGTGAGTTAAGCTCATTTGGAGATTTTCCATTCTTTTCTCCTGCCACATGCTATAAACCTTAAAAAGTGAACATAACATCTTTACAATGTTACTTCTGGACACTCAGTGTAAAATTGTGCAATTATTTCATTGTTTGGACTTGTTTTCTGTTTTTCTATCTTAATGTGCACATTAGAGTGAGTTAAGCTCATTTGGAGATTTTCCGTTTTTTTCTCCTGCCACATGATATAAACCTTAAAAAGTGAACATAAAATCTTTACAATGTTACTTTTGGACACTCAGTGTAAAATTGTGCAGTTATTTCATTGTTTGGACTTGTTTTCTGTTTTTCTATCTTAACGTGCGCATTGGAGTGAGTTAAGCTCATTTGGAGATGTTCCATTTTTTTCTCCTGCCACATGCTATAAACCTTAAAAAGTGAACATAACATCTTTACAATGTTACTTCTGGACACTCAGTGTAAAATTGTGCAATTATTTCATTGTTTGGACTTGTTTTCTGTTTTCCTATCTTAATGTGCACATTGGAGTGAGTTAAGCTCATTTGGAGATTTTCCATTTTTTTCTCCTGCCAAATGATATAAACCTTAAAAATGAACATAATATCTATTTAAACTTACTTCTGGCCACTCAGTGTAAAATTTTGCAATTATTTCATTGTTTGAACTTGTTTTCTGTTTTTCTATGTCAACGTGCACATTGGAGTGAGTTAAGCTCATTTGGAGATTTTCCATTTTTTTCTCCTGCCACATGATATAAACCTTAAAAAGTGAACATAACATCTTTACAATGTTACTTCTGGACACTCAGTGTAAAATTGTGCAGTTATTTCATTGTTTGGACTTGTTTTCTGTTTTTCTATCTTAATGTGCGCATTGCAGTGAGTTAAGCTCATTTGGAGATTTTCCATTTTTTTCTCCTGCCAAATGATATAACCCTTAAAAATGAACATAATATCTATTTAAACTTACTTCTGGCCACTCAGTGTAAAATTGTGCAGTTATTTCATTGTTTGGACTTGTTTTCTGTTTTTCTATGTCAACGTGCACATTGGAGTGAGTTAAGCTCATTTGGAGATTTTCCATTTTTTTCTCCTGCCACATGATATAAACCTTAAAAAGTGAACATAACATCTTTACAATGTTACTTCTGGCCACTCAGTGTAAAATGTTTTCATTGTTTGGACTTGTTTTCTGTTTTTCTATCTTAATGTGCACATTGGAGTGAGTTAAGCTCATTTGGAGATTTTCCGTTTTTTTCTCCTGCCACATGATATAAACCTTAAAAAGTGAACATAAAATCTTTACAATGTTACTTCTGGACACTCAGTGTAAAATTGTGCAGTTATTTCATTGTTTGGACTTGTTTTCTGTTTTTCTATCTTAATGTGCGCATTGCAGTGAGTTAAGCTCATTTGGAGATTTTCCATTTTTTTCTCCTGCCAAATGATATAACCCTTAAAAATGAACATAATATCTATTTAAACTTACTTCTGGCCACTCAGTGTAAAATTGTGCAGTTATTTCATTGTTTGGACTTGTTTTCTGTTTTTCTATGTCAACGTGCACATTGGAGTGAGTTAAGCTCATTTGGAGATTTTCCATTTTTTTCTCCTGCCACATGATATAAACCTTAAAAAGTGAACATAACATCTTTACAATGTTACTTCTGGACACTCAGTGAAAAATTGTGCAGTTATTTCATTGTTTGGACTTGTTTTCTGTTTTTCTATCTTAATGTGCGCATTGGAGTGAGTTAAGCTCATTTGGAGATTTTCCATTTTTTTCTCCTGCCACATGCTATAAACCTTAAAAAGTGAACATAACATCTTTACAATGTTACTTCTGGACACTCAGTGTAAAATTGTGCAATTATTTCATTGTTTGGACTTGTTTTCTGTTTTCCTATCTTAATGTGCACATTGGAGTGAGTTAAGCTCATTTGGAGATTTTCCATTTTTTTCTCCTGCCAAATGATATAAACCTTAAAAATGAACATAATATCTATTTAAACTTACTTCTGGCCACTCAGTGTAAAATTTTGCAATTATTTCATTGTTTGAACTTGTTTTCTGTTTTTCTATGTCAACGTGCACATTGGAGTGAGTTAAGCTCATTTGGAGATTTTCCATTTTTTTCTCCTGCCACATGATATAAACCTTAAAAAGTGAACATAACATCTTTACAATGTTACTTCTGGACACTCAGTGTAAAATGTTGCAATTATTTCATTGTTTGGACTTGTTTTCTGTTTTTCTATGTTTATGTGTACATTAGAGTGAGTTAAGCTCATTTGGAGATTTTCCGTTTTTTTCTCCTGCCACATGATATGAACCTTAAAAATGAACATAATATCTATTTAAACTTACTTCTGGACACTCAGTGTAAAATTTTGCAGTTATTCCATTGTTTGGACTTGTTTTCTGTTTTTCTATCTTAATGTGCGCATTGCAGTGAGTTAAGCTCATTTGGAGATTTTCCATTTTTTTCTCCTGCCAAATGATATAAACCTTAAAAAGTGAACATAACATCTTTACAATGTTACTTCTGGCCACTCAGTGAAAAATTGTGCAGTTATTTCATTGTTTGGACTTGTTTTCTGTTTTTCTATCTTAATGTGCGCATTGGAGTGAGTTAAGCTCATTTGGAGATTTTACATTTTTTTCTCCTGCCACATGATATAAACCTTAAAAAGTGAACATAACATCTTTACAATGTTACTTCTGGACACTCAGTGTAAAATTGTGCAGTTATTTCATTGTTTGGACTTGTTTTCTGTTTTTCTATCTTAATGTGCGCATTGCAGTGAGTTAAGCTCATTTGGAGATTTTCCATTTTTTTCTCCTGCCAAATGATATAAACCTTAAAAATAAACATAATATCTATTTAAACTTACTTCTGGCCACTCAGTGTAAAATTGTGCAATTATTTCATTGTTTGGACTTGTTTTCTCTTTTTCTATCTTAATGTGCGCATTGGAGTGAGTTAAGCTCATTTGGAGATTTTCCATTCTTTTCTCCTGCCACATGCTATAAACCTTAAAAAGTGAACATAACATCTTTACAATGTTACTTCTGGACACTCAGTGTAAAATTGTGCAATTATTTCATTGTTTGGACTTGTTTTCTGTTTTTCTATCTTAATGTGCACATTGGAGTGAGTTAAGCTCATTTGGAGATTTTCCGTTTTTTTCTCCTGCCACATGATATAAACCTTAAAAAGTGAACATAAAATCTTTACAATGTTACTTTTGGACACTCAGTGTAAAATTGTGCAGTTATTTCATTGTTTGGACTTGTTTTCTGTTTTTCTATCTTAATGTGCGCATTGGAGTGAGTTAAGCTCATTTGGAGATTTTTCAATTTTTTTCTCCTGCCACATGATATAAACCTTAAAAAGTGAACATAACATCTTTACAATGTTACTTCTGGACACTCAGTGTAAAATTGTGCAGTTATTTCATTGTTTGGACTTGTTTTCTGTTTTTCTATCTTAATGTGCGCATTGCAGTGAGTTAAGCTCATTTGGAGATTTTCCATTTTTTTCTCCTGCCAAATGATATAAACCTTAAAAATGAACATAATATCTATTTAAACTTACTTCTGGCCACTCAGTGTAAAATTGTGCAGTTATTTCATTGTTTGGACTTGTTTTCTGTTTTTCTATCTTAATGTGCGCATTGCAGTTAGTAAAGCTCATTTGGAGATTTTCCATTTTTTTCTCCTGCCACATGATATAAACCTTAAAAAGTGAACATAACATCTTTACAATGTTACTTCTGGACACTCAGTGTAAAATTGTGCAGTTATTTCATTGTTTGGACTTGTTTTCTGTTTTTCTATCTTAATGTGCGCATTGCAGTGAGTTAAGCTCATTTGGAGATTTTCCATTTTTTTCTCCTGCCAAATGATATAACCCTTAAAAATGAACATAATATCTATTTAAACTTACTTCTGGCCACTCAGTGTAAAATTGTGCAGTTATTTCATTGTTTGGACTTGTTTTCTGTTTTTCTATGTCAACGTGCACATTGGAGTGAGTTAAGCTCATTTGGAGATTTTCCATTTTTTTCTCCTGCCACATGATATAAACCTTAAAAAGTGAACATAACATCTTTACAATGTTACTTCTGGACACTCAGTGAAAAATTGTGCAGTTATTTCATTGTTTGGACTTGTTTTCTGTTTTTCTATCTTAATGTGCACATTAGAGTGAGTTAAGCTCATTTGGAGATTTTCCGTTTTTTTCTCCTGCCACATGATATAAACCTTAAAAAGTGAACATAAAATCTTTACAATGTTACTTTTGGACACTCAGTGTAAAATTGTGCAGTTATTTCATTGTTTGGACTTGTTTTCTGTTTTTCTATCTTAACGTGCGCATTGGAGTGAGTTAAGCTCATTTGGAGATGTTCCATTTTTTTCTCCTGCCACATGCTATAAACCTTAAAAAGTGAACATAACATCTTTACAATGTTACTTCTGGACACTCAGTGTAAAATTGTGCAATTATTTCATTGTTTGGACTTGTTTTCTGTTTTCCTATCTTAATGTGCACATTGGAGTGAGTTAAGCTCATTTGGAGATTTTCCATTTTTTTCTCCTGCCAAATGATATAAACCTTAAAAATGAACATAATATCTATTTAAACTTACTTCTGGCCACTCAGTGTAAAATTTTGCAATTATTTCATTGTTTGAACTTGTTTTCTGTTTTTCTATGTCAACGTGCACATTGGAGTGAGTTAAGCTCATTTGGAGATTTTCCATTTTTTTCTCCTGCCACATGATATAAACCTTAAAAAGTGAACATAACATCTTTACAATGTTACTTCTGGACACTCAGTGTAAAATTGTGCAGTTATTTCATTGTTTGGACTTGTTTTCTGTTTTTCTATCTTAATGTGCGCATTGCAGTGAGTTAAGCTCATTTGGAGATTTTCCATTTTTTTCTCCTGCCAAATGATATAACCCTTAAAAATGAACATAATATCTATTTAAACTTACTTCTGGCCACTCAGTGTAAAATTGTGCAGTTATTTCATTGTTTGGACTTGTTTTCTGTTTTTCTATGTCAACGTGCACATTGGAGTGAGTTAAGCTCATTTGGAGATTTTCCATTTTTTTCTCCTGCCACATGATATAAACCTTAAAAAGTGAACATAACATCTTTACAATGTTACTTCTGGCCACTCAGTGTAAAATGTTTTCATTGTTTGGACTTGTTTTCTGTTTTTCTATCTTAATGTGCACATTGGAGTGAGTTAAGCTCATTTGGAGATTTTCCGTTTTTTTCTCCTGCCACATGATATAAACCTTAAAAAGTGAACATAAAATCTTTACAATGTTACTTCTGGACACTCAGTGTAAAATTGTGCAGTTATTTCATTGTTTGGACTTGTTTTCTGTTTTTCTATCTTAATGTGCGCATTGCAGTGAGTTAAGCTCATTTGGAGATTTTCCATTTTTTTCTCCTGCCAAATGATATAACCCTTAAAAATGAACATAATATCTATTTAAACTTACTTCTGGCCACTCAGTGTAAAATTGTGCAGTTATTTCATTGTTTGGACTTGTTTTCTGTTTTTCTATGTCAACGTGCACATTGGAGTGAGTTAAGCTCATTTGGAGATTTTCCATTTTTTTCTCCTGCCACATGATATAAACCTTAAAAAGTGAACATAACATCTTTACAATGTTACTTCTGGACACTCAGTGAAAAATTGTGCAGTTATTTCATTGTTTGGACTTGTTTTCTGTTTTTCTATCTTAATGTGCGCATTGGAGTGAGTTAAGCTCATTTGGAGATTTTCCATTTTTTTCTCCTGCCACATGCTATAAACCTTAAAAAGTGAACATAACATCTTTACAATGTTACTTCTGGACACTCAGTGTAAAATTGTGCAATTATTTCATTGTTTGGACTTGTTTTCTGTTTTCCTATCTTAATGTGCACATTGGAGTGAGTTAAGCTCATTTGGAGATTTTCCATTTTTTTCTCCTGCCAAATGATATAAACCTTAAAAATGAACATAATATCTATTTAAACTTACTTCTGGCCACTCAGTGTAAAATTTTGCAATTATTTCATTGTTTGAACTTGTTTTCTGTTTTTCTATGTCAACGTGCACATTGGAGTGAGTTAAGCTCATTTGGAGATTTTCCATTTTTTTCTCCTGCCACATGATATAAACCTTAAAAAGTGAACATAACATCTTTACAATGTTACTTCTGGACACTCAGTGTAAAATGTTGCAATTATTTCATTGTTTGGACTTGTTTTCTGTTTTTCTATGTTTATGTGTACATTAGAGTGAGTTAAGCTCATTTGGAGATTTTCCGTTTTTTTCTCCTGCCACATGATATGAACCTTAAAAATGAACATAATATCTATTTAAACTTACTTCTGGACACTCAGTGTAAAATTTTGCAGTTATTCCATTGTTTGGACTTGTTTTCTGTTTTTCTATCTTAATGTGCGCATTGCAGTGAGTTAAGCTCATTTGGAGATTTTCCATTTTTTTCTCCTGCCAAATGATATAAACCTTAAAAAGTGAACATAACATCTTTACAATGTTACTTCTGGCCACTCAGTGAAAAATTGTGCAGTTATTTCATTGTTTGGACTTGTTTTCTGTTTTTCTATCTTAATGTGCGCATTGGAGTGAGTTAAGCTCATTTGGAGATTTTACATTTTTTTCTCCTGCCACATGATATAAACCTTAAAAAGTGAACATAACATCTTTACAATGTTACTTCTGGACACTCAGTGTAAAATTGTGCAGTTATTTCATTGTTTGGACTTGTTTTCTGTTTTTCTATCTTAATGTGCGCATTGCAGTGAGTTAAGCTCATTTGGAGATTTTCCATTTTTTTCTCCTGCCAAATGATATAAACCTTAAAAATAAACATAATATCTATTTAAACTTACTTCTGGCCACTCAGTGTAAAATTGTGCAATTATTTCATTGTTTGGACTTGTTTTCTCTTTTTCTATCTTAATGTGCGCATTGGAGTGAGTTAAGCTCATTTGGAGATTTTCCATTCTTTTCTCCTGCCACATGCTATAAACCTTAAAAAGTGAACATAACATCTTTACAATGTTACTTCTGGACACTCAGTGTAAAATTGTGCAATTATTTCATTGTTTGGACTTGTTTTCTGTTTTTCTATCTTAATGTGCACATTGGAGTGAGTTAAGCTCATTTGGAGATTTTCCGTTTTTTTCTCCTGCCACATGATATAAACCTTAAAAAGTGAACATAAAATCTTTACAATGTTACTTTTGGACACTCAGTGTAAAATTGTGCAGTTATTTCATTGTTTGGACTTGTTTTCTGTTTTTCTATCTTAATGTGCGCATTGGAGTGAGTTAAGCTCATTTGGAGATTTTTCATTTTTTTCTCCTGCCACATGATATAAACCTTAAAAAGTGAACATAACATCTTTACAATGTTACTTCTGGACACTCAGTGTAAAATTGTGCAGTTATTTCATTGTTTGGACTTGTTTTCTGTTTTTCTATCTTAATGTGCGCATTGCAGTGAGTTAAGCTCATTTGGAGATTTTCCATTTTTTTCTCCTGCCAAATGATATAAACCTTAAAAATGAACATAATATCTATTTAAACTTACTTCTGGCCACTCAGTGTAAAATTGTGCAGTTATTTCATTGTTTGGACTTGTTTTCTGTTTTTCTATCTTAATGTGCGCATTGCAGTTAGTAAAGCTCATTTGGAGATTTTCCATTTTTTTCTCCTGCCACATGATATAAACCTTAAAAATGAACATAATATCTATTTAAACTTACTTCTGGCCACTCAGTGTAAAATTGTGCAGTTATTTCATTGTTTGGACTTGTTTTCTGTTTTTCTATCTTAATGTGCGCATTGCAGTTAGTAAAGCTCATTTGGAGATTTTCCATTTTTTTCTCCTGCCACATGATATAAACCTTAAAAAGTGAACATAACATCTTTACAATGTTACTTCTGGACACTCAGTGTAAAATTGTGCAGTTATTTCATTGTTTGGACTTGTTTTCTGTTTTTCTATCTTAATGTGCGCATTGCAGTGAGTTAAGCTCATTTGGAGATTTTCCATTTTTTTCTCCTGCCAAATGATATAAACCTTAAAAATGAACATAATATCTATTTAAACTTACTTCTGGCCACTCAGTGTAAAATGTTTTCATTGTTTGGACTTGTTTTCTGTTTTTCTATGTTTATGTGTACATTAGAGTGAGTTCAGCTCATTTGGAGATTTTCCGTTTTTTTCTCCTGCCACATGATATAAACCTTAAAAATGAACATAATATCTATTTAAACTTACTTCTGGACACTCAGTGTAAAATTTTGCAGTTATTTCATTGTTTGGACTTGTTTTCTGTTTTTCTATCTTAATGTGCGCATTGCAGTGAGTTAAGCTCATTTGGAGATTTTCCATTTTTTTCTCCTGCCAAATGATATAAACCTTAAAAATGAACATAATATCTATTTAAACTTACTTCTGGCCACTCTGTAAAATTTTGCAATTATTTCATTGTTTGGACTTGTTTTCTGTTTTTCTATGTCAACGTGCACATTGGAGTGAGGTAAGCTCATTTGGAGATTTTTCATTTTTTTTTCCTGCCACAAGATATAAACCTTAAAAAGTGAACATAACATCTTTACAATGTTACTTCTGGACACTCAGTGTAAAATGTTGCAATTATTTCATTGTTTGGACTTGTTTTCTGTTTTTCTATGTTTATGTGTACATTAGAGTGAGCTAAGCTCATTTGGAGATTTTCCGTTTTTTTCTCCTGCCACATGATATAAACCTTAAAAATGAACATAATATCTATTTGAACTTACTTCTGGACACTCAGTGTAAAATTGTGCAATTATTTCATTGTTTGGACTTGTTTTCTGTTTTTCTATCTTAATGTGCGCATTGGAGTGAGTTAAGCTCATTTGGAGATTTTCCATTTTTTTCTCCTGCCACATGATATAAACCTTAAAAAGTGAACATAACATCTTTACAATGTTACTTCTGGACACTCAGTGTAAAATTGTGCAGTTATTTCATTGTTTGGACTTGTTTTCTGTTTTTCTATCTTAATGTGCGCATTGCAGTGAGTTAAGCTCATTTGGAGATTTTCCATTTTTTTCTCCTGCCAAATGATATAAACCTTAAAAATGAACATAATATCTATTTAAATTTACTTCTGGCCACTCAGTGTAAAATGTTTTCATTGTTTGGACTTGTTTTCTGTTTTTCTATGTTTATGTGTACATTAGAGTGAGTTAAGCTCATTTGGAGATTTTCCGTTTTTTTCTCCTGCCACATGATATAAACCTTAAAAATGAACATAATATCTATTTAAACTTACTTCTGGACACTCAGTGTAAAATTTTGCAGTTATTTCATTGTTTGGACTTGTTTTCTGTTTTTCTATCTTAATGTGCGCATTGCAGTGAGTTAAGCTCATTTGGAGATTTTCCATTTTTTTCTCCTGCCAAATGATATAAACCTTAAAAATGAACATAATATCTATTTAAACTTACTTCTGGCCACTCTGTAAAATTTTGCAATTATTTCATTGTTTGGACTTGTTTTCTGTTTTTCTATGTTTATGTGTACATTAGAGTGAGTTAAGCTCATTTGGAGATTTTCCGTTTTTTTCTCCTGCCACATGATATAAACCTTAAAAATGAACATAATATCTATTTAAACTTACTTCTGGACACTCAGTGTAAAATTTTGCAGTTATTTCATTGTTTGGACTTGTTTTCTGTTTTTCTATCTTAATGTGCGCATTGCAGTGAGTTAAGCTCATTTGGAGATTTTCCATTTTTTTCTCCTGCCAAATGATATAAACCTTAAAAATGAACATAATATCTATTTAAACTTACTTCTGGCCACTCTGTAAAATTTTGCAATTATTTCATTGTTTGGACTTGTTTTCTGTTTTTCTATGTCAACGTGCACATTGGAGTGAGGTAAGCTCATTTGGAGATTTTCCATTTTTTTTTCCTGCCACAAGATATAAACCTTAAAAAGTGAACATAACATCTTTACAATGTTACTTCTGGCCACTCAGTGTAAAATTGTGCAGTTATTTCATTGTTTGGACTTGTTTTCTGTTTTTCTATCTTAATGTGCGCATTGGAGTGAGTTAAGCTCATTTGGAGATTTTCCATTTTTTTCTCCTGCCACATGATATAAACCTTAAAAAGTGAACATAACATCTTTACAATGTTACTTCTGGACACTCAGTGTAAAATTGTGCAGTTATTTCATTGTTTGGACTTGTTTTCTGTTTTTCTATCTTAATGTGCGCATTGCAGTGAGTTAAGCTCATTTGGAGATTTTCCATTTTTTTCTCCTGCCAAATGATATAAACCTTAAAAATGAACATAATATCTTTACAATGTTACTTCTGGACACTCAGTGTAAAATTGTGCAGTTATTTCATTGTTTGGACTTGTTTTCTGTTTTTCTATCTTAATGTGCGCATTGCAGTGAGTTAAGCTCATTTGGAGATTTTCCATTTTTTTCTCCTGCCAAATGATATAAACCTTAAAAATGAACATAATATCTATTTAAACTTACTTCTGGCCACTCAGTGTAAAATTTTGCAATTATTTCATTGTTTGAACTTGTTTTCTGTTTTTTTATCTTAATGTGCGCATTGCAGTGAGTTAAGCTCATTTGGAGATTTTCCATTTTTTTCTCCTGCCAAATGATATAAACCTTAAAAAGTGAACATAACATCTTTACAATGTTACTTCTGGCCACTCAGTGTAAAATTGTGCAGTTATTTCATTGTTTGGACTTGTTTTCTTCCTTCTATCTTAATGTGCGCATTGGAGTGAGTTAAGCTCATTTGGAGATTTTCCATTTTTTTCTCCTGCCACATGATATAAACCTTAAAAAGTGAACATAACATCTTTACAATGTTACTTCTGGCCACTCAGTGAAAAATTGTGCAGTTATTTCATTGTTTGGACTTGTTTTCTGTTTTTCTATCTTAATGTGCGCATTGGAGTGAGTTAAGCTCATTTGGAGATTTTCCATTTTTTTCTCCTGCCAAATGATATAAACCTTAAAAATGAACATAATATCTATTTAAACTTACTTCTGGCCACTCAGTGTAAAATTTTGCAATTATTTCATTGTTTGAACTTGTTTTCTGTTTTTCTATCTTAATGTGCGCATTGCAGTGAGTTAAGCTCATTTGGAGATTTTCCATTTTTTTCTCCTGCCAAATGATATAAACCTTAAAAAGTGAACATAACATCTTTACAATGTTACATCTGGCCACTCAGTGTAAAATTGTGCAGTTATTTCATTGTTTGGACTTGTTTTCTGTTTTTCTATCTTAATGTGCGCATAGGAGTGAGTTAAGCTCATTTGGAGATTTTCCATTTTTTTCTCCTGCCACATGATATAAACCTTAAAAAGTGAACATAACATCTTTACAATGTTACTTCTGGCCATTCAGTGAAAAATTGTGCAGTTATTTCATTGTTTGGACTTGTTTTCTGTTTTCCTATCTTAATGTTTGCATTGGAGTGAGTTAAGCTCATTTGGAGATTTTCCATTTTTTTCTCCTGCCACATGATATAAACCTTAAAAATGAACATAATATCTATTTAAACTTACTTCTGGCCACTCAGTGTAAAATTTTGCAATTATTTCATTGTTTGAACTTGTTTTCTGTTTTTCTATCTTAATGTGCGCATTGCAGTGAGTTAAGCTCATTTGGAGATTTTCCATTTTTTTCTCCTGCCAAATGATATAAACCTTAAAAAGTGAACATAACATCTTTACAATGTTACATCTGGCCACTCAGTGTAAAATTGTGCAGTTATTTCATTGTTTGGACTTGTTTTCTGTTTTTCTATCTTAATGTTTGCATTGGAGTGAGTTAAGCTCATTTGGAGATTTTCAATTTTTTTCTCCTGCCACATGATATAACCCTTAAAAAGTGAACATAACATCTTTACAATGTTACTTCTGGCCACTCAGTGTAAAACTGTGCAGTTATTTCATTGTTTGGACTTGTTTTCTGTTTTTCTATCTTAATGTGCGCATTGGAGTGAGTTAAGCTCATTTGGAGATTTTCCATTTTTTTCTCCTGCCACATGATATAAACCTTAAAAAGTGAACATAACATCTTTACAATGTTACATCTGGCCACTCAGTGTAAAATTGTGCAGTTATTTCATTGTTTGGACTTGTTTTCTGTTTTTCTATGTCAACGTGCACATTGGAGTGAGTTAAGCTCATTTGGAGATTTTCCATTTTTTTTTCTCCTGCCACATGATATAAACCTTAAAAATGAACATAATATCTATTTAAACTTACTTCTGGACACTCAGTGTAAAATTTTGCAGTTATTTCATTGTTTGGACTTGTTTTCTGTTTTTCTATCTTAATGTGCGCATTGCAGTGAGTTAAGCTCATTTGGAGATTTTCCATTTTTTTCTCCTGCCAAATGATATAAACCTTAAAAAGTGAACATAACATCTTTACAATGTTACTTCTGGCCACTCAGTGAAAAATTGTGCAGTTATTTCATTGTTTGGACTTGTTTTCTGTTTTTCTATCTTAATGTGCGCATTGGAGTGAGTTAAGCTCATTTGGAGATTTTACATTTTTTTCTCCTGCCACATGATATAAACCTTAAAAAGTGAACATAACATCTTTACAATGTTACTTCTGGCCACTCAGTGTAAAATTGTGCAGTTATTTCATTGTTTGGACTTGTTTTCTGTTTTTCTATCTTAATGTGCGCATTGCAGTGAGTTAAGCTCATTTGGAGATTTTCCATTTTTTTCTCCTGCCAAATGATATAAACCTTAAAAATAAACATAATATCTATTTAAACTTACTTCTGGCCACTCAGTGTAAAATTGTGCAATTATTTCATTGTTTGGACTTGTTTTCTCTTTTTCTATCTTAATGTGCGCATTGGAGTGAGTTAAGCTCATTTGGAGATTTTCCATTCTTTTCTCCTGCCACATGCTATAAACCTTAAAAAGTGAACATAACATCTTTACAATGTTACTTCTGGACACTCAGTGTAAAATGTTGCAATTATTTCATTGTTTGGACTTGTTTTCTGTTTTTCTATGTTTATGTGTACATTAGAGTGAGTTAAGCTCATTTGGAGATTTTCCGTTTTTTTCTCCTGCCACATGATATGAACCTTAAAAATGAACATAATATCTATTTAAACTTACTTCTGGACACTCAGTGTAAAATTTTGCAGTTATTTCATTGTTTGGACTTGTTTTCTGTTTTTCTATCTTAATGTGCGCATTGCAGTGAGTTAAGCTCATTTGGAGATTTTCCATTTTTTTCTCCTGCCAAATGATATAAACCTTAAAAAGTGAACATAACATCTTTACAATGTTACTTCTGGCCACTCAGTGAAAAATTGTGCAGTTATTTCATTGTTTGGACTTGTTTTCTGTTTTTCTATCTTAATGTGCGCATTGGAGTGAGTTAAGCTCATTTGGAGATTTTACATTTTTTTCTCCTGCCACATGATATAAACCTTAAAAAGTGAACATAACATCTTTACAATGTTACTTCTGGCCACTCAGTGTAAAATTGTGCAGTTATTTCATTGTTTGGACTTGTTTTCTGTTTTTCTATCTTAATGTGCGCATTGCAGTGAGTTAAGCTCATTTGGAGATTTTCCATTTTTTTCTCCTGCCAAATGATATAAACCTTAAAAATAAACATAATATCTATTTAAACTTACTTCTGGCCACTCAGTGTAAAATTGTGCAATTATTTCATTGTTTGGACTTGTTTTCTCTTTTTCTATCTTAATGTGCGCATTGGAGTGAGTTAAGCTCATTTGGAGATTTTCCATTCTTTTCTCCTGCCACATGCTATAAACCTTAAAAAGTGAACATAACATCTTTACAATGTTACTTCTGGACACTCAGTGTAAAATTGTGCAATTATTTCATTGTTTGGACTTGTTTTCTGTTTTTCTATCTTAATGTGCACATTGGAGTGAGTTAAGCTCATTTGGAGATTTTCCGTTTTTTTCTCCTGCCACATGATATAAACCTTAAAAAGTGAACATAAAATCTTTACAATGTTACTTTTGGACACTCAGTGTAAAATTGTGCAGTTATTTCATTGTTTGGACTTGTTTTCTGTTTTTCTATCTTAATGTGCGCATTGGAGTGAGTTAAGCTCATTTGGAGATTTTTCATTTTTTTCTCCTGCCACATGATATAAACCTTAAAAAGTGAACATAACATCTTTACAATGTTACTTCTGGACACTCAGTGTAAAATTGTGCAGTTATTTCATTGTTTGGACTTGTTTTCTGTTTTTCTATCTTAATGTGCGCATTGCAGTGAGTTAAGCTCATTTGGAGATTTTCCATTTTTTTCTCCTGCCAAATGATATAAACCTTAAAAATGAACATAATATCTATTTAAACTTACTTCTGGCCACTCAGTGTAAAATTGTGCAGTTATTTCATTGTTTGGACTTGTTTTCTGTTTTTCTATCTTAATGTGCGCATTGCAGTTAGTAAAGCTCATTTGGAGATTTTCCATTTTTTTCTCCTGCCACATGATATAAACCTTAAAAAGTGAACATAACATCTTTACAATGTTACTTCTGGACACTCAGTGTAAAATTGTGCAGTTATTTCATTGTTTGGACTTGTTTTCTGTTTTTCTATCTTAATGTGCGCATTGCAGTGAGTTAAGCTCATTTGGAGATTTTCCATTTTTTTCTCCTGCCAAATGATATAACCCTTAAAAATGAACATAATATCTATTTAAACTTACTTCTGGCCACTCAGTGTAAAATTGTGCAGTTATTTCATTGTTTGGACTTGTTTTCTGTTTTTCTATGTCAACGTGCACATTGGAGTGAGTTAAGCTCATTTGGAGATTTTCCATTTTTTTCTCCTGCCACATGATATAAACCTTAAAAAGTGAACATAACATCTTTACAATGTTACTTCTGGACACTCAGTGAAAAATTGTGCAGTTATTTCATTGTTTGGACTTGTTTTCTGTTTTTCTATCTTAATGTGCACATTAGAGTGAGTTAAGCTCATTTGGAGATTTTCCGTTTTTTTCTCCTGCCACATGATATAAACCTTAAAAAGTGAACATAAAATCTTTACAATGTTACTTTTGGACACTCAGTGTAAAATTGTGCAGTTATTTCATTGTTTGGACTTGTTTTCTGTTTTTCTATCTTAACGTGCGCATTGGAGTGAGTTAAGCTCATTTGGAGATGTTCCATTTTTTTCTCCTGCCACATGCTATAAACCTTAAAAAGTGAACATAACATCTTTACAATGTTACTTCTGGACACTCAGTGTAAAATTGTGCAATTATTTCATTGTTTGGACTTGTTTTCTGTTTTCCTATCTTAATGTGCACATTGGAGTGAGTTAAGCTCATTTGGAGATTTTCCATTTTTTTCTCCTGCCAAATGATATAAACCTTAAAAATGAACATAATATCTATTTAAACTTACTTCTGGCCACTCAGTGTAAAATTTTGCAATTATTTCATTGTTTGAACTTGTTTTCTGTTTTTCTATGTCAACGTGCACATTGGAGTGAGTTAAGCTCATTTGGAGATTTTCCATTTTTTTCTCCTGCCACATGATATAAACCTTAAAAAGTGAACATAACATCTTTACAATGTTACTTCTGGACACTCAGTGTAAAATTGTGCAGTTATTTCATTGTTTGGACTTGTTTTCTGTTTTTCTATCTTAATGTGCGCATTGCAGTGAGTTAAGCTCATTTGGAGATTTTCCATTTTTTTCTCCTGCCAAATGATATAACCCTTAAAAATGAACATAATATCTATTTAAACTTACTTCTGGCCACTCAGTGTAAAATTGTGCAGTTATTTCATTGTTTGGACTTGTTTTCTGTTTTTCTATGTCAACGTGCACATTGGAGTGAGTTAAGCTCATTTGGAGATTTTCCATTTTTTTCTCCTGCCACATGATATAAACCTTAAAAAGTGAACATAACATCTTTACAATGTTACTTCTGGCCACTCAGTGTAAAATGTTTTCATTGTTTGGACTTGTTTTCTGTTTTTCTATCTTAATGTGCACATTGGAGTGAGTTAAGCTCATTTGGAGATTTTCCGTTTTTTTCTCCTGCCACATGATATAAACCTTAAAAAGTGAACATAAAATCTTTACAATGTTACTTCTGGACACTCAGTGTAAAATTGTGCAGTTATTTCATTGTTTGGACTTGTTTTCTGTTTTTCTATCTTAATGTGCGCATTGCAGTGAGTTAAGCTCATTTGGAGATTTTCCATTTTTTTCTCCTGCCAAATGATATAACCCTTAAAAATGAACATAATATCTATTTAAACTTACTTCTGGCCACTCAGTGTAAAATTGTGCAGTTATTTCATTGTTTGGACTTGTTTTCTGTTTTTCTATGTCAACGTGCACATTGGAGTGAGTTAAGCTCATTTGGAGATTTTCCATTTTTTTCTCCTGCCACATGATATAAACCTTAAAAAGTGAACATAACATCTTTACAATGTTACTTCTGGACACTCAGTGAAAAATTGTGCAGTTATTTCATTGTTTGGACTTGTTTTCTGTTTTTCTATCTTAATGTGCGCATTGGAGTGAGTTAAGCTCATTTGGAGATTTTCCATTTTTTTCTCCTGCCACATGCTATAAACCTTAAAAAGTGAACATAACATCTTTACAATGTTACTTCTGGACACTCAGTGTAAAATTGTGCAATTATTTCATTGTTTGGACTTGTTTTCTGTTTTCCTATCTTAATGTGCACATTGGAGTGAGTTAAGCTCATTTGGAGATTTTCCATTTTTTTCTCCTGCCAAATGATATAAACCTTAAAAATGAACATAATATCTATTTAAACTTACTTCTGGCCACTCAGTGTAAAATTTTGCAATTATTTCATTGTTTGAACTTGTTTTCTGTTTTTCTATGTCAACGTGCACATTGGAGTGAGTTAAGCTCATTTGGAGATTTTCCATTTTTTTCTCCTGCCACATGATATAAACCTTAAAAAGTGAACATAACATCTTTACAATGTTACTTCTGGACACTCAGTGTAAAATGTTGCAATTATTTCATTGTTTGGACTTGTTTTCTGTTTTTCTATGTTTATGTGTACATTAGAGTGAGTTAAGCTCATTTGGAGATTTTCCGTTTTTTTCTCCTGCCACATGATATGAACCTTAAAAATGAACATAATATCTATTTAAACTTACTTCTGGACACTCAGTGTAAAATTTTGCAGTTATTCCATTGTTTGGACTTGTTTTCTGTTTTTCTATCTTAATGTGCGCATTGCAGTGAGTTAAGCTCATTTGGAGATTTTCCATTTTTTTCTCCTGCCAAATGATATAAACCTTAAAAAGTGAACATAACATCTTTACAATGTTACTTCTGGCCACTCAGTGAAAAATTGTGCAGTTATTTCATTGTTTGGACTTGTTTTCTGTTTTTCTATCTTAATGTGCGCATTGGAGTGAGTTAAGCTCATTTGGAGATTTTACATTTTTTTCTCCTGCCACATGATATAAACCTTAAAAAGTGAACATAACATCTTTACAATGTTACTTCTGGACACTCAGTGTAAAATTGTGCAGTTATTTCATTGTTTGGACTTGTTTTCTGTTTTTCTATCTTAATGTGCGCATTGCAGTGAGTTAAGCTCATTTGGAGATTTTCCATTTTTTTCTCCTGCCAAATGATATAAACCTTAAAAATAAACATAATATCTATTTAAACTTACTTCTGGCCACTCAGTGTAAAATTGTGCAATTATTTCATTGTTTGGACTTGTTTTCTCTTTTTCTATCTTAATGTGCGCATTGGAGTGAGTTAAGCTCATTTGGAGATTTTCCATTCTTTTCTCCTGCCACATGCTATAAACCTTAAAAAGTGAACATAACATCTTTACAATGTTACTTCTGGACACTCAGTGTAAAATTGTGCAATTATTTCATTGTTTGGACTTGTTTTCTGTTTTTCTATCTTAATGTGCACATTGGAGTGAGTTAAGCTCATTTGGAGATTTTCCGTTTTTTTCTCCTGCCACATGATATAAACCTTAAAAAGTGAACATAAAATCTTTACAATGTTACTTTTGGACACTCAGTGTAAAATTGTGCAGTTATTTCATTGTTTGGACTTGTTTTCTGTTTTTCTATCTTAATGTGCGCATTGGAGTGAGTTAAGCTCATTTGGAGATTTTTCATTTTTTTCTCCTGCCACATGATATAAACCTTAAAAAGTGAACATAACATCTTTACAATGTTACTTCTGGACACTCAGTGTAAAATTGTGCAGTTATTTCATTGTTTGGACTTGTTTTCTGTTTTTCTATCTTAATGTGCGCATTGCAGTGAGTTAAGCTCATTTGGAGATTTTCCATTTTTTTCTCCTGCCAAATGATATAAACCTTAAAAATGAACATAATATCTATTTAAACTTACTTCTGGCCACTCAGTGTAAAATTGTGCAGTTATTTCATTGTTTGGACTTGTTTTCTGTTTTTCTATCTTAATGTGCGCATTGCAGTTAGTAAAGCTCATTTGGAGATTTTCCATTTTTTTCTCCTGCCACATGATATAAACCTTAAAAAGTGAACATAACATCTTTACAATGTTACTTCTGGACACTCAGTGTAAAATTGTGCAGTTATTTCATTGTTTGGACTTGTTTTCTGTTTTTCTATCTTAATGTGCGCATTGCAGTGAGTTAAGCTCATTTGGAGATTTTCCATTTTTTTCTCCTGCCAAATGATATAACCCTTAAAAATGAACATAATATCTATTTAAACTTACTTCTGGCCACTCAGTGTAAAATTGTGCAGTTATTTCATTGTTTGGACTTGTTTTCTGTTTTTCTATGTCAACGTGCACATTGGAGTGAGTTAAGCTCATTTGGAGATTTTCCATTTTTTTCTCCTGCCACATGATATAAACCTTAAAAAGTGAACATAACATCTTTACAATGTTACTTCTGGACACTCAGTGAAAAATTGTGCAGTTATTTCATTGTTTGGACTTGTTTTCTGTTTTTCTATCTTAATGTGCGCATTGGAGTGAGTTAAGCTCATTTGGAGATTTTCCATTTTTTTCTCCTGCCACATGCTATAAACCTTAAAAAGTGAACATAACATCTTTACAATGTTACTTCTGGACACTCAGTGTAAAATTGTGCAATTATTTCATTGTTTGGACTTGTTTTCTGTTTTCCTATCTTAATGTGCACATTGGAGTGAGTTAAGCTCATTTGGAGATTTTCCATTTTTTTCTCCTGCCAAATGATATAAACCTTAAAAATGAACATAATATCTATTTAAACTTACTTCTGGCCACTCAGTGTAAAATTTTGCAATTATTTCATTGTTTGAACTTGTTTTCTGTTTTTCTATGTCAACGTGCACATTGGAGTGAGTTAAGCTCATTTGGAGATTTTCCATTTTTTTCTCCTGCCACATGATATAAACCTTAAAAAGTGAACATAACATCTTTACAATGTTACTTCTGGACACTCAGTGTAAAATGTTGCAATTATTTCATTGTTTGGACTTGTTTTCTGTTTTTCTATGTTTATGTGTACATTAGAGTGAGTTAAGCTCATTTGGAGATTTTCCGTTTTTTTCTCCTGCCACATGATATGAACCTTAAAAATGAACATAATATCTATT
The DNA here is from genome assembly GCF_963457635.1 of Microchirus variegatus. Lineage (NCBI taxonomy): Eukaryota > Metazoa > Chordata > Actinopteri > Pleuronectiformes > Soleidae > Microchirus > Microchirus variegatus. The sequence continues at coordinate 13,793,191 of NC_139820.1, read as the reverse complement.
TAAACTTACTTCTGGACACTCAGTGTAAAATTTTGCAGTTATTTCATTGTTTGGACTTGTTTTCTGTTTTTCTATCTTAATGTGCGCATTGCAGTGAGTTAAGCTCATTTGGAGATTTTCCATTTTTTTCTCCTGCCAAATGATATAAACCTTAAAAAGTGAACATAACATCTTTACAATGTTACTTCTGGCCACTCAGTGAAAAATTGTGCAGTTATTTCATTGTTTGGACTTGTTTTCTGTTTTTCTATCTTAATGTGCGCATTGGAGTGAGTTAAGCTCATTTGGAGATTTTACATTTTTTTCTCCTGCCACATGATATAAACCTTAAAAAGTGAACATAACATCTTTACAATGTTACTTCTGGCCACTCAGTGTAAAATTGTGCAGTTATTTCATTGTTTGGACTTGTTTTCTGTTTTTCTATCTTAATGTGCGCATTGCAGTGAGTTAAGCTCATTTGGAGATTTTCCATTTTTTTCTCCTGCCAAATGATATAAACCTTAAAAATAAACATAATATCTATTTAAACTTACTTCTGGCCACTCAGTGTAAAATTGTGCAATTATTTCATTGTTTGGACTTGTTTTCTCTTTTTCTATCTTAATGTGCGCATTGGAGTGAGTTAAGCTCATTTGGAGATTTTCCATTCTTTTCTCCTGCCACATGCTATAAACCTTAAAAAGTGAACATAACATCTTTACAATGTTACTTCTGGACACTCAGTGTAAAATTGTGCAATTATTTCATTGTTTGGACTTGTTTTCTGTTTTTCTATCTTAATGTGCACATTGGAGTGAGTTAAGCTCATTTGGAGATTTTCCGTTTTTTTCTCCTGCCACATGATATAAACCTTAAAAAGTGAACATAAAATCTTTACAATGTTACTTTTGGACACTCAGTGTAAAATTGTGCAGTTATTTCATTGTTTGGACTTGTTTTCTGTTTTTCTATCTTAATGTGCGCATTGGAGTGAGTTAAGCTCATTTGGAGATTTTTCATTTTTTTCTCCTGCCACATGATATAAACCTTAAAAAGTGAACATAACATCTTTACAATGTTACTTCTGGACACTCAGTGTAAAATTGTGCAGTTATTTCATTGTTTGGACTTGTTTTCTGTTTTTCTATCTTAATGTGCGCATTGCAGTGAGTTAAGCTCATTTGGAGATTTTCCATTTTTTTCTCCTGCCAAATGATATAAACCTTAAAAATGAACATAATATCTATTTAAACTTACTTCTGGCCACTCAGTGTAAAATTGTGCAGTTATTTCATTGTTTGGACTTGTTTTCTGTTTTTCTATCTTAATGTGCGCATTGCAGTTAGTAAAGCTCATTTGGAGATTTTCCATTTTTTTCTCCTGCCACATGATATAAACCTTAAAAAGTGAACATAACATCTTTACAATGTTACTTCTGGACACTCAGTGTAAAATTGTGCAGTTATTTCATTGTTTGGACTTGTTTTCTGTTTTTCTATCTTAATGTGCGCATTGCAGTGAGTTAAGCTCATTTGGAGATTTTCCATTTTTTTCTCCTGCCAAATGATATAAACCTTAAAAATGAACATAATATCTATTTAAACTTACTTCTGGCCACTCAGTGTAAAATGTTTTCATTGTTTGGACTTGTTTTCTGTTTTTCTATGTTTATGTGTACATTAGAGTGAGTTCAGCTCATTTGGAGATTTTCCGTTTTTTTCTCCTGCCACATGATATAAACCTTAAAAATGAACATAATATCTATTTAAACTTACTTCTGGACACTCAGTGTAAAATTTTGCAGTTATTTCATTGTTTGGACTTGTTTTCTGTTTTTCTATCTTAATGTGCGCATTGCAGTGAGTTAAGCTCATTTGGAGATTTTCCATTTTTTTCTCCTGCCAAATGATATAAACCTTAAAAATGAACATAATATCTATTTAAACTTACTTCTGGCCACTCTGTAAAATTTTGCAATTATTTCATTGTTTGGACTTGTTTTCTGTTTTTCTATGTCAACGTGCACATTGGAGTGAGGTAAGCTCATTTGGAGATTTTTCATTTTTTTTTCCTGCCACAAGATATAAACCTTAAAAAGTGAACATAACATCTTTACAATGTTACTTCTGGACACTCAGTGTAAAATGTTGCAATTATTTCATTGTTTGGACTTGTTTTCTGTTTTTCTATGTTTATGTGTACATTAGAGTGAGCTAAGCTCATTTGGAGATTTTCCGTTTTTTTCTCCTGCCACATGATATAAACCTTAAAAATGAACATAATATCTATTTGAACTTACTTCTGGACACTCAGTGTAAAATTGTGCAATTATTTCATTGTTTGGACTTGTTTTCTGTTTTTCTATCTTAATGTGCGCATTGGAGTGAGTTAAGCTCATTTGGAGATTTTCCATTTTTTTCTCCTGCCACATGATATAAACCTTAAAAAGTGAACATAACATCTTTACAATGTTACTTCTGGACACTCAGTGTAAAATTGTGCAGTTATTTCATTGTTTGGACTTGTTTTCTGTTTTTCTATCTTAATGTGCGCATTGCAGTGAGTTAAGCTCATTTGGAGATTTTCCATTTTTTTCTCCTGCCAAATGATATAAACCTTAAAAATGAACATAATATCTATTTAAACTTACTTCTGGCCACTCAGTGTAAAATGTTTTCATTGTTTGGACTTGTTTTCTGTTTTTCTATGTTTATGTGTACATTAGAGTGAGTTAAGCTCATTTGGAGATTTTCCGTTTTTTTCTCCTGCCACATGATATAAACCTTAAAAATGAACATAATATCTATTTAAACTTACTTCTGGACACTCAGTGTAAAATTTTGCAGTTATTTCATTGTTTGGACTTGTTTTCTGTTTTTCTATCTTAATGTGCGCATTGCAGTGAGTTAAGCTCATTTGGAGATTTTCCATTTTTTTCTCCTGCCAAATGATATAAACCTTAAAAATGAACATAATATCTATTTAAACTTACTTCTGGCCACTCTGTAAAATTTTGCAATTATTTCATTGTTTGGACTTGTTTTCTGTTTTTCTATGTCAACGTGCACATTGGAGTGAGGTAAGCTCATTTGGAGATTTTCCATTTTTTTTTCCTGCCACAAGATATAAACCTTAAAAAGTGAACATAACATCTTTACAATGTTACTTCTGGCCACTCAGTGTAAAATTGTGCAGTTATTTCATTGTTTGGACTTGTTTTCTGTTTTTCTATCTTAATGTGCGCATTGGAGTGAGTTAAGCTCATTTGGAGATTTTCCATTTTTTTCTCCTGCCACATGATATAAACCTTAAAAAGTGAACATAACATCTTTACAATGTTACTTCTGGACACTCAGTGTAAAATTGTGCAGTTATTTCATTGTTTGGACTTGTTTTCTGTTTTTCTATCTTAATGTGCGCATTGCAGTGAGTTAAGCTCATTTGGAGATTTTCCATTTTTTTCTCCTGCCAAATGATATAAACCTTAAAAATGAACATAATATCTTTACAATGTTACTTCTGGACACTCAGTGTAAAATTGTGCAGTTATTTCATTGTTTGGACTTGTTTTCTGTTTTTCTATCTTAATGTGCGCATTGCAGTGAGTTAAGCTCATTTGGAGATTTTCCATTTTTTTCTCCTGCCAAATGATATAAACCTTAAAAATGAACATAATATCTATTTAAACTTACTTCTGGCCACTCAGTGTAAAATTTTGCAATTATTTCATTGTTTGAACTTGTTTTCTGTTTTTTTATCTTAATGTGCGCATTGCAGTGAGTTAAGCTCATTTGGAGATTTTCCATTTTTTTCTCCTGCCAAATGATATAAACCTTAAAAAGTGAACATAACATCTTTACAATGTTACTTCTGGCCACTCAGTGTAAAATTGTGCAGTTATTTCATTGTTTGGACTTGTTTTCTTCCTTCTATCTTAATGTGCGCATTGGAGTGAGTTAAGCTCATTTGGAGATTTTCCATTTTTTTCTCCTGCCACATGATATAAACCTTAAAAAGTGAACATAACATCTTTACAATGTTACTTCTGGCCACTCAGTGAAAAATTGTGCAGTTATTTCATTGTTTGGACTTGTTTTCTGTTTTTCTATCTTAATGTGCGCATTGGAGTGAGTTAAGCTCATTTGGAGATTTTCCATTTTTTTCTCCTGCCAAATGATATAAACCTTAAAAATGAACATAATATCTATTTAAACTTACTTCTGGCCACTCAGTGTAAAATTTTGCAATTATTTCATTGTTTGAACTTGTTTTCTGTTTTTCTATCTTAATGTGCGCATTGCAGTGAGTTAAGCTCATTTGGAGATTTTCCATTTTTTTCTCCTGCCAAATGATATAAACCTTAAAAAGTGAACATAACATCTTTACAATGTTACATCTGGCCACTCAGTGTAAAATTGTGCAGTTATTTCATTGTTTGGACTTGTTTTCTGTTTTTCTATCTTAATGTGCGCATAGGAGTGAGTTAAGCTCATTTGGAGATTTTCCATTTTTTTCTCCTGCCACATGATATAAACCTTAAAAAGTGAACATAACATCTTTACAATGTTACTTCTGGCCATTCAGTGAAAAATTGTGCAGTTATTTCATTGTTTGGACTTGTTTTCTGTTTTCCTATCTTAATGTTTGCATTGGAGTGAGTTAAGCTCATTTGGAGATTTTCCATTTTTTTCTCCTGCCACATGATATAAACCTTAAAAATGAACATAATATCTATTTAAACTTACTTCTGGCCACTCAGTGTAAAATTTTGCAATTATTTCATTGTTTGAACTTGTTTTCTGTTTTTCTATCTTAATGTGCGCATTGCAGTGAGTTAAGCTCATTTGGAGATTTTCCATTTTTTTCTCCTGCCAAATGATATAAACCTTAAAAAGTGAACATAACATCTTTACAATGTTACATCTGGCCACTCAGTGTAAAATTGTGCAGTTATTTCATTGTTTGGACTTGTTTTCTGTTTTTCTATCTTAATGTTTGCATTGGAGTGAGTTAAGCTCATTTGGAGATTTTCAATTTTTTTCTCCTGCCACATGATATAACCCTTAAAAAGTGAACATAACATCTTTACAATGTTACTTCTGGCCACTCAGTGTAAAACTGTGCAGTTATTTCATTGTTTGGACTTGTTTTCTGTTTTTCTATCTTAATGTGCGCATTGGAGTGAGTTAAGCTCATTTGGAGATTTTCCATTTTTTTCTCCTGCCACATGATATAAACCTTAAAAAGTGAACATAACATCTTTACAATGTTACATCTGGCCACTCAGTGTAAAATTGTGCAGTTATTTCATTGTTTGGACTTGTTTTCTGTTTTTCTATGTCAACGTGCACATTGGAGTGAGTTAAGCTCATTTGGAGATTTTCCATTTTTTTTTCTCCTGCCACATGATATAAACCTTAAAAATGAACATAATATCTATTTAAACTTACTTCTGGACACTCAGTGTAAAATTTTGCAGTTATTTCATTGTTTGGACTTGTTTTCTGTTTTTCTATCTTAATGTGCGCATTGCAGTGAGTTAAGCTCATTTGGAGATTTTCCATTTTTTTCTCCTGCCAAATGATATAAACCTTAAAAAGTGAACATAACATCTTTACAATGTTACTTCTGGCCACTCAGTGAAAAATTGTGCAGTTATTTCATTGTTTGGACTTGTTTTCTGTTTTTCTATCTTAATGTGCGCATTGGAGTGAGTTAAGCTCATTTGGAGATTTTACATTTTTTTCTCCTGCCACATGATATAAACCTTAAAAAGTGAACATAACATCTTTACAATGTTACTTCTGGCCACTCAGTGTAAAATTGTGCAGTTATTTCATTGTTTGGACTTGTTTTCTGTTTTTCTATCTTAATGTGCGCATTGCAGTGAGTTAAGCTCATTTGGAGATTTTCCATTTTTTTCTCCTGCCAAATGATATAAACCTTAAAAATAAACATAATATCTATTTAAACTTACTTCTGGCCACTCAGTGTAAAATTGTGCAATTATTTCATTGTTTGGACTTGTTTTCTCTTTTTCTATCTTAATGTGCGCATTGGAGTGAGTTAAGCTCATTTGGAGATTTTCCATTCTTTTCTCCTGCCACATGCTATAAACCTTAAAAAGTGAACATAACATCTTTACAATGTTACTTCTGGACACTCAGTGTAAAATGTTGCAATTATTTCATTGTTTGGACTTGTTTTCTGTTTTTCTATGTTTATGTGTACATTAGAGTGAGTTAAGCTCATTTGGAGATTTTCCGTTTTTTTCTCCTGCCACATGATATGAACCTTAAAAATGAACATAATATCTATTTAAACTTACTTCTGGACACTCAGTGTAAAATTTTGCAGTTATTTCATTGTTTGGACTTGTTTTCTGTTTTTCTATCTTAATGTGCGCATTGCAGTGAGTTAAGCTCATTTGGAGATTTTCCATTTTTTTCTCCTGCCAAATGATATAAACCTTAAAAAGTGAACATAACATCTTTACAATGTTACTTCTGGCCACTCAGTGAAAAATTGTGCAGTTATTTCATTGTTTGGACTTGTTTTCTGTTTTTCTATCTTAATGTGCGCATTGGAGTGAGTTAAGCTCATTTGGAGATTTTACATTTTTTTCTCCTGCCACATGATATAAACCTTAAAAAGTGAACATAACATCTTTACAATGTTACTTCTGGCCACTCAGTGTAAAATTGTGCAGTTATTTCATTGTTTGGACTTGTTTTCTGTTTTTCTATCTTAATGTGCGCATTGCAGTGAGTTAAGCTCATTTGGAGATTTTCCATTTTTTTCTCCTGCCAAATGATATAAACCTTAAAAATAAACATAATATCTATTTAAACTTACTTCTGGCCACTCAGTGTAAAATTGTGCAATTATTTCATTGTTTGGACTTGTTTTCTCTTTTTCTATCTTAATGTGCGCATTGGAGTGAGTTAAGCTCATTTGGAGATTTTCCATTCTTTTCTCCTGCCACATGCTATAAACCTTAAAAAGTGAACATAACATCTTTACAATGTTACTTCTGGACACTCAGTGTAAAATTGTGCAATTATTTCATTGTTTGGACTTGTTTTCTGTTTTTCTATCTTAATGTGCACATTGGAGTGAGTTAAGCTCATTTGGAGATTTTCCGTTTTTTTCTCCTGCCACATGATATAAACCTTAAAAAGTGAACATAAAATCTTTACAATGTTACTTTTGGACACTCAGTGTAAAATTGTGCAGTTATTTCATTGTTTGGACTTGTTTTCTGTTTTTCTATCTTAATGTGCGCATTGGAGTGAGTTAAGCTCATTTGGAGATTTTTCATTTTTTTCTCCTGCCACATGATATAAACCTTAAAAAGTGAACATAACATCTTTACAATGTTACTTCTGGACACTCAGTGTAAAATTGTGCAGTTATTTCATTGTTTGGACTTGTTTTCTGTTTTTCTATCTTAATGTGCGCATTGCAGTGAGTTAAGCTCATTTGGAGATTTTCCATTTTTTTCTCCTGCCAAATGATATAAACCTTAAAAATGAACATAATATCTATTTAAACTTACTTCTGGCCACTCAGTGTAAAATTGTGCAGTTATTTCATTGTTTGGACTTGTTTTCTGTTTTTCTATCTTAATGTGCGCATTGCAGTTAGTAAAGCTCATTTGGAGATTTTCCATTTTTTTCTCCTGCCACATGATATAAACCTTAAAAAGTGAACATAACATCTTTACAATGTTACTTCTGGACACTCAGTGTAAAATTGTGCAGTTATTTCATTGTTTGGACTTGTTTTCTGTTTTTCTATCTTAATGTGCGCATTGCAGTGAGTTAAGCTCATTTGGAGATTTTCCATTTTTTTCTCCTGCCAAATGATATAAACCTTAAAAATGAACATAATATCTATTTAAACTTACTTCTGGCCACTCAGTGTAAAATGTTTTCATTGTTTGGACTTGTTTTCTGTTTTTCTATGTTTATGTGTACATTAGAGTGAGTTCAGCTCATTTGGAGATTTTCCGTTTTTTTCTCCTGCCACATGATATAAACCTTAAAAATGAACATAATATCTATTTAAACTTACTTCTGGACACTCAGTGTAAAATTTTGCAGTTATTTCATTGTTTGGACTTGTTTTCTGTTTTTCTATCTTAATGTGCGCATTGCAGTGAGTTAAGCTCATTTGGAGATTTTCCATTTTTTTCTCCTGCCAAATGATATAAACCTTAAAAATGAACATAATATCTATTTAAACTTACTTCTGGCCACTCTGTAAAATTTTGCAATTATTTCATTGTTTGGACTTGTTTTCTGTTTTTCTATGTCAACGTGCACATTGGAGTGAGGTAAGCTCATTTGGAGATTTTTCATTTTTTTTTCCTGCCACAAGATATAAACCTTAAAAAGTGAACATAACATCTTTACAATGTTACTTCTGGACACTCAGTGTAAAATGTTGCAATTATTTCATTGTTTGGACTTATTTTCTGTTTTTCTATGTTTATGTGTACATTAGAGTGAGCTAAGCTCATTTGGAGATTTTCCGTTTTTTTCTCCTGCCACATGATATAAACCTTAAAAATGAACATAATATCTATTTGAACTTACTTCTGGACACTCAGTGTAAAATTGTGCAATTATTTCATTGTTTGGACTTGTTTTCTGTTTTTCTATCTTAATGTGCGCATTGGAGTGAGTTAAGCTCATTTGGAGATTTTCCATTTTTTTCTCCTGCCACATGATATAAACCTTAAAAAGTGAACATAACATCTTTACAATGTTACTTCTGGACACTCAGTGTAAAATTGTGCAGTTATTTCATTGTTTGGACTTGTTTTCTGTTTTTCTATCTTAATGTGCGCATTGCAGTGAGTTAAGCTCATTTGGAGATTTTCCATTTTTTTCTCCTGCCAAATGATATAAACCTTAAAAATGAACATAATATCTATTTAAACTTACTTCTGGCCACTCAGTGTAAAATGTTTTCATTGTTTGGACTTGTTTTCTGTTTTTCTATGTTTATGTGTACATTAGAGTGAGTTAAGCTCATTTGGAGATTTTCCGTTTTTTTCTCCTGCCACATGATATAAACCTTAAAAATGAACATAATATCTATTTAAACTTACTTCTGGACACTCAGTGTAAAATTTTGCAGTTATTTCATTGTTTGGACTTGTTTTCTGTTTTTCTATCTTAATGTGCGCATTGCAGTGAGTTAAGCTCATTTGGAGATTTTCCATTTTTTTCTCCTGCCAAATGATATAAACCTTAAAAATGAACATAATATCTATTTAAACTTACTTCTGGCCACTCTGTAAAATTTTGCAATTATTTCATTGTTTGGACTTGTTTTCTGTTTTTCTATGTTTATGTGTACATTAGAGTGAGTTAAGCTCATTTGGAGATTTTCCGTTTTTTTCTCCTGCCACATGATATAAACCTTAAAAATGAACATAATATCTATTTAAACTTACTTCTGGACACTCAGTGTAAAATTTTGCAGTTATTTCATTGTTTGGACTTGTTTTCTGTTTTTCTATCTTAATGTGCGCATTGCAGTGAGTTAAGCTCATTTGGAGATTTTCCATTTTTTTCTCCTGCCAAATGATATAAACCTTAAAAATGAACATAATATCTATTTAAACTTACTTCTGGCCACTCTGTAAAATTTTGCAATTATTTCATTGTTTGGACTTGTTTTCTGTTTTTCTATGTCAACGTGCACATTGGAGTGAGGTAAGCTCATTTGGAGATTTTCCATTTTTTTTTCCTGCCACAAGATATAAACCTTAAAAAGTGAACATAACATCTTTACAATGTTACTTCTGGCCACTCAGTGTAAAATTGTGCAGTTATTTCATTGTTTGGACTTGTTTTCTGTTTTTCTATCTTAATGTGCGCATTGGAGTGAGTTAAGCTCATTTGGAGATTTTCCATTTTTTTCTCCTGCCACATGATATAAACCTTAAAAAGTGAACATAACATCTTTACAATGTTACTTCTGGACACTCAGTGTAAAATTGTGCAGTTATTTCATTGTTTGGACTTGTTTTCTGTTTTTCTATCTTAATGTGCGCATTGCAGTGAGTTAAGCTCATTTGGAGATTTTCCATTTTTTTCTCCTGCCAAATGATATAAACCTTAAAAATGAACATAATATCTTTACAATGTTACTTCTGGACACTCAGTGTAAAATTGTGCAGTTATTTCATTGTTTGGACTTGTTTTCTGTTTTTCTATCTTAATGTGCGCATTGCAGTGAGTTAAGCTCATTTGGAGATTTTCCATTTTTTTCTCCTGCCAAATGATATAAACCTTAAAAATGAACATAATATCTATTTAAACTTACTTCTGGCCACTCAGTGTAAAATTTTGCAATTATTTCATTGTTTGAACTTGTTTTCTGTTTTTTTATCTTAATGTGCGCATTGCAGTGAGTTAAGCTCATTTGGAGATTTTCCATTTTTTTCTCCTGCCAAATGATATAAACCTTAAAAAGTGAACATAACATCTTTACAATGTTACTTCTGGCCACTCAGTGTAAAATTGTGCAGTTATTTCATTGTTTGGACTTGTTTTCTTCCTTCTATCTTAATGTGCGCATTGGAGTGAGTTAAGCTCATTTGGAGATTTTCCATTTTTTTCTCCTGCCACATGATATAAACCTTAAAAAGTGAACATAACATCTTTACAATGTTACTTCTGGCCACTCAGTGAAAAATTGTGCAGTTATTTCATTGTTTGGACTTGTTTTCTGTTTTTCTATCTTAATGTGCGCATTGGAGTGAGTTAAGCTCATTTGGAGATTTTCCATTTTTTTCTCCTGCCAAATGATATAAACCTTAAAAATGAACATAATATCTATTTAAACTTACTTCTGGCCACTCAGTGTAAAATTTTGCAATTATTTCATTGTTTGAACTTGTTTTCTGTTTTTCTATCTTAATGTGCGCATTGCAGTGAGTTAAGCTCATTTGGAGATTTTCCATTTTTTTCTCCTGCCAAATGATATAAACCTTAAAAAGTGAACATAACATCTTTACAATGTTACATCTGGCCACTCAGTGTAAAATTGTGCAGTTATTTCATTGTTTGGACTTGTTTTCTGTTTTTCTATCTTAATGTGCGCATAGGAGTGAGTTAAGCTCATTTGGAGATTTTCCATTTTTTTCTCCTGCCACATGATATAAACCTTAAAAAGTGAACATAACATCTTTACAATGTTACTTCTGGCCATTCAGTGAAAAATTGTGCAGTTATTTCATTGTTTGGACTTGTTTTCTGTTTTCCTATCTTAATGTTTGCATTGGAGTGAGTTAAGCTCATTTGGAGATTTTCCATTTTTTTCTCCTGCCACATGATATAAACCTTAAAAATGAACATAATATCTATTTAAACTTACTTCTGGCCACTCAGTGTAAAATTTTGCAATTATTTCATTGTTTGAACTTGTTTTCTGTTTTTCTATCTTAATGTGCGCATTGCAGTGAGTTAAGCTCATTTGGAGATTTTCCATTTTTTTCTCCTGCCAAATGATATAAACCTTAAAAAGTGAACATAACATCTTTACAATGTTACATCTGGCCACTCAGTGTAAAATTGTGCAGTTATTTCATTGTTTGGACTTGTTTTCTGTTTTTCTATCTTAATGTTTGCATTGGAGTGAGTTAAGCTCATTTGGAGATTTTCAATTTTTTTCTCCTGCCACATGATATAAACCTTAAAAAGTGAACATAACATCTTAACAATGTTACTTCTGGACACTCAGTGTAAAATTGTGCAGTTATTTCATTGTTTGGACTTGTTTTCTGTTTTTCTATCTTAATGTGCGCATTGCAGTGAGTTAAGCTCATTTGGAGATTTTCCATTTTTTTCTCCTGCCACATGATATAAACCTTAAAAATGAACATAATATCTATTTAAACTTACTTCTGGACACTCAGTGTAAAATTTTGCAGTTATTTCATTGTTTGGACTTGTTTTCTGTTTTTCTATCTTAATGTGCGCATTGCAGTGAGTTAAGCTCATTTGGAGATTTTCCATTTTTTTCTCCTGCCAAATGATATAAACCTTAAAAAGTGAACATAACATCTTTACAATGTTACTTCTGGTCACTCAGTGAAAAATTGTGCAGTTATTTCATTGTTTGGACTTGTTTGCTGTTTTTCTATCTTAATGTGCGCATTGGAGTGAGTTAAGCTCATTTGGAGATTTTCCATTTTTTTCTCCTGCCACATGCTATAAACCTTAAAAAGTGAACATAACATCTTTACAATGTTACTTCTGGACACTCAGTGTAAAATTGTGCAATTATTTCATTGTTTGGACTTGTTTTCTGTTTTCCTATCTTAATGTGCACATTGGAGTGAGTTAAGCTCATTTGGAGATTTTCCATTTTTTTCTCCTGCCAAATGATATAAACCTTAAAAATGAACATAATATCTATTTAAACTTACTTCTGGCCACTCAGTGTAAAATGTTGCAATTATTTCATTGTTTGAACTTGTTTTCTGTTTTTCTATGTCAACGTGCACATTGGAGTGAGTTAAGCTCATTTGGAGATTTTCCATTTTTTTCTCCTGCCACATGATATAAACCTTAAAAAGTGAACATAACATCTTTACAATGTTACTTCTGGACACTCAGTGTAAAATGTTGCAATTATTTCATTGTTTGGACTTGTTTTCTGTTTTTCTATGTTTATGTGTACATTAGAGTGAGTTAAGCTCATTTGGAGATTTTCCGTTTTTTTCTCCTGCCACATGATATGAACCTTAAAAATGAACATAATATCTATTTAAACTTACTTCTGGACACTCAGTGTAAAATTTTGCAGTTATTTCATTGTTTGGACTTGTTTTCTGTTTTTCTATCTTAATGTGCGCATTGCAGTGAGTTAAGCTCATTTGGAGATTTTCCATTTTTTTCTCCTGCCAAATGATATAAACCTTAAAAAGTGAACATAACATCTTTACAATGATACTTCTGGCCACTCAGTGAAAAATTGTGCAGTTATTTCATTGTTTGGACTTGTTTTCTGTTTTTCTATCTTAATGTGCGCATTGGAGTGAGTTAAGCTCATTTGGAGATTTTCCATTTTTTTCTCCTGCCACATGATATAAACCTTAAAAAGTGAACATAACATCTTTACAATGTTACTTCTGGACACTCAGTGAAAAATTGTGCAGTTATTTCATTGTTTGGACTTGTTTTCTGTTTTTCTATCTTAATGTGCGCATTGGAGTGAGTTAAACTCATTTGGAGATTTTCCATTTTTTTCTCCTGCCAAATGATATAAACCTTAAAAATGAACATAATATCTATTTAAACTTACTTCTGGCCACTCAGTGTAAAATTTTGCAATTATTTCATTGTTTGAACTTGTTTTCTGTTTTTCTATCTTAATGTGCGCATTGCAGTGAGTTAAGCTCATTTGGAGATTTTCCATTTTTTTCTCCTGCCAAATGATATAAACCTTAAAAATGAACATAATATCTATTTAAACTTACTTCTGGCCACTCAGTGTAAAATTTTGCAATTATTTCATTGTTTGAACTTGTTTTCTGTTTTTCTATCTTAATGTGCGCATTGCAGTGAGTTAAGCTCATTTGGAGATTTTCCATTTTTTTCTCCTGCCAAATGATATAAACCTTAAAAAGTGAACATAACATCTTTACAATGTTACATCTGGCCACTCAGTGTAAAATTGTGCAGTTATTTCATTGTTTGGACTTGTTTTCTGTTTTTCTATCTTAATGTGCGCATTGGAGTGAGTTAAGCTCATTTGGAGATTTTCCATTTTTTTCTCCTGCCACATGATATAAACCTTAAAAAGTGAACATAACATCTTTACAATGTTACTTCTGGACACTCAGTGTAAAATTGTGCAGTTATTTCATTGTTTGGACTTGTTTTCTGTTTTTCTATCTTAATGTGCGCATTGCAGTGAGTTAAGCTCATTTGGAGATTTTCCATTTTTTTCTCCTGCCAAATGATATAAACCTTAAAAATGAACATAATATCTTTACAATGTTACTTCTGGACACTCAGTGTAAAATTGTGCAGTTATTTCATTGTTTGGACTTGTTTTCTGTTTTTCTATCTTAATGTGCGCATTGCAGTGAGTTAAGCTCATTTGGAGATTTTCCATTTTTTTCTCCTGCCAAATGATATAAACCTTAAAAATGAACATAATATCTATTTAAACTTACTTCTGGACACTCAGTGTAAAATTTTGCAATTATTTCATTGTTTGAACTTGTTTTCTGTTTTTTTATCTTAATGTGCGCATTGCAGTGAGTTAAGCTCATTTGGAGATTTTCCATTTTTTTCTCCTGCCAAATGATATAAACCTTAAAAAGTGAACATAACATCTTTACAATGTTACTTCTGGCCACTCAGTGTAAAATTGTGCAGTTATTTCATTGTTTGGACTTGTTTTCTTCCTTCTATCTTAATGTGCGCATTGGAGTGAGTTAAGCTCATTTGGAGATTTTCCATTTTTTTCTCCTGCCACATGATATAAACCTTAAAAAGTGAACATAACATCTTTACAATGTTACTTCTGGCCACTCAGTGAAAAATTGTGCAGTTATTTCATTGTTTGGACTTGTTTTCTGTTTTTCTATCTTAATGTGCGCATTGGAGTGAGTTAAGCTCATTTGGAGATTTTCCATTTTTTTCTCCTGCCAAATGATATAAACCTTAAAAATGAACATAATATCTATTTAAACTTACTTCTGGCCACTCAGTGTAAAATTTTGCAATTATTTCATTGTTTGAACTTGTTTTCTGTTTTTCTATCTTAATGTGCGCATTGCAGTGAGTTAAGCTCATTTGGAGATTTTCCATTTTTTTCTCCTGCCAAATGATATAAACCTTAAAAAGTGAACATAACATCTTTACAATGTTACATCTGGCCACTCAGTGTAAAATTGTGCAGTTATTTCATTGTTTGGACTTGTTTTCTGTTTTTCTATCTTAATGTGCGCATAGGAGTGAGTTAAGCTCATTTGGAGATTTTCCATTTTTTTCTCCTGCCACATGATATAAACCTTAAAAAGTGAACATAACATCTTTACAATGTTACTTCTGGCCATTCAGTGAAAAATTGTGCAGTTATTTCATTGTTTGGACTTGTTTTCTGTTTTCCTATCTTAATGTTTGCATTGGAGTGAGTTAAGCTCATTTGGAGATTTTCCATTTTTTTCTCCTGCCACATGATATAAACCTTAAAAATGAACATAATATCTATTTAAACTTACTTCTGGCCACTCAGTGTAAAATTTTGCAATTATTTCATTGTTTGAACTTGTTTTCTGTTTTTCTATCTTAATGTGCGCATTGCAGTGAGTTAAGCTCATTTGGAGATTTTCCATTTTTTTCTCCTGCCAAATGATATAAACCTTAAAAAGTGAACATAACATCTTTACAATGTTACATCTGGCCACTCAGTGTAAAATTGTGCAGTTATTTCATTGTTTGGACTTGTTTTCTGTTTTTCTATCTTAATGTTTGCATTGGAGTGAGTTAAGCTCATTTGGAGATTTTCAATTTTTTTCTCCTGCCACATGATATAAACCTTAAAAATGAACATAATATCTATTTAAACTTACTTCTGGCCACTCAGTGTAAAATTGTGCAGTTATTTCATTGTTTGGACTTGTTTTCTGTTTTTCTATCTTAATGTGCGCATTGCAGTTAGTAAAGCTCATTTGGAGATTTTCCATTTTTTTCTCCTGCCACATGATATAAACCTTAAAAAGTGAACATAACATCTTTACAATGTTACTTCTGGACACTCAGTGTAAAATTGTGCAGTTATTTCATTGTTTGGACTTGTTTTCTGTTTTTCTATCTTAATGTGCGCATTGCAGTGAGTTAAGCTCATTTGGAGATTTTCCATTTTTTTCTCCTGCCAAATGATATAAACCTTAAAAATGAACATAATATCTATTTAAACTTACTTCTGGCCACTCAGTGTAAAATGTTTTCATTGTTTGGACTTGTTTTCTGTTTTTCTATGTTTATGTGTACATTAGAGTGAGTTCAGCTCATTTGGAGATTTTCCGTTTTTTTCTCCTGCCACATGATATAAACCTTAAAAATGAACATAATATCTATTTAAACTTACTTCTGGACACTCAGTGTAAAATTTTGCAGTTATTTCATTGTTTGGACTTGTTTTCTGTTTTTCTATCTTAATGTGCGCATTGCAGTGAGTTAAGCTCATTTGGAGATTTTCCATTTTTTTCTCCTGCCAAATGATATAAACCTTAAAAATGAACATAATATCTATTTAAACTTACTTCTGGCCACTCTGTAAAATTTTGCAATTATTTCATTGTTTGGACTTGTTTTCTGTTTTTCTATGTCAACGTGCACATTGGAGTGAGGTAAGCTCATTTGGAGATTTTTCATTTTTTTTTCCTGCCACAAGATATAAACCTTAAAAAGTGAACATAACATCTTTACAATGTTACTTCTGGACACTCAGTGTAAAATGTTGCAATTATTTCATTGTTTGGACTTATTTTCTGTTTTTCTATGTTTATGTGTACATTAGAGTGAGCTAAGCTCATTTGGAGATTTTCCGTTTTTTTCTCCTGCCACATGATATAAACCTTAAAAATGAACATAATATCTATTTGAACTTACTTCTGGACACTCAGTGTAAAATTGTGCAATTATTTCATTGTTTGGACTTGTTTTCTGTTTTTCTATCTTAATGTGCGCATTGGAGTGAGTTAAGCTCATTTGGAGATTTTCCATTTTTTTCTCCTGCCACATGATATAAACCTTAAAAAGTGAACATAACATCTTTACAATGTTACTTCTGGACACTCAGTGTAAAATTGTGCAGTTATTTCATTGTTTGGACTTGTTTTCTGTTTTTCTATCTTAATGTGCGCATTGCAGTGAGTTAAGCTCATTTGGAGATTTTCCATTTTTTTCTCCTGCCAAATGATATAAACCTTAAAAATGAACATAATATCTATT
Organism: Microchirus variegatus; assembly: GCF_963457635.1. Classification (NCBI taxonomy): domain Eukaryota; kingdom Metazoa; phylum Chordata; class Actinopteri; order Pleuronectiformes; family Soleidae; genus Microchirus; species Microchirus variegatus. The sequence goes on along the minus strand of NC_139820.1, from coordinate 13,776,218 downwards.
TAAACTTACTTCTGGCCACTCAGTGTAAAATGTTTTCATTGTTTGGACTTGTTTTCTGTTTTTCTATGTTTATGTGTACATTAGAGTGAGTTAAGCTCATTTGGAGATTTTCCGTTTTTTTCTCCTGCCACATGATATAAACCTTAAAAATGAACATAATATCTATTTAAACTTACTTCTGGACACTCAGTGTAAAATTTTGCAGTTATTTCATTGTTTGGACTTGTTTTCTGTTTTTCTATCTTAATGTGCGCATTGCAGTGAGTTAAGCTCATTTGGAGATTTTCCATTTTTTTCTCCTGCCAAATGATATAAACCTTAAAAATGAACATAATATCTATTTAAACTTACTTCTGGCCACTCTGTAAAATTTTGCAATTATTTCATTGTTTGGACTTGTTTTCTGTTTTTCTATGTTTATGTGTACATTAGAGTGAGTTAAGCTCATTTGGAGATTTTCCGTTTTTTTCTCCTGCCACATGATATAAACCTTAAAAATGAACATAATATCTATTTAAACTTACTTCTGGACACTCAGTGTAAAATTTTGCAGTTATTTCATTGTTTGGACTTGTTTTCTGTTTTTCTATCTTAATGTGCGCATTGCAGTGAGTTAAGCTCATTTGGAGATTTTCCATTTTTTTCTCCTGCCAAATGATATAAACCTTAAAAATGAACATAATATCTATTTAAACTTACTTCTGGCCACTCTGTAAAATTTTGCAATTATTTCATTGTTTGGACTTGTTTTCTGTTTTTCTATGTCAACGTGCACATTGGAGTGAGGTAAGCTCATTTGGAGATTTTCCATTTTTTTTTCCTGCCACAAGATATAAACCTTAAAAAGTGAACATAACATCTTTACAATGTTACTTCTGGCCACTCAGTGTAAAATTGTGCAGTTATTTCATTGTTTGGACTTGTTTTCTGTTTTTCTATCTTAATGTGCGCATTGGAGTGAGTTAAGCTCATTTGGAGATTTTCCATTTTTTTCTCCTGCCACATGATATAAACCTTAAAAAGTGAACATAACATCTTTACAATGTTACTTCTGGACACTCAGTGTAAAATTGTGCAGTTATTTCATTGTTTGGACTTGTTTTCTGTTTTTCTATCTTAATGTGCGCATTGCAGTGAGTTAAGCTCATTTGGAGATTTTCCATTTTTTTCTCCTGCCAAATGATATAAACCTTAAAAATGAACATAATATCTTTACAATGTTACTTCTGGACACTCAGTGTAAAATTGTGCAGTTATTTCATTGTTTGGACTTGTTTTCTGTTTTTCTATCTTAATGTGCGCATTGCAGTGAGTTAAGCTCATTTGGAGATTTTCCATTTTTTTCTCCTGCCAAATGATATAAACCTTAAAAATGAACATAATATCTATTTAAACTTACTTCTGGCCACTCAGTGTAAAATTTTGCAATTATTTCATTGTTTGAACTTGTTTTCTGTTTTTTTATCTTAATGTGCGCATTGCAGTGAGTTAAGCTCATTTGGAGATTTTCCATTTTTTTCTCCTGCCAAATGATATAAACCTTAAAAAGTGAACATAACATCTTTACAATGTTACTTCTGGCCACTCAGTGTAAAATTGTGCAGTTATTTCATTGTTTGGACTTGTTTTCTTCCTTCTATCTTAATGTGCGCATTGGAGTGAGTTAAGCTCATTTGGAGATTTTCCATTTTTTTCTCCTGCCACATGATATAAACCTTAAAAAGTGAACATAACATCTTTACAATGTTACTTCTGGCCACTCAGTGAAAAATTGTGCAGTTATTTCATTGTTTGGACTTGTTTTCTGTTTTTCTATCTTAATGTGCGCATTGGAGTGAGTTAAGCTCATTTGGAGATTTTCCATTTTTTTCTCCTGCCAAATGATATAAACCTTAAAAATGAACATAATATCTATTTAAACTTACTTCTGGCCACTCAGTGTAAAATTTTGCAATTATTTCATTGTTTGAACTTGTTTTCTGTTTTTCTATCTTAATGTGCGCATTGCAGTGAGTTAAGCTCATTTGGAGATTTTCCATTTTTTTCTCCTGCCAAATGATATAAACCTTAAAAAGTGAACATAACATCTTTACAATGTTACATCTGGCCACTCAGTGTAAAATTGTGCAGTTATTTCATTGTTTGGACTTGTTTTCTGTTTTTCTATCTTAATGTGCGCATAGGAGTGAGTTAAGCTCATTTGGAGATTTTCCATTTTTTTCTCCTGCCACATGATATAAACCTTAAAAAGTGAACATAACATCTTTACAATGTTACTTCTGGCCATTCAGTGAAAAATTGTGCAGTTATTTCATTGTTTGGACTTGTTTTCTGTTTTCCTATCTTAATGTTTGCATTGGAGTGAGTTAAGCTCATTTGGAGATTTTCCATTTTTTTCTCCTGCCACATGATATAAACCTTAAAAATGAACATAATATCTATTTAAACTTACTTCTGGCCACTCAGTGTAAAATTTTGCAATTATTTCATTGTTTGAACTTGTTTTCTGTTTTTCTATCTTAATGTGCGCATTGCAGTGAGTTAAGCTCATTTGGAGATTTTCCATTTTTTTCTCCTGCCAAATGATATAAACCTTAAAAAGTGAACATAACATCTTTACAATGTTACATCTGGCCACTCAGTGTAAAATTGTGCAGTTATTTCATTGTTTGGACTTGTTTTCTGTTTTTCTATCTTAATGTTTGCATTGGAGTGAGTTAAGCTCATTTGGAGATTTTCAATTTTTTTCTCCTGCCACATGATATAAACCTTAAAAAGTGAACATAACATCTTAACAATGTTACTTCTGGACACTCAGTGTAAAATTGTGCAGTTATTTCATTGTTTGGACTTGTTTTCTGTTTTTCTATCTTAATGTGCGCATTGCAGTGAGTTAAGCTCATTTGGAGATTTTCCATTTTTTTCTCCTGCCACATGATATAAACCTTAAAAATGAACATAATATCTATTTAAACTTACTTCTGGACACTCAGTGTAAAATTTTGCAGTTATTTCATTGTTTGGACTTGTTTTCTGTTTTTCTATCTTAATGTGCGCATTGCAGTGAGTTAAGCTCATTTGGAGATTTTCCATTTTTTTCTCCTGCCAAATGATATAAACCTTAAAAAGTGAACATAACATCTTTACAATGTTACTTCTGGTCACTCAGTGAAAAATTGTGCAGTTATTTCATTGTTTGGACTTGTTTGCTGTTTTTCTATCTTAATGTGCGCATTGGAGTGAGTTAAGCTCATTTGGAGATTTTCCATTTTTTTCTCCTGCCACATGCTATAAACCTTAAAAAGTGAACATAACATCTTTACAATGTTACTTCTGGACACTCAGTGTAAAATTGTGCAATTATTTCATTGTTTGGACTTGTTTTCTGTTTTCCTATCTTAATGTGCACATTGGAGTGAGTTAAGCTCATTTGGAGATTTTCCATTTTTTTCTCCTGCCAAATGATATAAACCTTAAAAATGAACATAATATCTATTTAAACTTACTTCTGGCCACTCAGTGTAAAATGTTGCAATTATTTCATTGTTTGAACTTGTTTTCTGTTTTTCTATGTCAACGTGCACATTGGAGTGAGTTAAGCTCATTTGGAGATTTTCCATTTTTTTCTCCTGCCACATGATATAAACCTTAAAAAGTGAACATAACATCTTTACAATGTTACTTCTGGACACTCAGTGTAAAATGTTGCAATTATTTCATTGTTTGGACTTGTTTTCTGTTTTTCTATGTTTATGTGTACATTAGAGTGAGTTAAGCTCATTTGGAGATTTTCCGTTTTTTTCTCCTGCCACATGATATGAACCTTAAAAATGAACATAATATCTATTTAAACTTACTTCTGGACACTCAGTGTAAAATTTTGCAGTTATTTCATTGTTTGGACTTGTTTTCTGTTTTTCTATCTTAATGTGCGCATTGCAGTGAGTTAAGCTCATTTGGAGATTTTCCATTTTTTTCTCCTGCCAAATGATATAAACCTTAAAAAGTGAACATAACATCTTTACAATGATACTTCTGGCCACTCAGTGAAAAATTGTGCAGTTATTTCATTGTTTGGACTTGTTTTCTGTTTTTCTATCTTAATGTGCGCATTGGAGTGAGTTAAGCTCATTTGGAGATTTTCCATTTTTTTCTCCTGCCACATGATATAAACCTTAAAAAGTGAACATAACATCTTTACAATGTTACTTCTGGACACTCAGTGAAAAATTGTGCAGTTATTTCATTGTTTGGACTTGTTTTCTGTTTTTCTATCTTAATGTGCGCATTGGAGTGAGTTAAACTCATTTGGAGATTTTCCATTTTTTTCTCCTGCCAAATGATATAAACCTTAAAAATGAACATAATATCTATTTAAACTTACTTCTGGCCACTCAGTGTAAAATTTTGCAATTATTTCATTGTTTGAACTTGTTTTCTGTTTTTCTATCTTAATGTGCGCATTGCAGTGAGTTAAGCTCATTTGGAGATTTTCCATTTTTTTCTCCTGCCAAATGATATAAACCTTAAAAATGAACATAATATCTATTTAAACTTACTTCTGGCCACTCAGTGTAAAATTTTGCAATTATTTCATTGTTTGAACTTGTTTTCTGTTTTTCTATCTTAATGTGCGCATTGCAGTGAGTTAAGCTCATTTGGAGATTTTCCATTTTTTTCTCCTGCCAAATGATATAAACCTTAAAAAGTGAACATAACATCTTTACAATGTTACATCTGGCCACTCAGTGTAAAATTGTGCAGTTATTTCATTGTTTGGACTTGTTTTCTGTTTTTCTATCTTAATGTGCGCATTGGAGTGAGTTAAGCTCATTTGGAGATTTTCCATTTTTTTCTCCTGCCACATGATATAAACCTTAAAAAGTGAACATAACATCTTTACAATGTTACTTCTGGACACTCAGTGTAAAATTGTGCAGTTATTTCATTGTTTGGACTTGTTTTCTGTTTTTCTATCTTAATGTGCGCATTGCAGTGAGTTAAGCTCATTTGGAGATTTTCCATTTTTTTCTCCTGCCAAATGATATAAACCTTAAAAATGAACATAATATCTTTACAATGTTACTTCTGGACACTCAGTGTAAAATTGTGCAGTTATTTCATTGTTTGGACTTGTTTTCTGTTTTTCTATCTTAATGTGCGCATTGCAGTGAGTTAAGCTCATTTGGAGATTTTCCATTTTTTTCTCCTGCCAAATGATATAAACCTTAAAAATGAACATAATATCTATTTAAACTTACTTCTGGACACTCAGTGTAAAATTTTGCAATTATTTCATTGTTTGAACTTGTTTTCTGTTTTTTTATCTTAATGTGCGCATTGCAGTGAGTTAAGCTCATTTGGAGATTTTCCATTTTTTTCTCCTGCCAAATGATATAAACCTTAAAAAGTGAACATAACATCTTTACAATGTTACTTCTGGCCACTCAGTGTAAAATTGTGCAGTTATTTCATTGTTTGGACTTGTTTTCTTCCTTCTATCTTAATGTGCGCATTGGAGTGAGTTAAGCTCATTTGGAGATTTTCCATTTTTTTCTCCTGCCACATGATATAAACCTTAAAAAGTGAACATAACATCTTTACAATGTTACTTCTGGCCACTCAGTGAAAAATTGTGCAGTTATTTCATTGTTTGGACTTGTTTTCTGTTTTTCTATCTTAATGTGCGCATTGGAGTGAGTTAAGCTCATTTGGAGATTTTCCATTTTTTTCTCCTGCCAAATGATATAAACCTTAAAAATGAACATAATATCTATTTAAACTTACTTCTGGCCACTCAGTGTAAAATTTTGCAATTATTTCATTGTTTGAACTTGTTTTCTGTTTTTCTATCTTAATGTGCGCATTGCAGTGAGTTAAGCTCATTTGGAGATTTTCCATTTTTTTCTCCTGCCAAATGATATAAACCTTAAAAAGTGAACATAACATCTTTACAATGTTACATCTGGCCACTCAGTGTAAAATTGTGCAGTTATTTCATTGTTTGGACTTGTTTTCTGTTTTTCTATCTTAATGTGCGCATAGGAGTGAGTTAAGCTCATTTGGAGATTTTCCATTTTTTTCTCCTGCCACATGATATAAACCTTAAAAAGTGAACATAACATCTTTACAATGTTACTTCTGGCCATTCAGTGAAAAATTGTGCAGTTATTTCATTGTTTGGACTTGTTTTCTGTTTTCCTATCTTAATGTTTGCATTGGAGTGAGTTAAGCTCATTTGGAGATTTTCCATTTTTTTCTCCTGCCACATGATATAAACCTTAAAAATGAACATAATATCTATTTAAACTTACTTCTGGCCACTCAGTGTAAAATTTTGCAATTATTTCATTGTTTGAACTTGTTTTCTGTTTTTCTATCTTAATGTGCGCATTGCAGTGAGTTAAGCTCATTTGGAGATTTTCCATTTTTTTCTCCTGCCAAATGATATAAACCTTAAAAAGTGAACATAACATCTTTACAATGTTACATCTGGCCACTCAGTGTAAAATTGTGCAGTTATTTCATTGTTTGGACTTGTTTTCTGTTTTTCTATCTTAATGTTTGCATTGGAGTGAGTTAAGCTCATTTGGAGATTTTCAATTTTTTTCTCCTGCCACATGATATAAACCTTAAAAAGTGAACATAACATCTTTACAATGTTACTTCTGGACACTCAGTGTAAAATTGTGCAGTTATTTCATTGTTTGGACTTGTTTTCTGTTTTTCTATCTTAATGTGCGCATTGCAGTGAGTTAAGCTCATTTGGAGATTTTCCATTTTTTTCTCCTGCCACATGATATAAACCTTAAAAATGAACATAATATCTATTTAAACTTACTTCTGGACACTCAGTGTAAAATTTTGCAGTTATTTCATTGTTTGGACTTGTTTTCTGTTTTTCTATCTTAATGTGCGCATTGCAGTGAGTTAAGCTCATTTGGAGATTTTCCATTTTTTTCTCCTGCCAAATGATATAAACCTTAAAAAGTGAACATAACATCTTTACAATGTTACTTCTGGTCACTCAGTGAAAAATTGTGCAGTTATTTCATTGTTTGGACTTGTTTTCTGTTTTTCTATCTTAATGTGCGCATTGGAGTGAGTTAAGCTCATTTGGAGATTTTCCATTTTTTTCTCCTGCCACATGCTATAAACCTTAAAAAGTGAACATAACATCTTTACAATGTTACTTCTGGACACTCAGTGTAAAATTGTGCAATTATTTCATTGTTTGGACTTGTTTTCTGTTTTCCTATCTTAATGTGCACATTGGAGTGAGTTAAGCTCATTTGGAGATTTTCCATTTTTTTCTCCTGCCAAATGATATAAACCTTAAAAATGAACATAATATCTATTTAAACTTACTTCTGGCCACTCAGTGTAAAATGTTGCAATTATTTCATTGTTTGAACTTGTTTTCTCTTTTTCTATGTCAACGTGCACATTGGAGTGAGTTAAGCTCATTTGGAGATTTTCCATTTTTTTCTCCTGCCACATGATATAAACCTTAAAAAGTGAACATAACATCTTTACAATGTTACTTCTGGACACTCAGTGTAAAATGTTGCAATTATTTCATTGTTTGGACTTGTTTTCTGTTTTTCTATGTTTATGTGTACATTAGAGTGAGTTAAGCTCATTTGGAGATTTTCCGTTTTTTTCTCCTGCCACATGATATGAACCTTAAAAATGAACATAATATCTATTTAAACTTACTTCTGGACACTCAGTGTAAAATTTTGCAGTTATTTCATTGTTTGGACTTGTTTTCTGTTTTTCTATCTTAATGTGCGCATTGCAGTGAGTTAAGCTCATTTGGAGATTTTCCATTTTTTTCTCCTGCCAAATGATATAAACCTTAAAAAGTGAACATAACATCTTTACAATGATACTTCTGGCCACTCAGTGAAAAATTGTGCAGTTATTTCATTGTTTGGACTTGTTTTCTGTTTTTCTATCTTAATGTGCGCATTGGAGTGAGTTAAGCTCATTTGGAGATTTTCCATTTTTTTCTCCTGCCAAATGATATAAACCTTAAAAATGAACATAATATCTATTTAAACTTACTTCTGGCCACTCAGTGTAAAATTTTGCAATTATTTCATTGTTTGAACTTGTTTTCTGTTTTTCTATCTTAATGTGCGCATTGCAGTGAGTTAAGCTCATTTGGAGATTTTCCATTTTTTTCTCCTGCCAAATGATATAAACCTTAAAAAGTGAACATAACATCTTTACAATGTTACATCTGGCCACTCAGTGTAAAATTGTGCAGTTATTTCATTGTTTGGACTTGTTTTCTGTTTTTCTATCTTAATGTGCGCATAGGAGTGAGTTAAGCTCATTTGGAGATTTTCCATTTTTTTCTCCTGCCACATGATATAAACCTTAAAAAGTGAACATAACATCTTTACAATGTTACTTCTGGCCATTCAGTGAAAAATTGTGCAGTTATTTCATTGTTTGGACTTGTTTTCTGTTTTCCTATCTTAATGTTTGCATTGGAGTGAGTTAAGCTCATTTGGAGATTTTCCATTTTTTTCTCCTGCCACATGATATAAACCTTAAAAATGAACATAATATCTATTTAAACTTACTTCTGGCCACTCAGTGTAAAATTTTGCAATTATTTCATTGTTTGAACTTGTTTTCTGTTTTTCTATCTTAATGTGCGCATTGCAGTGAGTTAAGCTCATTTGGAGATTTTCCATTTTTTTCTCCTGCCAAATGATATAAACCTTAAAAAGTGAACATAACATCTTTACAATGTTACATCTGGCCACTCAGTGTAAAATTGTGCAGTTATTTCATTGTTTGGACTTGTTTTCTGTTTTTCTATCTTAATGTGCGCATAGGAGTGAGTTAAGCTCATTTGGAGATTTTCCATTTTTTTCTCCTGCCACATGATATAAACCTTAAAAAGTGAACATAACATCTTTACAATGTTACTTCTGGCCATTCAGTGAAAAATTGTGCAGTTATTTCATTGTTTGGACTTGTTTTCTGTTTTCCTATCTTAATGTTTGCATTGGAGTGAGTTAAGCTCATTTGGAGATTTTCCATTTTTTTCTCCTGCCACATGATATAAACCTTAAAAATGAACATAATATCTATTTAAACTTACTTCTGGCCACTCAGTGTAAAATTTTGCAATTATTTCATTGTTTGAACTTGTTTTCTGTTTTTCTATCTTAATGTGCGCATTGCAGTGAGTTAAGCTCATTTGGAGATTTTCCATTTTTTTCTCCTGCCAAATGATATAAACCTTAAAAAGTGAACATAACATCTTTACAATGTTACATCTGGCCACTCAGTGTAAAATTGTGCAGTTATTTCATTGTTTGGACTTGTTTTCTGTTTTTCTATCTTAATGTTTGCATTGGAGTGAGTTAAGCTCATTTGGAGATTTTCAATTTTTTTCTCCTGCCACATGATATAAACCTTAAAAAGTGAACATAACATCTTAACAATGTTACTTCTGGACACTCAGTGTAAAATTGTGCAGTTATTTCATTGTTTGGACTTGTTTTCTGTTTTTCTATCTTAATGTGCGCATTGCAGTGAGTTAAGCTCATTTGGAGATTTTCCATTTTTTTCTCCTGCCACATGATATAAACCTTAAAAATGAACATAATATCTATTTAAACTTACTTCTGGACACTCAGTGTAAAATTTTGCAGTTATTTCATTGTTTGGACTTGTTTTCTGTTTTTCTATCTTAATGTGCGCATTGCAGTGAGTTAAGCTCATTTGGAGATTTTCCATTTTTTTCTCCTGCCAAATGATATAAACCTTAAAAAGTGAACATAACATCTTTACAATGTTACTTCTGGTCACTCAGTGAAAAATTGTGCAGTTATTTCATTGTTTGGACTTGTTTGCTGTTTTTCTATCTTAATGTGCGCATTGGAGTGAGTTAAGCTCATTTGGAGATTTTCCATTTTTTTCTCCTGCCACATGCTATAAACCTTAAAAAGTGAACATAACATCTTTACAATGTTACTTCTGGACACTCAGTGTAAAATTGTGCAATTATTTCATTGTTTGGACTTGTTTTCTGTTTTCCTATCTTAATGTGCACATTGGAGTGAGTTAAGCTCATTTGGAGATTTTCCATTTTTTTCTCCTGCCAAATGATATAAACCTTAAAAATGAACATAATATCTATTTAAACTTACTTCTGGCCACTCAGTGTAAAATGTTGCAATTATTTCATTGTTTGAACTTGTTTTCTGTTTTTCTATGTCAACGTGCACATTGGAGTGAGTTAAGCTCATTTGGAGATTTTCCATTTTTTTCTCCTGCCACATGATATAAACCTTAAAAAGTGAACATAACATCTTTACAATGTTACTTCTGGACACTCAGTGTAAAATGTTGCAATTATTTCATTGTTTGGACTTGTTTTCTGTTTTTCTATGTTTATGTGTACATTAGAGTGAGTTAAGCTCATTTGGAGATTTTCCGTTTTTTTCTCCTGCCACATGATATGAACCTTAAAAATGAACATAATATCTATTTAAACTTACTTCTGGACACTCAGTGTAAAATTTTGCAGTTATTTCATTGTTTGGACTTGTTTTCTGTTTTTCTATCTTAATGTGCGCATTGCAGTGAGTTAAGCTCATTTGGAGATTTTCCATTTTTTTCTCCTGCCAAATGATATAAACCTTAAAAAGTGAACATAACATCTTTACAATGATACTTCTGGCCACTCAGTGAAAAATTGTGCAGTTATTTCATTGTTTGGACTTGTTTTCTGTTTTTCTATCTTAATGTGCGCATTGGAGTGAGTTAAGCTCATTTGGAGATTTTCCATTTTTTTCTCCTGCCACATGATATAAACCTTAAAAAGTGAACATAACATCTTTACAATGTTACTTCTGGACACTCAGTGAAAAATTGTGCAGTTATTTCATTGTTTGGACTTGTTTTCTGTTTTTCTATCTTAATGTGCGCATTGGAGTGAGTTAAACTCATTTGGAGATTTTCCATTTTTTTCTCCTGCCAAATGATATAAACCTTAAAAATGAACATAATATCTATTTAAACTTACTTCTGGCCACTCAGTGTAAAATTTTGCAATTATTTCATTGTTTGAACTTGTTTTCTGTTTTTCTATCTTAATGTGCGCATTGCAGTGAGTTAAGCTCATTTGGAGATTTTCCATTTTTTTCTCCTGCCAAATGATATAAACCTTAAAAATGAACATAATATCTATTTAAACTTACTTCTGGCCACTCAGTGTAAAATTTTGCAATTATTTCATTGTTTGAACTTGTTTTCTGTTTTTCTATCTTAATGTGCGCATTGCAGTGAGTTAAGCTCATTTGGAGATTTTCCATTTTTTTCTCCTGCCAAATGATATAAACCTTAAAAAGTGAACATAACATCTTTACAATGTTACATCTGGCCACTCAGTGTAAAATTGTGCAGTTATTTCATTGTTTGGACTTGTTTTCTGTTTTTCTATCTTAATGTGCGCATTGGAGTGAGTTAAGCTCATTTGGAGATTTTCCATTTTTTTCTCCTGCCACATGATATAAACCTTAAAAAGTGAACATAACATCTTTACAATGTTACTTCTGGACACTCAGTGTAAAATTGTGCAGTTATTTCATTGTTTGGACTTGTTTTCTGTTTTTCTATCTTAATGTGCGCATTGCAGTGAGTTAAGCTCATTTGGAGATTTTCCATTTTTTTCTCCTGCCAAATGATATAAACCTTAAAAATGAACATAATATCTTTACAATGTTACTTCTGGACACTCAGTGTAAAATTGTGCAGTTATTTCATTGTTTGGACTTGTTTTCTGTTTTTCTATCTTAATGTGCGCATTGCAGTGAGTTAAGCTCATTTGGAGATTTTCCATTTTTTTCTCCTGCCAAATGATATAAACCTTAAAAATGAACATAATATCTATTTAAACTTACTTCTGGACACTCAGTGTAAAATTTTGCAATTATTTCATTGTTTGAACTTGTTTTCTGTTTTTTTATCTTAATGTGCGCATTGCAGTGAGTTAAGCTCATTTGGAGATTTTCCATTTTTTTCTCCTGCCAAATGATATAAACCTTAAAAAGTGAACATAACATCTTTACAATGTTACTTCTGGCCACTCAGTGTAAAATTGTGCAGTTATTTCATTGTTTGGACTTGTTTTCTTCCTTCTATCTTAATGTGCGCATTGGAGTGAGTTAAGCTCATTTGGAGATTTTCCATTTTTTTCTCCTGCCACATGATATAAACCTTAAAAAGTGAACATAACATCTTTACAATGTTACTTCTGGCCACTCAGTGAAAAATTGTGCAGTTATTTCATTGTTTGGACTTGTTTTCTGTTTTTCTATCTTAATGTGCGCATTGGAGTGAGTTAAGCTCATTTGGAGATTTTCCATTTTTTTCTCCTGCCAAATGATATAAACCTTAAAAATGAACATAATATCTATTTAAACTTACTTCTGGCCACTCAGTGTAAAATTTTGCAATTATTTCATTGTTTGAACTTGTTTTCTGTTTTTCTATCTTAATGTGCGCATTGCAGTGAGTTAAGCTCATTTGGAGATTTTCCATTTTTTTCTCCTGCCAAATGATATAAACCTTAAAAAGTGAACATAACATCTTTACAATGTTACATCTGGCCACTCAGTGTAAAATTGTGCAGTTATTTCATTGTTTGGACTTGTTTTCTGTTTTTCTATCTTAATGTGCGCATAGGAGTGAGTTAAGCTCATTTGGAGATTTTCCATTTTTTTCTCCTGCCACATGATATAAACCTTAAAAAGTGAACATAACATCTTTACAATGTTACTTCTGGCCATTCAGTGAAAAATTGTGCAGTTATTTCATTGTTTGGACTTGTTTTCTGTTTTCCTATCTTAATGTTTGCATTGGAGTGAGTTAAGCTCATTTGGAGATTTTCCATTTTTTTCTCCTGCCACATGATATAAACCTTAAAAATGAACATAATATCTATTTAAACTTACTTCTGGCCACTCAGTGTAAAATTTTGCAATTATTTCATTGTTTGAACTTGTTTTCTGTTTTTCTATCTTAATGTGCGCATTGCAGTGAGTTAAGCTCATTTGGAGATTTTCCATTTTTTTCTCCTGCCAAATGATATAAACCTTAAAAAGTGAACATAACATCTTTACAATGTTACATCTGGCCACTCAGTGTAAAATTGTGCAGTTATTTCATTGTTTGGACTTGTTTTCTGTTTTTCTATCTTAATGTTTGCATTGGAGTGAGTTAAGCTCATTTGGAGATTTTCAATTTTTTTCTCCTGCCACATGATATAAACCTTAAAAAGTGAACATAACATCTTTACAATGTTACTTCTGGACACTCAGTGTAAAATTGTGCAGTTATTTCATTGTTTGGACTTGTTTTCTGTTTTTCTATCTTAATGTGCGCATTGCAGTGAGTTAAGCTCATTTGGAGATTTTCCATTTTTTTCTCCTGCCACATGATATAAACCTTAAAAATGAACATAATATCTATTTAAACTTACTTCTGGACACTCAGTGTAAAATTTTGCAGTTATTTCATTGTTTGGACTTGTTTTCTGTTTTTCTATCTTAATGTGCGCATTGCAGTGAGTTAAGCTCATTTGGAGATTTTCCATTTTTTTCTCCTGCCAAATGATATAAACCTTAAAAAGTGAACATAACATCTTTACAATGTTACTTCTGGTCACTCAGTGAAAAATTGTGCAGTTATTTCATTGTTTGGACTTGTTTTCTGTTTTTCTATCTTAATGTGCGCATTGGAGTGAGTTAAGCTCATTTGGAGATTTTCCATTTTTTTCTCCTGCCACATGCTATAAACCTTAAAAAGTGAACATAACATCTTTACAATGTTACTTCTGGACACTCAGTGTAAAATTGTGCAATTATTTCATTGTTTGGACTTGTTTTCTGTTTTCCTATCTTAATGTGCACATTGGAGTGAGTTAAGCTCATTTGGAGATTTTCCATTTTTTTCTCCTGCCAAATGATATAAACCTTAAAAATGAACATAATATCTATTTAAACTTACTTCTGGCCACTCAGTGTAAAATGTTGCAATTATTTCATTGTTTGAACTTGTTTTCTCTTTTTCTATGTCAACGTGCACATTGGAGTGAGTTAAGCTCATTTGGAGATTTTCCATTTTTTTCTCCTGCCACATGATATAAACCTTAAAAAGTGAACATAACATCTTTACAATGTTACTTCTGGACACTCAGTGTAAAATGTTGCAATTATTTCATTGTTTGGACTTGTTTTCTGTTTTTCTATGTTTATGTGTACATTAGAGTGAGTTAAGCTCATTTGGAGATTTTCCGTTTTTTTCTCCTGCCACATGATATGAACCTTAAAAATGAACATAATATCTATTTAAACTTACTTCTGGACACTCAGTGTAAAATTTTGCAGTTATTTCATTGTTTGGACTTGTTTTCTGTTTTTCTATCTTAATGTGCGCATTGCAGTGAGTTAAGCTCATTTGGAGATTTTCCATTTTTTTCTCCTGCCAAATGATATAAACCTTAAAAAGTGAACATAACATCTTTACAATGATACTTCTGGCCACTCAGTGAAAAATTGTGCAGTTATTTCATTGTTTGGACTTGTTTTCTGTTTTTCTATCTTAATGTGCGCATTGGAGTGAGTTAAGCTCATTTGGAGATTTTCCATTTTTTTCTCCTGCCAAATGATATAAACCTTAAAAATGAACATAATATCTATTTAAACTTACTTCTGGCCACTCAGTGTAAAATTTTGCAATTATTTCATTGTTTGAACTTGTTTTCTGTTTTTCTATCTTAATGTGCGCATTGCAGTGAGTTAAGCTCATTTGGAGATTTTCCATTTTTTTCTCCTGCCAAATGATATAAACCTTAAAAAGTGAACATAACATCTTTACAATGTTACATCTGGCCACTCAGTGTAAAATTGTGCAGTTATTTCATTGTTTGGACTTGTTTTCTGTTTTTCTATCTTAATGTGCGCATAGGAGTGAGTTAAGCTCATTTGGAGATTTTCCATTTTTTTCTCCTGCCACATGATATAAACCTTAAAAAGTGAACATAACATCTTTACAATGTTACTTCTGGCCATTCAGTGAAAAATTGTGCAGTTATTTCATTGTTTGGACTTGTTTTCTGTTTTCCTATCTTAATGTTTGCATTGGAGTGAGTTAAGCTCATTTGGAGATTTTCCATTTTTTTCTCCTGCCACATGATATAAACCTTAAAAATGAACATAATATCTATTTAAACTTACTTCTGGCCACTCAGTGTAAAATTTTGCAATTATTTCATTGTTTGAACTTGTTTTCTGTTTTTCTATCTTAATGTGCGCATTGCAGTGAGTTAAGCTCATTTGGAGATTTTCCATTTTTTTCTCCTGCCAAATGATATAAACCTTAAAAAGTGAACATAACATCTTTACAATGTTACATCTGGCCACTCAGTGTAAAATTGTGCAGTTATTTCATTGTTTGGACTTGTTTTCTGTTTTTCTATCTTAATGTTTGCATTGGAGTGAGTTAAGCTCATTTGGAGATTTTCAATTTTTTTCTCCTGCCACATGATATAAACCTTAAAAAGTGAACATAACATCTTTACAATGTTACTTCTGGACACTCAGTGAAAAATTGTGCAGTTATTTCATTGTTTGGACTTGTTTTCTGTTTTTCTATCTTAATGTGCGCATTGGAGTGAGTTAAGCTCATTTGGAGATTTTCCATTTTTTTCTCCTGCCACATGCTATAAACCTTAAAAAGTGAACATAACATCTTTACAATGTTACTTCTGGACACTCAGTGTAAAATTGTGCAATTATTTCATTGTTTGGACTTGTTTTCTGTTTTCCTATCTTAATGTGCACATTGGAGTGAGTTAAGCTCATTTGGAGATTTTCCATTTTTTTCTCCTGCCAAATGATATAAACCTTAAAAATGAACATAATATCTATTTAAACTTACTTCTGGCCACTCAGTGTAAAATTTTGCAATTATTTCATTGTTTGAACTTGTTTTCTGTTTTTCTATGTCAACGTGCACATTGGAGTGAGTTAAGCTCATTTGGAGATTTTCCATTTTTTTCTCCTGCCACATGATATAAACCTTAAAAAGTGAACATAACATCTTTACAATGTTACTTCTGGACACTCAGTGTAAAATGTTGCAATTATTTCATTGTTTGGACTTGTTTTCTGTTTTTCTATGTTTATGTGTACATTAGAGTGAGTTAAGCTCATTTGGAGATTTTCCGTTTTTTTCTCCTGCCACATGATATGAACCTTAAAAATGAACATAATATCTATTTAAACTTACTTCTGGACACTCAGTGTAAAATTTTGCAGTTATTCCATTGTTTGGACTTGTTTTCTGTTTTTCTATCTTAATGTGCGCATTGCAGTGAGTTAAGCTCATTTGGAGATTTTCCATTTTTTTCTCCTGCCAAATGATATAAACCTTAAAAAGTGAACATAACATCTTTACAATGTTACTTCTGGCCACTCAGTGAAAAATTGTGCAGTTATTTCATTGTTTGGACTTGTTTTCTGTTTTTCTATCTTAATGTGCGCATTGGAGTGAGTTAAGCTCATTTGGAGATTTTACATTTTTTTCTCCTGCCACATGATATAAACCTTAAAAAGTGAACATAACATCTTTACAATGTTACTTCTGGACACTCAGTGTAAAATTGTGCAGTTATTTCATTGTTTGGACTTGTTTTCTGTTTTTCTATCTTAATGTGCGCATTGCAGTGAGTTAAGCTCATTTGGAGATTTTCCATTTTTTTCTCCTGCCAAATGATATAAACCTTAAAAATAAACATAATATCTATTTAAACTTACTTCTGGCCACTCAGTGTAAAATTGTGCAATTATTTCATTGTTTGGACTTGTTTTCTCTTTTTCTATCTTAATGTGCGCATTGGAGTGAGTTAAGCTCATTTGGAGATTTTCCATTCTTTTCTCCTGCCACATGCTATAAACCTTAAAAAGTGAACATAACATCTTTACAATGTTACTTCTGGACACTCAGTGTAAAATTGTGCAATTATTTCATTGTTTGGACTTGTTTTCTGTTTTTCTATCTTAATGTGCACATTGGAGTGAGTTAAGCTCATTTGGAGATTTTCCGTTTTTTTCTCCTGCCACATGATATAAACCTTAAAAAGTGAACATAAAATCTTTACAATGTTACTTTTGGACACTCAGTGTAAAATTGTGCAGTTATTTCATTGTTTGGACTTGTTTTCTGTTTTTCTATCTTAATGTGCGCATTGGAGTGAGTTAAGCTCATTTGGAGATTTTTCATTTTTTTCTCCTGCCACATGATATAAACCTTAAAAAGTGAACATAACATCTTTACAATGTTACTTCTGGACACTCAGTGTAAAATTGTGCAGTTATTTCATTGTTTGGACTTGTTTTCTGTTTTTCTATCTTAATGTGCGCATTGCAGTGAGTTAAGCTCATTTGGAGATTTTCCATTTTTTTCTCCTGCCAAATGATATAAACCTTAAAAATGAACATAATATCTATTTAAACTTACTTCTGGCCACTCAGTGTAAAATTGTGCAGTTATTTCATTGTTTGGACTTGTTTTCTGTTTTTCTATCTTAATGTGCGCATTGCAGTTAGTAAAGCTCATTTGGAGATTTTCCATTTTTTTCTCCTGCCACATGATATAAACCTTAAAAAGTGAACATAACATCTTTACAATGTTACTTCTGGACACTCAGTGTAAAATTGTGCAGTTATTTCATTGTTTGGACTTGTTTTCTGTTTTTCTATCTTAATGTGCGCATTGCAGTGAGTTAAGCTCATTTGGAGATTTTCCATTTTTTTCTCCTGCCAAATGATATAACCCTTAAAAATGAACATAATATCTATTTAAACTTACTTCTGGCCACTCAGTGTAAAATTGTGCAGTTATTTCATTGTTTGGACTTGTTTTCTGTTTTTCTATGTCAACGTGCACATTGGAGTGAGTTAAGCTCATTTGGAGATTTTCCATTTTTTTCTCCTGCCACATGATATAAACCTTAAAAAGTGAACATAACATCTTTACAATGTTACTTCTGGACACTCAGTGAAAAATTGTGCAGTTATTTCATTGTTTGGACTTGTTTTCTGTTTTTCTATCTTAATGTGCGCATTGGAGTGAGTTAAGCTCATTTGGAGATTTTCCATTTTTTTCTCCTGCCACATGCTATAAACCTTAAAAAGTGAACATAACATCTTTACAATGTTACTTCTGGACACTCAGTGTAAAATTGTGCAATTATTTCATTGTTTGGACTTGTTTTCTGTTTTCCTATCTTAATGTGCACATTGGAGTGAGTTAAGCTCATTTGGAGATTTTCCATTTTTTTCTCCTGCCAAATGATATAAACCTTAAAAATGAACATAATATCTATTTAAACTTACTTCTGGCCACTCAGTGTAAAATTTTGCAATTATTTCATTGTTTGAACTTGTTTTCTGTTTTTCTATGTCAACGTGCACATTGGAGTGAGTTAAGCTCATTTGGAGATTTTCCATTTTTTTCTCCTGCCACATGATATAAACCTTAAAAAGTGAACATAACATCTTTACAATGTTACTTCTGGACACTCAGTGTAAAATGTTGCAATTATTTCATTGTTTGGACTTGTTTTCTGTTTTTCTATGTTTATGTGTACATTAGAGTGAGTTAAGCTCATTTGGAGATTTTCCGTTTTTTTCTCCTGCCACATGATATGAACCTTAAAAATGAACATAATATCTATTTAAACTTACTTCTGGACACTCAGTGTAAAATTTTGCAGTTATTTCATTGTTTGGACTTGTTTTCTGTTTTTCTATCTTAATGTGCGCATTGCAGTGAGTTAAGCTCATTTGGAGATTTTCCATTTTTTTCTCCTGCCAAATGATATAAACCTTAAAAAGTGAACATAACATCTTTACAATGTTACTTCTGGCCACTCAGTGAAAAATTGTGCAGTTATTTCATTGTTTGGACTTGTTTTCTGTTTTTCTATCTTAATGTGCGCATTGGAGTGAGTTAAGCTCATTTGGAGATTTTACATTTTTTTCTCCTGCCACATGATATAAACCTTAAAAAGTGAACATAACATCTTTACAATGTTACTTCTGGCCACTCAGTGTAAAATTGTGCAGTTATTTCATTGTTTGGACTTGTTTTCTGTTTTTCTATCTTAATGTGCGCATTGCAGTGAGTTAAGCTCATTTGGAGATTTTCCATTTTTTTCTCCTGCCAAATGATATAAACCTTAAAAATAAACATAATATCTATTTAAACTTACTTCTGGCCACTCAGTGTAAAATTGTGCAATTATTTCATTGTTTGGACTTGTTTTCTCTTTTTCTATCTTAATGTGCGCATTGGAGTGAGTTAAGCTCATTTGGAGATTTTCCATTTTTTTCTCCTGCCACATGATATAAACCTTAAAAAGTGAACATAACATCTTTACAATGTTACTTCTGGACACTCAGTGTAAAATGTTGCAATTATTTCATTGTTTGGACTTGTTTTCTGTTTTTCTATGTTTATGTGTACATTAGAGTGAGTTAAGCTCATTTGGAGATTTTCCGTTTTTTTCTCCTGCCACATGATATGAACCTTAAAAATGAACATAATATCTATTTAAACTTACTTCTGGACACTCAGTGTAAAATTTTGCAGTTATTCCATTGTTTGGACTTGTTTTCTGTTTTTCTATCTTAATGTGCGCATTGCAGTGAGTTAAGCTCATTTGGAGATTTTCCATTTTTTTCTCCTGCCAAATGATATAAACCTTAAAAAGTGAACATAACATCTTTACAATGTTACTTCTGGCCACTCAGTGAAAAATTGTGCAGTTATTTCATTGTTTGGACTTGTTTTCTGTTTTTCTATCTTAATGTGCGCATTGGAGTGAGTTAAGCTCATTTGGAGATTTTACATTTTTTTCTCCTGCCACATGATATAAACCTTAAAAAGTGAACATAACATCTTTACAATGTTACTTCTGGACACTCAGTGTAAAATTGTGCAGTTATTTCATTGTTTGGACTTGTTTTCTGTTTTTCTATCTTAATGTGCGCATTGCAGTGAGTTAAGCTCATTTGGAGATTTTCCATTTTTTTCTCCTGCCAAATGATATAAACCTTAAAAATAAACATAATATCTATTTAAACTTACTTCTGGCCACTCAGTGTAAAATTGTGCAATTATTTCATTGTTTGGACTTGTTTTCTCTTTTTCTATCTTAATGTGCGCATTGGAGTGAGTTAAGCTCATTTGGAGATTTTCCATTCTTTTCTCCTGCCACATGCTATAAACCTTAAAAAGTGAACATAACATCTTTACAATGTTACTTCTGGACACTCAGTGTAAAATTGTGCAATTATTTCATTGTTTGGACTTGTTTTCTGTTTTTCTATCTTAATGTGCACATTGGAGTGAGTTAAGCTCATTTGGAGATTTTCCGTTTTTTTCTCCTGCCACATGATATAAACCTTAAAAAGTGAACATAAAATCTTTACAATGTTACTTTTGGACACTCAGTGTAAAATTGTGCAGTTATTTCATTGTTTGGACTTGTTTTCTGTTTTTCTATCTTAATGTGCGCATTGGAGTGAGTTAAGCTCATTTGGAGATTTTTCATTTTTTTCTCCTGCCACATGATATAAACCTTAAAAAGTGAACATAACATCTTTACAATGTTACTTCTGGACACTCAGTGTAAAATTGTGCAGTTATTTCATTGTTTGGACTTGTTTTCTGTTTTTCTATCTTAATGTGCGCATTGCAGTGAGTTAAGCTCATTTGGAGATTTTCCATTTTTTTCTCCTGCCAAATGATATAAACCTTAAAAATGAACATAATATCTATTTAAACTTACTTCTGGCCACTCAGTGTAAAATTGTGCAGTTATTTCATTGTTTGGACTTGTTTTCTGTTTTTCTATCTTAATGTGCGCATTGCAGTTAGTAAAGCTCATTTGGAGATTTTCCATTTTTTTCTCCTGCCACATGATATAAACCTTAAAAAGTGAACATAACATCTTTACAATGTTACTTCTGGACACTCAGTGTAAAATTGTGCAGTTATTTCATTGTTTGGACTTGTTTTCTGTTTTTCTATCTTAATGTGCGCATTGCAGTGAGTTAAGCTCATTTGGAGATTTTCCATTTTTTTCTCCTGCCAAATGATATAACCCTTAAAAATGAACATAATATCTATTTAAACTTACTTCTGGCCACTCAGTGTAAAATTGTGCAGTTATTTCATTGTTTGGACTTGTTTTCTGTTTTTCTATGTCAACGTGCACATTGGAGTGAGTTAAGCTCATTTGGAGATTTTCCATTTTTTTCTCCTGCCACATGATATAAACCTTAAAAAGTGAACATAACATCTTTACAATGTTACTTCTGGACACTCAGTGAAAAATTGTGCAGTTATTTCATTGTTTGGACTTGTTTTCTGTTTTTCTATCTTAATGTGCGCATTGGAGTGAGTTAAGCTCATTTGGAGATTTTCCATTTTTTTCTCCTGCCACATGCTATAAACCTTAAAAAGTGAACATAACATCTTTACAATGTTACTTCTGGACACTCAGTGTAAAATTGTGCAATTATTTCATTGTTTGGACTTGTTTTCTGTTTTCCTATCTTAATGTGCACATTGGAGTGAGTTAAGCTCATTTGGAGATTTTCCATTTTTTTCTCCTGCCAAATGATATAAACCTTAAAAATGAACATAATATCTATTTAAACTTACTTCTGGCCACTCAGTGTAAAATTTTGCAATTATTTCATTGTTTGAACTTGTTTTCTGTTTTTCTATGTCAACGTGCACATTGGAGTGAGTTAAGCTCATTTGGAGATTTTCCATTTTTTTCTCCTGCCACATGATATAAACCTTAAAAAGTGAACATAACATCTTTACAATGTTACTTCTGGACACTCAGTGTAAAATGTTGCAATTATTTCATTGTTTGGACTTGTTTTCTGTTTTTCTATGTTTATGTGTACATTAGAGTGAGTTAAGCTCATTTGGAGATTTTCCGTTTTTTTCTCCTGCCACATGATATGAACCTTAAAAATGAACATAATATCTATTTAAACTTACTTCTGGACACTCAGTGTAAAATTTTGCAGTTATTTCATTGTTTGGACTTGTTTTCTGTTTTTCTATCTTAATGTGCGCATTGCAGTGAGTTAAGCTCATTTGGAGATTTTCCATTTTTTTCTCCTGCCAAATGATATAAACCTTAAAAAGTGAACATAACATCTTTACAATGTTACTTCTGGCCACTCAGTGAAAAATTGTGCAGTTATTTCATTGTTTGGACTTGTTTTCTGTTTTTCTATCTTAATGTGCGCATTGGAGTGAGTTAAGCTCATTTGGAGATTTTACATTTTTTTCTCCTGCCACATGATATAAACCTTAAAAAGTGAACATAACATCTTTACAATGTTACTTCTGGCCACTCAGTGTAAAATTGTGCAGTTATTTCATTGTTTGGACTTGTTTTCTGTTTTTCTATCTTAATGTGCGCATTGCAGTGAGTTAAGCTCATTTGGAGATTTTCCATTTTTTTCTCCTGCCAAATGATATAAACCTTAAAAATAAACATAATATCTATTTAAACTTACTTCTGGCCACTCAGTGTAAAATTGTGCAATTATTTCATTGTTTGGACTTGTTTTCTCTTTTTCTATCTTAATGTGCGCATTGGAGTGAGTTAAGCTCATTTGGAGATTTTCCATTTTTTTCTCCTGCCACATGATATAAACCTTAAAAAGTGAACATAACATCTTTACAATGTTACTTCTGGACACTCAGTGTAAAATGTTGCAATTATTTCATTGTTTGGACTTGTTTTCTGTTTTTCTATGTTTATGTGTACATTAGAGTGAGTTAAGCTCATTTGGAGATTTTCCGTTTTTTTCTCCTGCCACATGATATGAACCTTAAAAATGAACATAATATCTATTTAAACTTACTTCTGGACACTCAGTGTAAAATTTTGCAGTTATTCCATTGTTTGGACTTGTTTTCTGTTTTTCTATCTTAATGTGCGCATTGCAGTGAGTTAAGCTCATTTGGAGATTTTCCATTTTTTTCTCCTGCCAAATGATATAAACCTTAAAAAGTGAACATAACATCTTTACAATGTTACTTCTGGCCACTCAGTGAAAAATTGTGCAGTTATTTCATTGTTTGGACTTGTTTTCTGTTTTTCTATCTTAATGTGCGCATTGGAGTGAGTTAAGCTCATTTGGAGATTTTACATTTTTTTCTCCTGCCACATGATATAAACCTTAAAAAGTGAACATAACATCTTTACAATGTTACTTCTGGACACTCAGTGTAAAATTGTGCAGTTATTTCATTGTTTGGACTTGTTTTCTGTTTTTCTATCTTAATGTGCGCATTGCAGTGAGTTAAGCTCATTTGGAGATTTTCCATTTTTTTCTCCTGCCAAATGATATAAACCTTAAAAATAAACATAATATCTATTTAAACTTACTTCTGGCCACTCAGTGTAAAATTGTGCAATTATTTCATTGTTTGGACTTGTTTTCTCTTTTTCTATCTTAATGTGCGCATTGGAGTGAGTTAAGCTCATTTGGAGATTTTCCATTCTTTTCTCCTGCCACATGCTATAAACCTTAAAAAGTGAACATAACATCTTTACAATGTTACTTCTGGACACTCAGTGTAAAATTGTGCAATTATTTCATTGTTTGGACTTGTTTTCTGTTTTTCTATCTTAATGTGCACATTGGAGTGAGTTAAGCTCATTTGGAGATTTTCCGTTTTTTTCTCCTGCCACATGATATAAACCTTAAAAAGTGAACATAAAATCTTTACAATGTTACTTTTGGACACTCAGTGTAAAATTGTGCAGTTATTTCATTGTTTGGACTTGTTTTCTGTTTTTCTATCTTAATGTGCGCATTGGAGTGAGTTAAGCTCATTTGGAGATTTTTCATTTTTTTCTCCTGCCACATGATATAAACCTTAAAAAGTGAACATAACATCTTTACAATGTTACTTCTGGACACTCAGTGTAAAATTGTGCAGTTATTTCATTGTTTGGACTTGTTTTCTGTTTTTCTATCTTAATGTGCGCATTGCAGTGAGTTAAGCTCATTTGGAGATTTTCCATTTTTTTCTCCTGCCAAATGATATAAACCTTAAAAATGAACATAATATCTATTTAAACTTACTTCTGGCCACTCAGTGTAAAATTGTGCAGTTATTTCATTGTTTGGACTTGTTTTCTGTTTTTCTATCTTAATGTGCGCATTGCAGTTAGTAAAGCTCATTTGGAGATTTTCCATTTTTTTCTCCTGCCACATGATATAAACCTTAAAAAGTGAACATAACATCTTTACAATGTTACTTCTGGACACTCAGTGTAAAATTGTGCAGTTATTTCATTGTTTGGACTTGTTTTCTGTTTTTCTATCTTAATGTGCGCATTGCAGTGAGTTAAGCTCATTTGGAGATTTTCCATTTTTTTCTCCTGCCAAATGATATAACCCTTAAAAATGAACATAATATCTATTTAAACTTACTTCTGGCCACTCAGTGTAAAATTGTGCAGTTATTTCATTGTTTGGACTTGTTTTCTGTTTTTCTATGTCAACGTGCACATTGGAGTGAGTTAAGCTCATTTGGAGATTTTCCATTTTTTTCTCCTGCCACATGATATAAACCTTAAAAAGTGAACATAACATCTTTACAATGTTACTTCTGGACACTCAGTGAAAAATTGTGCAGTTATTTCATTGTTTGGACTTGTTTTCTGTTTTTCTATCTTAATGTGCGCATTGGAGTGAGTTAAGCTCATTTGGAGATTTTCCATTTTTTTCTCCTGCCACATGCTATAAACCTTAAAAAGTGAACATAACATCTTTACAATGTTACTTCTGGACACTCAGTGTAAAATTGTGCAATTATTTCATTGTTTGGACTTGTTTTCTGTTTTCCTATCTTAATGTGCACATTGGAGTGAGTTAAGCTCATTTGGAGATTTTCCATTTTTTTCTCCTGCCAAATGATATAAACCTTAAAAATGAACATAATATCTATTTAAACTTACTTCTGGCCACTCAGTGTAAAATTTTGCAATTATTTCATTGTTTGAACTTGTTTTCTGTTTTTCTATGTCAACGTGCACATTGGAGTGAGTTAAGCTCATTTGGAGATTTTCCATTTTTTTCTCCTGCCACATGATATAAACCTTAAAAAGTGAACATAACATCTTTACAATGTTACTTCTGGACACTCAGTGTAAAATGTTGCAATTATTTCATTGTTTGGACTTGTTTTCTGTTTTTCTATGTTTATGTGTACATTAGAGTGAGTTAAGCTCATTTGGAGATTTTCCGTTTTTTTCTCCTGCCACATGATATGAACCTTAAAAATGAACATAATATCTATTTAAACTTACTTCTGGACACTCAGTGTAAAATTTTGCAGTTATTTCATTGTTTGGACTTGTTTTCTGTTTTTCTATCTTAATGTGCGCATTGCAGTGAGTTAAGCTCATTTGGAGATTTTCCATTTTTTTCTCCTGCCAAATGATATAAACCTTAAAAAGTGAACATAACATCTTTACAATGTTACTTCTGGCCACTCAGTGAAAAATTGTGCAGTTATTTCATTGTTTGGACTTGTTTTCTGTTTTTCTATCTTAATGTGCGCATTGGAGTGAGTTAAGCTCATTTGGAGATTTTACATTTTTTTCTCCTGCCACATGATATAAACCTTAAAAAGTGAACATAACATCTTTACAATGTTACTTCTGGCCACTCAGTGTAAAATTGTGCAGTTATTTCATTGTTTGGACTTGTTTTCTGTTTTTCTATCTTAATGTGCGCATTGCAGTGAGTTAAGCTCATTTGGAGATTTTCCATTTTTTTCTCCTGCCAAATGATATAAACCTTAAAAATAAACATAATATCTATTTAAACTTACTTCTGGCCACTCAGTGTAAAATTGTGCAATTATTTCATTGTTTGGACTTGTTTTCTCTTTTTCTATCTTAATGTGCGCATTGGAGTGAGTTAAGCTCATTTGGAGATTTTCCATTCTTTTCTCCTGCCACATGCTATAAACCTTAAAAAGTGAACATAACATCTTTACAATGTTACTTCTGGACACTCAGTGTAAAATTGTGCAATTATTTCATTGTTTGGACTTGTTTTCTGTTTTTCTATCTTAATGTGCACATTGGAGTGAGTTAAGCTCATTTGGAGATTTTCCGTTTTTTTCTCCTGCCACATGATATAAACCTTAAAAAGTGAACATAAAATCTTTACAATGTTACTTTTGGACACTCAGTGTAAAATTGTGCAGTTATTTCATTGTTTGGACTTGTTTTCTGTTTTTCTATCTTAATGTGCGCATTGGAGTGAGTTAAGCTCATTTGGAGATTTTTCATTTTTTTCTCCTGCCACATGATATAAACCTTAAAAAGTGAACATAACATCTTTACAATGTTACTTCTGGACACTCAGTGTAAAATTGTGCAGTTATTTCATTGTTTGGACTTGTTTTCTGTTTTTCTATCTTAATGTGCGCATTGCAGTGAGTTAAGCTCATTTGGAGATTTTCCATTTTTTTCTCCTGCCAAATGATATAAACCTTAAAAATGAACATAATATCTATTTAAACTTACTTCTGGCCACTCAGTGTAAAATTGTGCAGTTATTTCATTGTTTGGACTTGTTTTCTGTTTTTCTATCTTAATGTGCGCATTGCAGTTAGTAAAGCTCATTTGGAGATTTTCCATTTTTTTCTCCTGCCACATGATATAAACCTTAAAAAGTGAACATAACATCTTTACAATGTTACTTCTGGACACTCAGTGTAAAATTGTGCAGTTATTTCATTGTTTGGACTTGTTTTCTGTTTTTCTATCTTAATGTGCGCATTGCAGTGAGTTAAGCTCATTTGGAGATTTTCCATTTTTTTCTCCTGCCAAATGATATAAACCTTAAAAATGAACATAATATCTATTTAAACTTACTTCTGGCCACTCAGTGTAAAATGTTTTCATTGTTTGGACTTGTTTTCTGTTTTTCTATGTTTATGTGTACATTAGAGTGAGTTCAGCTCATTTGGAGATTTTCCGTTTTTTTCTCCTGCCACATGATATAAACCTTAAAAATGAACATAATATCTATTTAAACTTACTTCTGGACACTCAGTGTAAAATTTTGCAGTTATTTCATTGTTTGGACTTGTTTTCTGTTTTTCTATCTTAATGTGCGCATTGCAGTGAGTTAAGCTCATTTGGAGATTTTCCATTTTTTTCTCCTGCCAAATGATATAAACCTTAAAAATGAACATAATATCTATTTAAACTTACTTCTGGCCACTCTGTAAAATTTTGCAATTATTTCATTGTTTGGACTTGTTTTCTGTTTTTCTATGTCAACGTGCACATTGGAGTGAGGTAAGCTCATTTGGAGATTTTTCATTTTTTTTTCCTGCCACAAGATATAAACCTTAAAAAGTGAACATAACATCTTTACAATGTTACTTCTGGACACTCAGTGTAAAATGTTGCAATTATTTCATTGTTTGGACTTGTTTTCTGTTTTTCTATGTTTATGTGTACATTAGAGTGAGCTAAGCTCATTTGGAGATTTTCCGTTTTTTTCTCCTGCCACATGATATAAACCTTAAAAATGAACATAATATCTATTTGAACTTACTTCTGGACACTCAGTGTAAAATTGTGCAATTATTTCATTGTTTGGACTTGTTTTCTGTTTTTCTATCTTAATGTGCGCATTGGAGTGAGTTAAGCTCATTTGGAGATTTTCCATTTTTTTCTCCTGCCACATGATATAAACCTTAAAAAGTGAACATAACATCTTTACAATGTTACTTCTGGACACTCAGTGTAAAATTGTGCAGTTATTTCATTGTTTGGACTTGTTTTCTGTTTTTCTATCTTAATGTGCGCATTGCAGTGAGTTAAGCTCATTTGGAGATTTTCCATTTTTTTCTCCTGCCAAATGATATAAACCTTAAAAATGAACATAATATCTATTTAAACTTACTTCTGGCCACTCAGTGTAAAATGTTTTCATTGTTTGGACTTGTTTTCTGTTTTTCTATGTTTATGTGTACATTAGAGTGAGTTAAGCTCATTTGGAGATTTTCCGTTTTTTTCTCCTGCCACATGATATAAACCTTAAAAATGAACATAATATCTATTTAAACTTACTTCTGGACACTCAGTGTAAAATTTTGCAGTTATTTCATTGTTTGGACTTGTTTTCTGTTTTTCTATCTTAATGTGCGCATTGCAGTGAGTTAAGCTCATTTGGAGATTTTCCATTTTTTTCTCCTGCCAAATGATATAAACCTTAAAAATGAACATAATATCTATTTAAACTTACTTCTGGCCACTCTGTAAAATTTTGCAATTATTTCATTGTTTGGACTTGTTTTCTGTTTTTCTATGTTTATGTGTACATTAGAGTGAGTTAAGCTCATTTGGAGATTTTCCGTTTTTTTCTCCTGCCACATGATATAAACCTTAAAAATGAACATAATATCTATTTAAACTTACTTCTGGACACTCAGTGTAAAATGTTGCAGTTATTTCATTGTTTGGACTTGTTTTCTGTTTTTCTATCTTAATGTGCGCATTGCAGTGAGTTAAGCTCATTTGGAGATTTTCCATTTTTTTCTCCTGCCAAATGATATAAACCTTAAAAATGAACATAATATCTATTTAAACTTACTTCTGGCCACTCTGTAAAATTTTGCAATTATTTCATTGTTTGGACTTGTTTTCTGTTTTTCTATGTCAACGTGCACATTGGAGTGAGGTAAGCTCATTTGGAGATTTTCCATTTTTTTTTCCTGCCACAAGATATAAACCTTAAAAAGTGAACATAACATCTTTACAATGTTACTTCTGGCCACTCAGTGTAAAATTGTGCAGTTATTTCATTGTTTGGACTTGTTTTCTGTTTTTCTATCTTAATGTGCGCATTGGAGTGAGTTAAGCTCATTTGGAGATTTTCCATTTTTTTCTCCTGCCACATGATATAAACCTTAAAAAGTGAACATAACATCTTTACAATGTTACTTCTGGACACTCAGTGTAAAATTGTGCAGTTATTTCATTGTTTGGACTTGTTTTCTGTTTTTCTATCTTAATGTGCGCATTGCAGTGAGTTAAGCTCATTTGGAGATTTTCCATTTTTTTCTCCTGCCAAATGATATAAACCTTAAAAATGAACATAATATCTTTACAATGTTACTTCTGGACACTCAGTGTAAAATTGTGCAGTTATTTCATTGTTTGGACTTGTTTTCTGTTTTTCTATCTTAATGTGCGCATTGCAGTGAGTTAAGCTCATTTGGAGATTTTCCATTTTTTTCTCCTGCCAAATGATATAAACCTTAAAAAGTGAACATAACATCTTTACAATGTTACTTCTGGCCACTCAGTGTAAAATTGTGCAGTTATTTCATTGTTTGGACTTGTTTTCTTCCTTCTATCTTAATGTGCGCATTGGAGTGAGTTAAGCTCATTTGGAGATTTTCCATTTTTTTCTCCTGCCACATGATATAAACCTTAAAAAGTGAACATAACATCTTTACAATGTTACTTCTGGCCACTCAGTGAAAAATTGTGCAGTTATTTCATTGTTTGGACTTGTTTTCTGTTTTTCTATCTTAATGTGCGCATTGGAGTGAGTTAAGCTCATTTGGAGATTTTCCATTTTTTTCTCCTGCCAAATGATATAAACCTTAAAAATGAACATAATATCTATTTAAACTTACTTCTGGCCACTCAGTGTAAAATTTTGCAATTATTTCATTGTTTGAACTTGTTTTCTGTTTTTCTATCTTAATGTGCGCATTGCAGTGAGTTAAGCTCATTTGGAGATTTTCCATTTTTTTCTCCTGCCAAATGATATAAACCTTAAAAAGTGAACATAACATCTTTACAATGTTACATCTGGCCACTCAGTGTAAAATTGTGCAGTTATTTCATTGTTTGGACTTGTTTTCTGTTTTTCTATCTTAATGTGCGCATAGGAGTGAGTTAAGCTCATTTGGAGATTTTCCATTTTTTTCTCCTGCCACATGATATAAACCTTAAAAAGTGAACATAACATCTTTACAATGTTACTTCTGGCCATTCAGTGAAAAATTGTGCAGTTATTTCATTGTTTGGACTTGTTTTCTGTTTTCCTATCTTAATGTTTGCATTGGAGTGAGTTAAGCTCATTTGGAGATTTTCCATTTTTTTCTCCTGCCACATGATATAAACCTTAAAAATGAACATAATATCTATTTAAACTTACTTCTGGCCACTCAGTGTAAAATTTTGCAATTATTTCATTGTTTGAACTTGTTTTCTGTTTTTCTATCTTAATGTGCGCATTGCAGTGAGTTAAGCTCATTTGGAGATTTTCCATTTTTTTCTCCTGCCAAATGATATAAACCTTAAAAAGTGAACATAACATCTTTACAATGTTACATCTGGCCACTCAGTGTAAAATTGTGCAGTTATTTCATTGTTTGGACTTGTTTTCTGTTTTTCTATCTTAATGTTTGCATTGGAGTGAGTTAAGCTCATTTGGAGATTTTCAATTTTTTTCTCCTGCCACATGATATAACCCTTAAAAAGTGAACATAACATCTTTACAATGTTACTTCTGGCCACTCAGTGTAAAACTGTGCAGTTATTTCATTGTTTGGACTTGTTTTCTGTTTTTCTATCTTAATGTGCGCATTGGAGTGAGTTAAGCTCATTTGGAGATTTTCCATTTTTTTCTCCTGCCACATGATATAAACCTTAAAAAGTGAACATAACATCTTTACAATGTTACATCTGGCCACTCAGTGTAAAATTGTGCAGTTATTTCATTGTTTGGACTTGTTTTCTGTTTTTCTATGTCAACGTGCACATTGGAGTGAGTTAAGCTCATTTGGAGATTTTCCATTTTTTTTTCTCCTGCCACATGATATAAACCTTAAAAATGAACATAATATCTATTTAAACTTACTTCTGGACACTCAGTGTAAAATTTTGCAGTTATTTCATTGTTTGGACTTGTTTTCTGTTTTTCTATCTTAATGTGCGCATTGCAGTGAGTTAAGCTCATTTGGAGATTTTCCATTTTTTTCTCCTGCCAAATGATATAAACCTTAAAAAGTGAACATAACATCTTTACAATGTTACTTCTGGCCACTCAGTGAAAAATTGTGCAGTTATTTCATTGTTTGGACTTGTTTTCTGTTTTTCTATCTTAATGTGCGCATTGGAGTGAGTTAAGCTCATTTGGAGATTTTACATTTTTTTCTCCTGCCACATGATATAAACCTTAAAAAGTGAACATAACATCTTTACAATGTTACTTCTGGCCACTCAGTGTAAAATTGTGCAGTTATTTCATTGTTTGGACTTGTTTTCTGTTTTTCTATCTTAATGTGCGCATTGCAGTGAGTTAAGCTCATTTGGAGATTTTCCATTTTTTTCTCCTGCCAAATGATATAAACCTTAAAAATAAACATAATATCTATTTAAACTTACTTCTGGCCACTCAGTGTAAAATTGTGCAATTATTTCATTGTTTGGACTTGTTTTCTCTTTTTCTATCTTAATGTGCGCATTGGAGTGAGTTAAGCTCATTTGGAGATTTTCCATTCTTTTCTCCTGCCACATGCTATAAACCTTAAAAAGTGAACATAACATCTTTACAATGTTACTTCTGGACACTCAGTGTAAAATGTTGCAATTATTTCATTGTTTGGACTTGTTTTCTGTTTTTCTATGTTTATGTGTACATTAGAGTGAGTTAAGCTCATTTGGAGATTTTCCGTTTTTTTCTCCTGCCACATGATATGAACCTTAAAAATGAACATAATATCTATTTAAACTTACTTCTGGACACTCAGTGTAAAATTTTGCAGTTATTTCATTGTTTGGACTTGTTTTCTGTTTTTCTATCTTAATGTGCGCATTGCAGTGAGTTAAGCTCATTTGGAGATTTTCCATTTTTTTCTCCTGCCAAATGATATAAACCTTAAAAAGTGAACATAACATCTTTACAATGTTACTTCTGGCCACTCAGTGAAAAATTGTGCAGTTATTTCATTGTTTGGACTTGTTTTCTGTTTTTCTATCTTAATGTGCGCATTGGAGTGAGTTAAGCTCATTTGGAGATTTTACATTTTTTTCTCCTGCCACATGATATAAACCTTAAAAAGTGAACATAACATCTTTACAATGTTACTTCTGGCCACTCAGTGTAAAATTGTGCAGTTATTTCATTGTTTGGACTTGTTTTCTGTTTTTCTATCTTAATGTGCGCATTGCAGTGAGTTAAGCTCATTTGGAGATTTTCCATTTTTTTCTCCTGCCAAATGATATAAACCTTAAAAATAAACATAATATCTATTTAAACTTACTTCTGGCCACTCAGTGTAAAATTGTGCAATTATTTCATTGTTTGGACTTGTTTTCTCTTTTTCTATCTTAATGTGCGCATTGGAGTGAGTTAAGCTCATTTGGAGATTTTCCATTCTTTTCTCCTGCCACATGCTATAAACCTTAAAAAGTGAACATAACATCTTTACAATGTTACTTCTGGACACTCAGTGTAAAATTGTGCAATTATTTCATTGTTTGGACTTGTTTTCTGTTTTTCTATCTTAATGTGCACATTGGAGTGAGTTAAGCTCATTTGGAGATTTTCCGTTTTTTTCTCCTGCCACATGATATAAACCTTAAAAAGTGAACATAAAATCTTTACAATGTTACTTTTGGACACTCAGTGTAAAATTGTGCAGTTATTTCATTGTTTGGACTTGTTTTCTGTTTTTCTATCTTAATGTGCGCATTGGAGTGAGTTAAGCTCATTTGGAGATTTTTCATTTTTTTCTCCTGCCACATGATATAAACCTTAAAAAGTGAACATAACATCTTTACAATGTTACTTCTGGACACTCAGTGTAAAATTGTGCAGTTATTTCATTGTTTGGACTTGTTTTCTGTTTTTCTATCTTAATGTGCGCATTGCAGTGAGTTAAGCTCATTTGGAGATTTTCCATTTTTTTCTCCTGCCAAATGATATAAACCTTAAAAATGAACATAATATCTATTTAAACTTACTTCTGGCCACTCAGTGTAAAATTGTGCAGTTATTTCATTGTTTGGACTTGTTTTCTGTTTTTCTATCTTAATGTGCGCATTGCAGTTAGTAAAGCTCATTTGGAGATTTTCCATTTTTTTCTCCTGCCACATGATATAAACCTTAAAAAGTGAACATAACATCTTTACAATGTTACTTCTGGACACTCAGTGTAAAATTGTGCAGTTATTTCATTGTTTGGACTTGTTTTCTGTTTTTCTATCTTAATGTGCGCATTGCAGTGAGTTAAGCTCATTTGGAGATTTTCCATTTTTTTCTCCTGCCAAATGATATAAACCTTAAAAATGAACATAATATCTATTTAAACTTACTTCTGGCCACTCAGTGTAAAATGTTTTCATTGTTTGGACTTGTTTTCTGTTTTTCTATGTTTATGTGTACATTAGAGTGAGTTCAGCTCATTTGGAGATTTTCCGTTTTTTTCTCCTGCCACATGATATAAACCTTAAAAATGAACATAATATCTATTTAAACTTACTTCTGGACACTCAGTGTAAAATTTTGCAGTTATTTCATTGTTTGGACTTGTTTTCTGTTTTTCTATCTTAATGTGCGCATTGCAGTGAGTTAAGCTCATTTGGAGATTTTCCATTTTTTTCTCCTGCCAAATGATATAAACCTTAAAAATGAACATAATATCTATTTAAACTTACTTCTGGCCACTCTGTAAAATGTTGCAATTATTTCATTGTTTGGACTTGTTTTCTGTTTTTCTATGTCAACGTGCACATTGGAGTGAGGTAAGCTCATTTGGAGATTTTTCATTTTTTTTTCCTGCCACAAGATATAAACCTTAAAAAGTGAACATAACATCTTTACAATGTTACTTCTGGACACTCAGTGTAAAATGTTGCAATTATTTCATTGTTTGGACTTATTTTCTGTTTTTCTATGTTTATGTGTACATTAGAGTGAGCTAAGCTCATTTGGAGATTTTCCGTTTTTTTCTCCTGCCACATGATATAAACCTTAAAAATGAACATAATATCTATTTGAACTTACTTCTGGACACTCAGTGTAAAATTGTGCAATTATTTCATTGTTTGGACTTGTTTTCTGTTTTTCTATCTTAATGTGCGCATTGGAGTGAGTTAAGCTCATTTGGAGATTTTCCATTTTTTTCTCCTGCCACATGATATAAACCTTAAAAAGTGAACATAACATCTTTACAATGTTACTTCTGGACACTCAGTGTAAAATTGTGCAGTTATTTCATTGTTTGGACTTGTTTTCTGTTTTTCTATCTTAATGTGCGCATTGCAGTGAGTTAAGCTCATTTGGAGATTTTCCATTTTTTTCTCCTGCCAAATGATATAAACCTTAAAAATGAACATAATATCTATTTAAACTTACTTCTGGCCACTCAGTGTAAAATGTTTTCATTGTTTGGACTTGTTTTCTGTTTTTCTATGTTTATGTGTACATTAGAGTGAGTTAAGCTCATTTGGAGATTTTCCGTTTTTTTCTCCTGCCACATGATATAAACCTTAAAAATGAACATAATATCTATTTAAACTTACTTCTGGACACTCAGTGTAAAATTTTGCAGTTATTTCATTGTTTGGACTTG
This sequence comes from Microchirus variegatus, assembly GCF_963457635.1. Classification (NCBI taxonomy): domain Eukaryota; kingdom Metazoa; phylum Chordata; class Actinopteri; order Pleuronectiformes; family Soleidae; genus Microchirus; species Microchirus variegatus. Next base: position 13,741,448 of record NC_139820.1, on the reverse strand, counting down.
TTTTCTGTTTTTCTATCTTAATGTGCGCATTGCAGTGAGTTAAGCTCATTTGGAGATTTTCCATTTTTTTCTCCTGCCAAATGATATAAACCTTAAAAATGAACATAATATCTATTTAAACTTACTTCTGGCCACTCTGTAAAATTTTGCAATTATTTCATTGTTTGGACTTGTTTTCTGTTTTTCTATGTTTATGTGTACATTAGAGTGAGTTAAGCTCATTTGGAGATTTTCCGTTTTTTTCTCCTGCCACATGATATAAACCTTAAAAATGAACATAATATCTATTTAAACTTACTTCTGGACACTCAGTGTAAAATTTTGCAGTTATTTCATTGTTTGGACTTGTTTTCTGTTTTTCTATCTTAATGTGCGCATTGCAGTGAGTTAAGCTCATTTGGAGATTTTCCATTTTTTTCTCCTGCCAAATGATATAAACCTTAAAAATGAACATAATATCTATTTAAACTTACTTCTGGCCACTCTGTAAAATTTTGCAATTATTTCATTGTTTGGACTTGTTTTCTGTTTTTCTATGTCAACGTGCACATTGGAGTGAGGTAAGCTCATTTGGAGATTTTCCATTTTTTTTTCCTGCCACAAGATATAAACCTTAAAAAGTGAACATAACATCTTTACAATGTTACTTCTGGCCACTCAGTGTAAAATTGTGCAGTTATTTCATTGTTTGGACTTGTTTTCTGTTTTTCTATCTTAATGTGCGCATTGGAGTGAGTTAAGCTCATTTGGAGATTTTCCATTTTTTTCTCCTGCCACATGATATAAACCTTAAAAAGTGAACATAACATCTTTACAATGTTACTTCTGGACACTCAGTGTAAAATTGTGCAGTTATTTCATTGTTTGGACTTGTTTTCTGTTTTTCTATCTTAATGTGCGCATTGCAGTGAGTTAAGCTCATTTGGAGATTTTCCATTTTTTTCTCCTGCCAAATGATATAAACCTTAAAAATGAACATAATATCTTTACAATGTTACTTCTGGACACTCAGTGTAAAATTGTGCAGTTATTTCATTGTTTGGACTTGTTTTCTGTTTTTCTATCTTAATGTGCGCATTGCAGTGAGTTAAGCTCATTTGGAGATTTTCCATTTTTTTCTCCTGCCAAATGATATAAACCTTAAAAATGAACATAATATCTATTTAAACTTACTTCTGGCCACTCAGTGTAAAATTTTGCAATTATTTCATTGTTTGAACTTGTTTTCTGTTTTTTTATCTTAATGTGCGCATTGCAGTGAGTTAAGCTCATTTGGAGATTTTCCATTTTTTTCTCCTGCCAAATGATATAAACCTTAAAAAGTGAACATAACATCTTTACAATGTTACTTCTGGCCACTCAGTGTAAAATTGTGCAGTTATTTCATTGTTTGGACTTGTTTTCTTCCTTCTATCTTAATGTGCGCATTGGAGTGAGTTAAGCTCATTTGGAGATTTTCCATTTTTTTCTCCTGCCACATGATATAAACCTTAAAAAGTGAACATAACATCTTTACAATGTTACTTCTGGCCACTCAGTGAAAAATTGTGCAGTTATTTCATTGTTTGGACTTGTTTTCTGTTTTTCTATCTTAATGTGCGCATTGGAGTGAGTTAAGCTCATTTGGAGATTTTCCATTTTTTTCTCCTGCCAAATGATATAAACCTTAAAAATGAACATAATATCTATTTAAACTTACTTCTGGCCACTCAGTGTAAAATTTTGCAATTATTTCATTGTTTGAACTTGTTTTCTGTTTTTCTATCTTAATGTGCGCATTGCAGTGAGTTAAGCTCATTTGGAGATTTTCCATTTTTTTCTCCTGCCAAATGATATAAACCTTAAAAAGTGAACATAACATCTTTACAATGTTACATCTGGCCACTCAGTGTAAAATTGTGCAGTTATTTCATTGTTTGGACTTGTTTTCTGTTTTTCTATCTTAATGTGCGCATAGGAGTGAGTTAAGCTCATTTGGAGATTTTCCATTTTTTTCTCCTGCCACATGATATAAACCTTAAAAAGTGAACATAACATCTTTACAATGTTACTTCTGGCCATTCAGTGAAAAATTGTGCAGTTATTTCATTGTTTGGACTTGTTTTCTGTTTTCCTATCTTAATGTTTGCATTGGAGTGAGTTAAGCTCATTTGGAGATTTTCCATTTTTTTCTCCTGCCACATGATATAAACCTTAAAAATGAACATAATATCTATTTAAACTTACTTCTGGCCACTCAGTGTAAAATTTTGCAATTATTTCATTGTTTGAACTTGTTTTCTGTTTTTCTATCTTAATGTGCGCATTGCAGTGAGTTAAGCTCATTTGGAGATTTTCCATTTTTTTCTCCTGCCAAATGATATAAACCTTAAAAAGTGAACATAACATCTTTACAATGTTACATCTGGCCACTCAGTGTAAAATTGTGCAGTTATTTCATTGTTTGGACTTGTTTTCTGTTTTTCTATCTTAATGTTTGCATTGGAGTGAGTTAAGCTCATTTGGAGATTTTCAATTTTTTTCTCCTGCCACATGATATAAACCTTAAAAAGTGAACATAACATCTTAACAATGTTACTTCTGGACACTCAGTGTAAAATTGTGCAGTTATTTCATTGTTTGGACTTGTTTTCTGTTTTTCTATCTTAATGTGCGCATTGCAGTGAGTTAAGCTCATTTGGAGATTTTCCATTTTTTTCTCCTGCCACATGATATAAACCTTAAAAATGAACATAATATCTATTTAAACTTACTTCTGGACACTCAGTGTAAAATTTTGCAGTTATTTCATTGTTTGGACTTGTTTTCTGTTTTTCTATCTTAATGTGCGCATTGCAGTGAGTTAAGCTCATTTGGAGATTTTCCATTTTTTTCTCCTGCCAAATGATATAAACCTTAAAAAGTGAACATAACATCTTTACAATGTTACTTCTGGTCACTCAGTGAAAAATTGTGCAGTTATTTCATTGTTTGGACTTGTTTGCTGTTTTTCTATCTTAATGTGCGCATTGGAGTGAGTTAAGCTCATTTGGAGATTTTCCATTTTTTTCTCCTGCCACATGCTATAAACCTTAAAAAGTGAACATAACATCTTTACAATGTTACTTCTGGACACTCAGTGTAAAATTGTGCAATTATTTCATTGTTTGGACTTGTTTTCTGTTTTCCTATCTTAATGTGCACATTGGAGTGAGTTAAGCTCATTTGGAGATTTTCCATTTTTTTCTCCTGCCAAATGATATAAACCTTAAAAATGAACATAATATCTATTTAAACTTACTTCTGGCCACTCAGTGTAAAATGTTGCAATTATTTCATTGTTTGAACTTGTTTTCTGTTTTTCTATGTCAACGTGCACATTGGAGTGAGTTAAGCTCATTTGGAGATTTTCCATTTTTTTCTCCTGCCACATGATATAAACCTTAAAAAGTGAACATAACATCTTTACAATGTTACTTCTGGACACTCAGTGTAAAATGTTGCAATTATTTCATTGTTTGGACTTGTTTTCTGTTTTTCTATGTTTATGTGTACATTAGAGTGAGTTAAGCTCATTTGGAGATTTTCCGTTTTTTTCTCCTGCCACATGATATGAACCTTAAAAATGAACATAATATCTATTTAAACTTACTTCTGGACACTCAGTGTAAAATTTTGCAGTTATTTCATTGTTTGGACTTGTTTTCTGTTTTTCTATCTTAATGTGCGCATTGCAGTGAGTTAAGCTCATTTGGAGATTTTCCATTTTTTTCTCCTGCCAAATGATATAAACCTTAAAAAGTGAACATAACATCTTTACAATGATACTTCTGGCCACTCAGTGAAAAATTGTGCAGTTATTTCATTGTTTGGACTTGTTTTCTGTTTTTCTATCTTAATGTGCGCATTGGAGTGAGTTAAGCTCATTTGGAGATTTTCCATTTTTTTCTCCTGCCACATGATATAAACCTTAAAAAGTGAACATAACATCTTTACAATGTTACTTCTGGACACTCAGTGAAAAATTGTGCAGTTATTTCATTGTTTGGACTTGTTTTCTGTTTTTCTATCTTAATGTGCGCATTGGAGTGAGTTAAACTCATTTGGAGATTTTCCATTTTTTTCTCCTGCCAAATGATATAAACCTTAAAAATGAACATAATATCTATTTAAACTTACTTCTGGCCACTCAGTGTAAAATTTTGCAATTATTTCATTGTTTGAACTTGTTTTCTGTTTTTCTATCTTAATGTGCGCATTGCAGTGAGTTAAGCTCATTTGGAGATTTTCCATTTTTTTCTCCTGCCAAATGATATAAACCTTAAAAATGAACATAATATCTATTTAAACTTACTTCTGGCCACTCAGTGTAAAATTTTGCAATTATTTCATTGTTTGAACTTGTTTTCTGTTTTTCTATCTTAATGTGCGCATTGCAGTGAGTTAAGCTCATTTGGAGATTTTCCATTTTTTTCTCCTGCCAAATGATATAAACCTTAAAAAGTGAACATAACATCTTTACAATGTTACATCTGGCCACTCAGTGTAAAATTGTGCAGTTATTTCATTGTTTGGACTTGTTTTCTGTTTTTCTATCTTAATGTGCGCATTGGAGTGAGTTAAGCTCATTTGGAGATTTTCCATTTTTTTCTCCTGCCACATGATATAAACCTTAAAAAGTGAACATAACATCTTTACAATGTTACTTCTGGACACTCAGTGTAAAATTGTGCAGTTATTTCATTGTTTGGACTTGTTTTCTGTTTTTCTATCTTAATGTGCGCATTGCAGTGAGTTAAGCTCATTTGGAGATTTTCCATTTTTTTCTCCTGCCAAATGATATAAACCTTAAAAATGAACATAATATCTTTACAATGTTACTTCTGGACACTCAGTGTAAAATTGTGCAGTTATTTCATTGTTTGGACTTGTTTTCTGTTTTTCTATCTTAATGTGCGCATTGCAGTGAGTTAAGCTCATTTGGAGATTTTCCATTTTTTTCTCCTGCCAAATGATATAAACCTTAAAAATGAACATAATATCTATTTAAACTTACTTCTGGACACTCAGTGTAAAATTTTGCAATTATTTCATTGTTTGAACTTGTTTTCTGTTTTTTTATCTTAATGTGCGCATTGCAGTGAGTTAAGCTCATTTGGAGATTTTCCATTTTTTTCTCCTGCCAAATGATATAAACCTTAAAAAGTGAACATAACATCTTTACAATGTTACTTCTGGCCACTCAGTGTAAAATTGTGCAGTTATTTCATTGTTTGGACTTGTTTTCTTCCTTCTATCTTAATGTGCGCATTGGAGTGAGTTAAGCTCATTTGGAGATTTTCCATTTTTTTCTCCTGCCACATGATATAAACCTTAAAAAGTGAACATAACATCTTTACAATGTTACTTCTGGCCACTCAGTGAAAAATTGTGCAGTTATTTCATTGTTTGGACTTGTTTTCTGTTTTTCTATCTTAATGTGCGCATTGGAGTGAGTTAAGCTCATTTGGAGATTTTCCATTTTTTTCTCCTGCCAAATGATATAAACCTTAAAAATGAACATAATATCTATTTAAACTTACTTCTGGCCACTCAGTGTAAAATTTTGCAATTATTTCATTGTTTGAACTTGTTTTCTGTTTTTCTATCTTAATGTGCGCATTGCAGTGAGTTAAGCTCATTTGGAGATTTTCCATTTTTTTCTCCTGCCAAATGATATAAACCTTAAAAAGTGAACATAACATCTTTACAATGTTACATCTGGCCACTCAGTGTAAAATTGTGCAGTTATTTCATTGTTTGGACTTGTTTTCTGTTTTTCTATCTTAATGTGCGCATAGGAGTGAGTTAAGCTCATTTGGAGATTTTCCATTTTTTTCTCCTGCCACATGATATAAACCTTAAAAAGTGAACATAACATCTTTACAATGTTACTTCTGGCCATTCAGTGAAAAATTGTGCAGTTATTTCATTGTTTGGACTTGTTTTCTGTTTTCCTATCTTAATGTTTGCATTGGAGTGAGTTAAGCTCATTTGGAGATTTTCCATTTTTTTCTCCTGCCACATGATATAAACCTTAAAAATGAACATAATATCTATTTAAACTTACTTCTGGCCACTCAGTGTAAAATTTTGCAATTATTTCATTGTTTGAACTTGTTTTCTGTTTTTCTATCTTAATGTGCGCATTGCAGTGAGTTAAGCTCATTTGGAGATTTTCCATTTTTTTCTCCTGCCAAATGATATAAACCTTAAAAAGTGAACATAACATCTTTACAATGTTACATCTGGCCACTCAGTGTAAAATTGTGCAGTTATTTCATTGTTTGGACTTGTTTTCTGTTTTTCTATCTTAATGTTTGCATTGGAGTGAGTTAAGCTCATTTGGAGATTTTCAATTTTTTTCTCCTGCCACATGATATAAACCTTAAAAAGTGAACATAACATCTTTACAATGTTACTTCTGGACACTCAGTGTAAAATTGTGCAGTTATTTCATTGTTTGGACTTGTTTTCTGTTTTTCTATCTTAATGTGCGCATTGCAGTGAGTTAAGCTCATTTGGAGATTTTCCATTTTTTTCTCCTGCCACATGATATAAACCTTAAAAATGAACATAATATCTATTTAAACTTACTTCTGGACACTCAGTGTAAAATTTTGCAGTTATTTCATTGTTTGGACTTGTTTTCTGTTTTTCTATCTTAATGTGCGCATTGCAGTGAGTTAAGCTCATTTGGAGATTTTCCATTTTTTTCTCCTGCCAAATGATATAAACCTTAAAAAGTGAACATAACATCTTTACAATGTTACTTCTGGTCACTCAGTGAAAAATTGTGCAGTTATTTCATTGTTTGGACTTGTTTTCTGTTTTTCTATCTTAATGTGCGCATTGGAGTGAGTTAAGCTCATTTGGAGATTTTCCATTTTTTTCTCCTGCCACATGCTATAAACCTTAAAAAGTGAACATAACATCTTTACAATGTTACTTCTGGACACTCAGTGTAAAATTGTGCAATTATTTCATTGTTTGGACTTGTTTTCTGTTTTCCTATCTTAATGTGCACATTGGAGTGAGTTAAGCTCATTTGGAGATTTTCCATTTTTTTCTCCTGCCAAATGATATAAACCTTAAAAATGAACATAATATCTATTTAAACTTACTTCTGGCCACTCAGTGTAAAATGTTGCAATTATTTCATTGTTTGAACTTGTTTTCTCTTTTTCTATGTCAACGTGCACATTGGAGTGAGTTAAGCTCATTTGGAGATTTTCCATTTTTTTCTCCTGCCACATGATATAAACCTTAAAAAGTGAACATAACATCTTTACAATGTTACTTCTGGACACTCAGTGTAAAATGTTGCAATTATTTCATTGTTTGGACTTGTTTTCTGTTTTTCTATGTTTATGTGTACATTAGAGTGAGTTAAGCTCATTTGGAGATTTTCCGTTTTTTTCTCCTGCCACATGATATGAACCTTAAAAATGAACATAATATCTATTTAAACTTACTTCTGGACACTCAGTGTAAAATTTTGCAGTTATTTCATTGTTTGGACTTGTTTTCTGTTTTTCTATCTTAATGTGCGCATTGCAGTGAGTTAAGCTCATTTGGAGATTTTCCATTTTTTTCTCCTGCCAAATGATATAAACCTTAAAAAGTGAACATAACATCTTTACAATGATACTTCTGGCCACTCAGTGAAAAATTGTGCAGTTATTTCATTGTTTGGACTTGTTTTCTGTTTTTCTATCTTAATGTGCGCATTGGAGTGAGTTAAGCTCATTTGGAGATTTTCCATTTTTTTCTCCTGCCAAATGATATAAACCTTAAAAATGAACATAATATCTATTTAAACTTACTTCTGGCCACTCAGTGTAAAATTTTGCAATTATTTCATTGTTTGAACTTGTTTTCTGTTTTTCTATCTTAATGTGCGCATTGCAGTGAGTTAAGCTCATTTGGAGATTTTCCATTTTTTTCTCCTGCCAAATGATATAAACCTTAAAAAGTGAACATAACATCTTTACAATGTTACATCTGGCCACTCAGTGTAAAATTGTGCAGTTATTTCATTGTTTGGACTTGTTTTCTGTTTTTCTATCTTAATGTGCGCATAGGAGTGAGTTAAGCTCATTTGGAGATTTTCCATTTTTTTCTCCTGCCACATGATATAAACCTTAAAAAGTGAACATAACATCTTTACAATGTTACTTCTGGCCATTCAGTGAAAAATTGTGCAGTTATTTCATTGTTTGGACTTGTTTTCTGTTTTCCTATCTTAATGTTTGCATTGGAGTGAGTTAAGCTCATTTGGAGATTTTCCATTTTTTTCTCCTGCCACATGATATAAACCTTAAAAATGAACATAATATCTATTTAAAATTACTTCTGGCCACTCAGTGTAAAATTTTGCAATTATTTCATTGTTTGAACTTGTTTTCTGTTTTTCTATCTTAATGTGCGCATTGCAGTGAGTTAAGCTCATTTGGAGATTTTCCATTTTTTTCTCCTGCCAAATGATATAAACCTTAAAAAGTGAACATAACATCTTTACAATGTTACATCTGGCCACTCAGTGTAAAATTGTGCAGTTATTTCATTGTTTGGACTTGTTTTCTGTTTTTCTATCTTAATGTTTGCATTGGAGTGAGTTAAGCTCATTTGGAGATTTTCAATTTTTTTCTCCTGCCACATGATATAAACCTTAAAAAGTGAACATAACATCTTTACAATGTTACTTCTGGACACTCAGTGTAAAATTGTGCAGTTATTTCATTGTTTGGACTTGTTTTCTGTTTTTCTATCTTAATGTGCGCATTGCAGTGAGTTAAGCTCATTTGGAGATTTTCCATTTTTTTCTCCTGCCACATGATATAAACCTTAAAAATGAACATAATATCTATTTAAACTTACTTCTGGACACTCAGTGTAAAATTTTGCAGTTATTTCATTGTTTGGACTTGTTTTCTGTTTTTCTATCTTAATGTGCGCATTGCAGTGAGTTAAGCTCATTTGGAGATTTTCCATTTTTTTCTCCTGCCAAATGATATAAACCTTAAAAAGTGAACATAACATCTTTACAATGTTACTTCTGGTCACTCAGTGAAAAATTGTGCAGTTATTTCATTGTTTGGACTTGTTTTCTGTTTTTCTATCTTAATGTGCGCATTGGAGTGAGTTAAGCTCATTTGGAGATTTTCCATTTTTTTCTCCTGCCACATGCTATAAACCTTAAAAAGTGAACATAACATCTTTACAATGTTACTTCTGGACACTCAGTGTAAAATTGTGCAATTATTTCATTGTTTGGACTTGTTTTCTGTTTTCCTATCTTAATGTGCACATTGGAGTGAGTTAAGCTCATTTGGAGATTTTCCATTTTTTTCTCCTGCCAAATGATATAAACCTTAAAAATGAACATAATATCTATTTAAACTTACTTCTGGCCACTCAGTGTAAAATGTTGCAATTATTTCATTGTTTGAACTTGTTTTCTCTTTTTCTATGTCAACGTGCACATTGGAGTGAGTTAAGCTCATTTGGAGATTTTCCATTTTTTTCTCCTGCCACATGATATAAACCTTAAAAAGTGAACATAACATCTTTACAATGTTACTTCTGGACACTCAGTGTAAAATGTTGCAATTATTTCATTGTTTGGACTTGTTTTCTGTTTTTCTATGTTTATGTGTACATTAGAGTGAGTTAAGCTCATTTGGAGATTTTCCGTTTTTTTCTCCTGCCACATGATATGAACCTTAAAAATGAACATAATATCTATTTAAACTTACTTCTGGACACTCAGTGTAAAATTTTGCAGTTATTTCATTGTTTGGACTTGTTTTCTGTTTTTCTATCTTAATGTGCGCATTGCAGTGAGTTAAGCTCATTTGGAGATTTTCCATTTTTTTCTCCTGCCAAATGATATAAACCTTAAAAAGTGAACATAACATCTTTACAATGATACTTCTGGCCACTCAGTGAAAAATTGTGCAGTTATTTCATTGTTTGGACTTGTTTTCTGTTTTTCTATCTTAATGTGCGCATTGGAGTGAGTTAAGCTCATTTGGAGATTTTCCATTTTTTTCTCCTGCCAAATGATATAAACCTTAAAAATAAACATAATATCTATTTAAACTTACTTCTGGCCACTCAGTGTAAAATTGTGCAATTATTTCATTGTTTGGACTTGTTTTCTGTTTTTCTATCTTAATGTGCGCATTGGAGTGAGTTAAGCTCATTTGGAGATTTTCCATTCTTTTCTCCTGCCACATGCTATAAACCTTAAAAAGTGAACATAACATCTTTACAATGTTACTTCTGGACACTCAGTGTAAAATTGTGCAATTATTTCATTGTTTGGACTTGTTTTCTGTTTTTCTATCTTAATGTGCACATTGGAGTGAGTTAAGCTCATTTGGAGATTTTCCGTTTTTTTCTCCTGCCACATGATATAAACCTTAAAAAGTGAACATAAAATCTTTACAATGTTACTTTTGGACACTCAGTGTAAAATTGTGCAGTTATTTCATTGTTTGGACTTGTTTTCTGTTTTTCTATCTTAATGTGCGCATTGGAGTGAGTTAAGCTCATTTGGAGATTTTTCATTTTTTTCTCCTGCCACATGATATAAACCTTAAAAAGTGAACATAACATCTTTACAATGTTACTTCTGGACACTCAGTGTAAAATTGTGCAGTTATTTCATTGTTTGGACTTGTTTTCTGTTTTTCTATCTTAATGTGCGCATTGCAGTGAGTAAAGCTCATTTGGAGATTTTCCATTTTTTTCTCCTGCCAAATGATATAAACCTTAAAAATGAACATAATATCTATTTAAACTTACTTCTGGCCACTCAGTGTAAAATTGTGCAGTTATTTCATTGTTTGGACTTGTTTTCTGTTTTTCTATGTCAACGTGCACTTTGGAGTGAGTTAAGCTCATTTGGAGATTTTCCATTTTTTTCTCCTGCCACATGATATAAACCTTAAAAAGTGAACATAACATCTTTACAATGTTACTTCTGGACACTCAGTGAAAAATTGTGCAGTTATTTCATTGTTTGGACTTGTTTTCTGTTTTTCTATCTTAATGTGCGCATTGGAGTGAGTTAAGCTCATTTGGAGATTTTCCATTTTTTTCTCCTGCCAAATGATATAAACCTTAAAAATGAACATAATATCTATTTAAACTTACTTCTGGCCACTCAGTGTAAAATTTTGCAATTATTTCATTGTTTGAACTTGTTTTCTGTTTTTCTATCTTAATGTGCGCATTGCAGTGAGTTAAGCTCATTTGGAGATTTTCCATTTTTTTCTCCTGCCAAATGATATAAACCTTAAAAATGAACATAATATCTATTTAAACTTACTTCTGGCCACTCAGTGTAAAATTTTGCAATTATTTCATTGTTTGAACTTGTTTTCTGTTTTTCTATCTTAATGTGCGCATTGCAGTGAGTTAAGCTCATTTGGAGATTTTCCATTTTTTTCTCCTGCCAAATGATATAAACCTTAAAAAGTGAACATAACATCTTTACAATGTTACATCTGGCCACTCAGTGTAAAATTGTGCAGTTATTTCATTGTTTGGACTTGTTTTCTGTTTTTCTATCTTAATGTGCGCATTGGAGTGAGTTAAGCTCATTTGGAGATTTTCCATTTTTTTCTCCTGCCACATGATATAAACCTTAAAAAGTGAACATAACATCTTTACAATGTTACTTCTGGACACTCAGTGTAAAATTGTGCAGTTATTTCATTGTTTGGACTTGTTTTCTGTTTTTCTATCTTAATGTGCGCATTGCAGTGAGTTAAGCTCATTTGGAGATTTTCCATTTTTTTCTCCTGCCAAATGATATAAACCTTAAAAATAAACATAATATCTATTTAAACTTACTTCTGGCCACTCAGTGTAAAATTGTGCAATTATTTCATTGTTTGGACTTGTTTTCTGTTTTTCTATCTTAATGTGCGCATTGGAGTGAGTTAAGCTCATTTGGAGATTTTCCATTTTTTTCTCCTGCCACATGCTATAAACCTTAAAAAGTGAACATAACATCTTTACAATGTTACTTCTGGACACTCAGTGTAAAATTGTGCAATTATTTCATTGTTTGGACTTGTTTTCTGTTTTTCTATCTTAATGTGCACATTGGAGTGAGTTAAGCTCATTTGGAGATTTTCCGTTTTTTTCTCCTGCCACATGATATAAACCTTAAAAAGTGAACATAAGATCTTTACAATGTTACTTTTGGACACTCAGTGTAAAATTGTGCAGTTATTTCATTGTTTGGACTTGTTTTCTGTTTTTCTATCTTAATGTGCGCATTGGAGTGAGTTAAGCTCATTTGGAGATTTTTCATTTTTTTCTCCTGCCACATGATATAAACCTTAAAAAGTGAACATAACATCTTTACAATGTTACTTCTGGACACTCAGTGTAAAATTGTGCAGTTATTTCATTGTTTGGACTTGTTTTCTGTTTTTCTATCTTAATGTGCGCATTGCAGTGAGTAAAGCTCATTTGGAGATTTTCCATTTTTTTCTCCTGCCAAATGATATAAACCTTAAAAATGAACATAATATCTATTTAAACTTACTTCTGGCCACTCAGTGTAAAATTGTGCAGTTATTTCATTGTTTGGACTTGTTTTCTGTTTTTCTATGTCAACGTGCACTTTGGAGTGAGTTAAGCTCATTTGGAGATTTTCCATTTTTTTCTCCTGCCACATGATATAAACCTTAAAAAGTGAACATAACATCTTTACAATGTTACTTCTGGACACTCAGTGAAAAATTGTGCAGTTATTTCATTGTTTGGACTTGTTTTCTGTTTTTCTATCTTAATGTGCGCATTGGAGTGAGTTAAGCTCATTTGGAGATTTTCCATTCTTTTCTCCTGCCACATGCTATAAACCTTAAAAAGTGAACATAACATCTTTACAATGTTACTTCTGGACACTCAGTGTAAAATTGTGCAATTATTTCATTGTTTGGACTTGTTTTCTGTTTTTCTATCTTAATGTGCACATTGGAGTGAGTTAAGCTCATTTGGAGATTTTCCGTTTTTTTCTCCTGCCACATGATATAAACCTTAAAAAGTGAACATAAAATCTTTACAATGTTACTTTTGGACACTCAGTGTAAAATTGTGCAGTTATTTCATTGTTTGGACTTGTTTTCTGTTTTTCTATCTTAATGTGCGCATTGGAGTGAGTTAAGCTCATTTGGAGATTTTTCATTTTTTTCTCCTGCCACATGATATAAACCTTAAAAAGTGAACATAACATCTTTACAATGTTACTTCTGGACACTCAGTGTAAAATTGTGCAGTTATTTCATTGTTTGGACTTGTTTTCTGTTTTTCTATCTTAATGTGCGCATTGCAGTGAGTAAAGCTCATTTGGAGATTTTCCATTTTTTTCTCCTGCCAAATGATATAAACCTTAAAAATGAACATAATATCTATTTAAACTTACTTCTGGCCACTCAGTGTAAAATTGTGCAGTTATTTCATTGTTTGGACTTGTTTTCTGTTTTTCTATGTCAACGTGCACTTTGGAGTGAGTTAAGCTCATTTGGAGATTTTCCATTTTTTTCTCCTGCCACATGATATAAACCTTAAAAAGTGAACATAACATCTTTACAATGTTACTTCTGGACACTCAGTGAAAAATTGTGCAGTTATTTCATTGTTTGGACTTGTTTTCTGTTTTTCTATCTTAATGTGCGCATTGGAGTGAGTTAAGCTCATTTGGAGATTTTCCATTTTTTTCTCCTGCCAAATGATATAAACCTTAAAAATGAACATAATATCTATTTAAACTTACTTCTGGCCACTCAGTGTAAAATTTTGCAATTATTTCATTGTTTGAACTTGTTTTCTGTTTTTCTATCTTAATGTGCGCATTGCAGTGAGTTAAGCTCATTTGGAGATTTTCCATTTTTTTCTCCTGCCAAATGATATAAACCTTAAAAATGAACATAATATCTATTTAAACTTACTTCTGGCCACTCAGTGTAAAATTTTGCAATTATTTCATTGTTTGAACTTGTTTTCTGTTTTTCTATCTTAATGTGCGCATTGCAGTGAGTTAAGCTCATTTGGAGATTTTCCATTTTTTTCTCCTGCCAAATGATATAAACCTTAAAAAGTGAACATAACATCTTTACAATGTTACATCTGGCCACTCAGTGTAAAATTGTGCAGTTATTTCATTGTTTGGACTTGTTTTCTGTTTTTCTATCTTAATGTGCGCATTGGAGTGAGTTAAGCTCATTTGGAGATTTTCCATTTTTTTCTCCTGCCACATGATATAAACCTTAAAAAGTGAACATAACATCTTTACAATGTTACTTCTGGACACTCAGTGTAAAATTGTGCAGTTATTTCATTGTTTGGACTTGTTTTCTGTTTTTCTATCTTAATGTGCGCATTGCAGTGAGTTAAGCTCATTTGGAGATTTTCCATTTTTTTCTCCTGCCAAATGATATAAACCTTAAAAATAAACATAATATCTATTTAAACTTACTTCTGGCCACTCAGTGTAAAATTGTGCAATTATTTCATTGTTTGGACTTGTTTTCTGTTTTTCTATCTTAATGTGCGCATTGGAGTGAGTTAAGCTCATTTGGAGATTTTCCATTTTTTTCTCCTGCCACATGCTATAAACCTTAAAAAGTGAACATAACATCTTTACAATGTTACTTCTGGACACTCAGTGTAAAATTGTGCAATTATTTCATTGTTTGGACTTGTTTTCTGTTTTTCTATCTTAATGTGCACATTGGAGTGAGTTAAGCTCATTTGGAGATTTTCCGTTTTTTTCTCCTGCCACATGATATAAACCTTAAAAAGTGAACATAAGATCTTTACAATGTTACTTTTGGACACTCAGTGTAAAATTGTGCAGTTATTTCATTGTTTGGACTTGTTTTCTGTTTTTCTATCTTAATGTGCGCATTGGAGTGAGTTAAGCTCATTTGGAGATTTTTCATTTTTTTCTCCTGCCACATGATATAAACCTTAAAAAGTGAACATAACATCTTTACAATGTTACTTCTGGACACTCAGTGTAAAATTGTGCAGTTATTTCATTGTTTGGACTTGTTTTCTGTTTTTCTATCTTAATGTGCGCATTGCAGTGAGTAAAGCTCATTTGGAGATTTTCCATTTTTTTCTCCTGCCAAATGATATAAACCTTAAAAATGAACATAATATCTATTTAAACTTACTTCTGGCCACTCAGTGTAAAATTGTGCAGTTATTTCATTGTTTGGACTTGTTTTCTGTTTTTCTATGTCAACGTGCACTTTGGAGTGAGTTAAGCTCATTTGGAGATTTTCCATTTTTTTCTCCTGCCACATGATATAAACCTTAAAAAGTGAACATAACATCTTTACAATGTTACTTCTGGACACTCAGTGAAAAATTGTGCAGTTATTTCATTGTTTGGACTTGTTTTCTGTTTTTCTATCTTAATGTGCGCATTGGAGTGAGTTAAGCTCATTTGGAGATTTTCCATTTTTTTCTCCTGCCAAATGATATAAACCTTAAAAATGAACATAATATCTATTTAAACTTACTTCTGGCCACTCAGTGTAAAATTTTGCAATTATTTCATTGTTTGAACTTGTTTTCTGTTTTTCTATCTTAATGTGCGCATTGCAGTGAGTTAAGCTCATTTGGAGATTTTCCATTTTTTTCTCCTGCCAAATGATATAAACCTTAAAAAGTGAACATAACATCTTTACAATGTTACTTCTGGACACTCAGTGTAAAATTGTGCAATTATTTCATTGTTTGGACTTGTTTTCTGTTTTCCTATCTTAATGTGCGCATTGGAGTGAGTTAAGCTCATTTGGAGATTTTCCATTTTTTTCTCCTGCCAAATGATATAAACCTTAAAAATGAACATAATATCTATTTAAACTTACTTCTGGCCACTCAGTGTAAAATGTTGCAATTATTTCATTGTTTGAACTTGTTTTCTGTTTTTCTATGTCAACGTGCACATTGGAGTGAGTTAAGCTCATTTGGAGATTTTCCATTTTTTTCTCCTGCCACATGATATAAACCTTAAAAAGTGAACATAACATCTTTACAATGTTACTTCTGGACACTCAGTGTAAAATGTTGCAATTATTTCATTGTTTGGACTTGTTTTCTGTTTTTCTATGTTTATGTGTACATTAGAGTGAGTTAAGCTCATTTGGAGATTTTCCGTTTTTTTCTCCTGCCACATGATATGAACCTTAAAAAGTGAACATAACATCTTTACAATGTTACTTCTGGACACTCAGTGTAAAATGTTGCAATTATTTCATTGTTTGGACTTGTTTTCTGTTTTTCTATGTTTATGTGTACATTAGAGTGAGTTAAGCTCATTTGGAGATTTTCCGTTTTTTTCTCCTGCCACATGATATGAACCTTAAAAATGAACATAATATCTATTTAAACTTACTTCTGGACACTCAGTGTAAAATTTTGCAGTTATTTCATTGTTTGGACTTGTTTTCTGTTTTTCTATCTTAATGTGCGCATTGCAGTGAGTTAAGCTCATTTGGAGATTTTCCATTTTTTTCTCCTGCCAAATGATATAAACCTTAAAAAGTGAACATAACATCTTTACAATGATACTTCTGGCCACTCAGTGAAAAATTGTGCAGTTATTTCATTGTTTGGACTTGTTTTCTGTTTTTCTATCTTAATGTGCGCATTGGAGTGAGTTAAGCTCATTTGGAGATTTTCCATTTTTTTCTCCTGCCACATGATATAAACCTTAAAAAGTGAACATAACATCTTTACAATGTTACTTCTGGACACTCAGTGTAAAATTGTGCAGTTATTTCATTGTTTGGACTTGTTTTCTGTTTTTCTATCTTAATGTGCGCATTGCAGTGAGTTAAGCTCATTTGGAGATTTTCCATTTTTTTCTCCTGCCAAATGATATAAACCTTAAAAATAAACATAATATCTATTTAAACTTACTTCTGGCCACTCAGTGTAAAATTGTGCAATTATTTCATTGTTTGGACTTGTTTTCTGTTTTTCTATCTTAATGTGCGCATTGGAGTGAGTTAAGCTCATTTGGAGATTTTCCATTCTTTTCTCCTGCCACATGCTATAAACCTTAAAAAGTGAACATAACATCTTTACAATGTTACTTCTGGACACTCAGTGTAAAATTGTGCAATTATTTCATTGTTTGGACTTGTTTTCTGTTTTTCTATCTTAATGTGCACATTGGAGTGAGTTAAGCTCATTTGGAGATTTTCCGTTTTTTTCTCCTGCCACATGATATAAACCTTAAAAAGTGAACATAAAATCTTTACAATGTTACTTTTGGACACTCAGTGTAAAATTGTGCAGTTATTTCATTGTTTGGACTTGTTTTCTGTTTTTCTATCTTAATGTGCGCATTGGAGTGAGTTAAGCTCATTTGGAGATTTTTCATTTTTTTCTCCTGCCACATGATATAAACCTTAAAAAGTGAACATAACATCTTTACAATGTTACTTCTGGACACTCAGTGTAAAATTGTGCAGTTATTTCATTGTTTGGACTTGTTTTCTGTTTTTCTATCTTAATGTGCGCATTGCAGTGAGTAAAGCTCATTTGGAGATTTTCCATTTTTTTCTCCTGCCACATGATATAAACCTTAAAAATGAACATAATATCTATTTAAACTTACTTCTGGCCACTCAGTGTAAAATTGTGCAGTTATTTCATTGTTTGGACTTGTTTTCTGTTTTTCTATGTCAACGTGCACTTTGGAGTGAGTTAAGCTCATTTGGAGATTTTCCATTTTTTTCTCCTGCCACATGATATAAACCTTAAAAAGTGAACATAACATCTTTACAATGTTACTTCTGGACACTCAGTGAAAAATTGTGCAGTTATTTCATTGTTTGGACTTGTTTTCTGTTTTTCTATCTTAATGTGCGCATTGGAGTGAGTTAAACTCATTTGGAGATTTTCCATTTTTTTCTCCTGCCAAATGATATAAACCTTAAAAATGAACATAATATCTATTTAAACTTACTTCTGGCCACTCAGTGTAAAATTTTGCAATTATTTCATTGTTTGAACTTGTTTTCTGTTTTTCTATCTTAATGTGCGCATTGCAGTGAGTTAAGCTCATTTGGAGATTTTCCATTTTTTTCTCCTGCCAAATGATATAAACCTTAAAAATGAACATAATATCTATTTAAACTTACTTCTGGCCACTCAGTGTAAAATTTTGCAATTATTTCATTGTTTGAACTTGTTTTCTGTTTTTCTATCTTAATGTGCGCATTGCAGTGAGTTAAGCTCATTTGGAGATTTTCCATTTTTTTCTCCTGCCAAATGATATAAACCTTAAAAAGTGAACATAACATCTTTACAATGTTACATCTGGCCACTCAGTGTAAAATTGTGCAGTTATTTCATTGTTTGGACTTGTTTTCTGTTTTTCTATCTTAATGTGCGCATTGGAGTGAGTTAAGCTCATTTGGAGATTTTCCATTTTTTTCTCCTGCCACATGATATAAACCTTAAAAAGTGAACATAACATCTTTACAATGTTACTTCTGGACACTCAGTGTAAAATTGTGCAGTTATTTCATTGTTTGGACTTGTTTTCTGTTTTTCTATCTTAATGTGCGCATTGCAGTGAGTTAAGCTCATTTGGAGATTTTCCATTTTTTTCTCCTGCCAAATGATATAAACCTTAAAAATGAACATAATATCTTTACAATGTTACTTCTGGACACTCAGTGTAAAATTGTGCAGTTATTTCATTGTTTGGACTTGTTTTCTGTTTTTCTATCTTAATGTGCGCATTGCAGTGAGTTAAGCTCATTTGGAGATTTTCCATTTTTTTCTCCTGCCAAATGATATAAAACTTAAAAATGAACATAATATCTATTTAAACTTACTTCTGGACACTCAGTGTAAAATTTTGCAATTATTTCATTGTTTGAACTTGTTTTCTGTTTTTTTATCTTAATGTGCGCATTGCAGTGAGTTAAGCTCATTTGGAGATTTTCCATTTTTTTCTCCTGCCAAATGATATAAACCTTAAAAAGTGAACATAACATCTTTACAATGTTACTTCTGGCCACTCAGTGTAAAATTGTGCAGTTATTTCATTGTTTGGACTTGTTTTCTTCCTTCTATCTTAATGTGCGCATTGGAGTGAGTTAAGCTCATTTGGAGATTTTCCATTTTTTTCTCCTGCCACATGATATAAACCTTAAAAAGTGAACATAACATCTTTACAATGTTACTTCTGGCCACTCAGTGAAAAATTGTGCAGTTATTTCATTGTTTGGACTTGTTTTCTGTTTTTCTATCTTAATGTGCGCATTGGAGTGAGTTAAGCTCATTTGGAGATTTTCCATTTTTTTCTCCTGCCAAATGATATAAACCTTAAAAATGAACATAATATCTATTTAAACTTACTTCTGGCCACTCAGTGTAAAATTTTGCAATTATTTCATTGTTTGAACTTGTTTTCTGTTTTTCTATCTTAATGTGCGCATTGCAGTGAGTTAAGCTCATTTGGAGATTTTCCATTTTTTTCTCCTGCCAAATGATATAAACCTTAAAAAGTGAACATAACATCTTTACAATGTTACATCTGGCCACTCAGTGTAAAATTGTGCAGTTATTTCATTGTTTGGACTTGTTTTCTGTTTTTCTATCTTAATGTGCGCATAGGAGTGAGTTAAGCTCATTTGGAGATTTTCCATTTTTTTCTCCTGCCACATGATATAAACCTTAAAAAGTGAACATAACATCTTTACAATGTTACTTCTGGCCATTCAGTGAAAAATTGTGCAGTTATTTCATTGTTTGGACTTGTTTTCTGTTTTCCTATCTTAATGTTTGCATTGGAGTGAGTTAAGCTCATTTGGAGATTTTCCATTTTTTTCTCCTGCCACATGATATAAACCTTAAAAATGAACATAATATCTATTTAAACTTACTTCTGGCCACTCAGTGTAAAATTTTGCAATTATTTCATTGTTTGAACTTGTTTTCTGTTTTTCTATCTTAATGTGCGCATTGCAGTGAGTTAAGCTCATTTGGAGATTTTCCATTTTTTTCTCCTGCCAAATGATATAAACCTTAAAAAGTGAACATAACATCTTTACAATGTTACATCTGGCCACTCAGTGTAAAATTGTGCAGTTATTTCATTGTTTGGACTTGTTTTCTGTTTTTCTATCTTAATGTTTGCATTGGAGTGAGTTAAGCTCATTTGGAGATTTTCAATTTTTTTCTCCTGCCACATGATATAAACCTTAAAAAGTGAACATAACATCTTTACAATGTTACTTCTGGACACTCAGTGTAAAATTGTGCAGTTATTTCATTGTTTGGACTTGTTTTCTGTTTTTCTATCTTAATGTGCGCATTGCAGTGAGTTAAGCTCATTTGGAGATTTTCCATTTTTTTCTCCTGCCACATGATATAAACCTTAAAAATGAACATAATATCTATTTAAACTTACTTCTGGACACTCAGTGTAAAATTTTGCAGTTATTTCATTGTTTGGACTTGTTTTCTGTTTTTCTATCTTAATGTGCGCATTGCAGTGAGTTAAGCTCATTTGGAGATTTTCCATTTTTTTCTCCTGCCAAATGATATAAACCTTAAAAAGTGAACATAACATCTTTACAATGTTACTTCTGGTCACTCAGTGAAAAATTGTGCAGTTATTTCATTGTTTGGACTTGTTTTCTGTTTTTCTATCTTAATGTGCGCATTGGAGTGAGTTAAGCTCATTTGGAGATTTTCCATTTTTTTCTCCTGCCACATGCTATAAACCTTAAAAAGTGAACATAACATCTTTACAATGTTACTTCTGGACACTCAGTGTAAAATTGTGCAATTATTTCATTGTTTGGACTTGTTTTCTGTTTTCCTATCTTAATGTGCACATTGGAGTGAGTTAAGCTCATTTGGAGATTTTCCATTTTTTTCTCCTGCCAAATGATATAAACCTTAAAAATGAACATAATATCTATTTAAACTTACTTCTGGCCACTCAGTGTAAAATTGTGCAGTTATTTCATTGTTTGGACTTGTTTTCTGTTTTTCTATGTCAACGTGCACTTTGGAGTGAGTTAAGCTCATTTGGAGATTTTCCATTTTTTTCTCCTGCCACATGATATAAACCTTAAAAAGTGAACATAACATCTTTACAATGTTACTTCTGGACACTCAGTGAAAAATTGTGCAGTTATTTCATTGTTTGGACTTGTTTTCTGTTTTTCTATCTTAATGTGCGCATTGGAGTGAGTTAAGCTCATTTGGAGATTTTCCATTTTTTTCTCCTGCCAAATGATATAAACCTTAAAAATGAACATAATATCTATTTAAACTTACTTCTGGCCACTCAGTGTAAAATTTTGCAATTATTTCATTGTTTGAACTTGTTTTCTGTTTTTCTATCTTAATGTGCGCATTGCAGTGAGTTAAGCTCATTTGGAGATTTTCCATTTTTTTCTCCTGCCAAATGATATAAACCTTAAAAATGAACATAATATCTATTTAAACTTACTTCTGGCCACTCAGTGTAAAATTTTGCAATTATTTCATTGTTTGAACTTGTTTTCTGTTTTTCTATCTTAATGTGCGCATTGCAGTGAGTTAAGCTCATTTGGAGATTTTCCATTTTTTTCTCCTGCCAAATGATATAAACCTTAAAAAGTGAACATAACATCTTTACAATGTTACATCTGGCCACTCAGTGTAAAATTGTGCAGTTATTTCATTGTTTGGACTTGTTTTCTGTTTTTCTATCTTAATGTGCGCATTGGAGTGAGTTAAGCTCATTTGGAGATTTTCCATTTTTTTCTCCTGCCACATGATATAAACCTTAAAAAGTGAACATAACATCTTTACAATGTTACTTCTGGACACTCAGTGTAAAATTGTGCAGTTATTTCATTGTTTGGACTTGTTTTCTGTTTTTCTATCTTAATGTGCGCATTGCAGTGAGTTAAGCTCATTTGGAGATTTTCCATTTTTTTCTCCTGCCAAATGATATAAACCTTAAAAATAAACATAATATCTATTTAAACTTACTTCTGGCCACTCAGTGTAAAATTGTGCAATTATTTCATTGTTTGGACTTGTTTTCTGTTTTTCTATCTTAATGTGCGCATTGGAGTGAGTTAAGCTCATTTGGAGATTTTCCATTTTTTTCTCCTGCCACATGCTATAAACCTTAAAAAGTGAACATAACATCTTTACAATGTTACTTCTGGACACTCAGTGTAAAATTGTGCAATTATTTCATTGTTTGGACTTGTTTTCTGTTTTTCTATCTTAATGTGCACATTGGAGTGAGTTAAGCTCATTTGGAGATTTTCCGTTTTTTTCTCCTGCCACATGATATAAACCTTAAAAAGTGAACATAAGATCTTTACAATGTTACTTTTGGACACTCAGTGTAAAATTGTGCAGTTATTTCATTGTTTGGACTTGTTTTCTGTTTTTCTATCTTAATGTGCGCATTGGAGTGAGTTAAGCTCATTTGGAGATTTTTCATTTTTTTCTCCTGCCACATGATATAAACCTTAAAAAGTGAACATAACATCTTTACAATGTTACTTCTGGACACTCAGTGTAAAATTGTGCAGTTATTTCATTGTTTGGACTTGTTTTCTGTTTTTCTATCTTAATGTGCGCATTGCAGTGAGTAAAGCTCATTTGGAGATTTTCCATTTTTTTCTCCTGCCAAATGATATAAACCTTAAAAATGAACATAATATCTATTTAAACTTACTTCTGGCCACTCAGTGTAAAATTGTGCAGTTATTTCATTGTTTGGACTTGTTTTCTGTTTTTCTATGTCAACGTGCACTTTGGAGTGAGTTAAGCTCATTTGGAGATTTTCCATTTTTTTCTCCTGCCACATGATATAAACCTTAAAAAGTGAACATAACATCTTTACAATGTTACTTCTGGACACTCAGTGAAAAATTGTGCAGTTATTTCATTGTTTGGACTTGTTTTCTGTTTTTCTATCTTAATGTGCGCATTGGAGTGAGTTAAGCTCATTTGGAGATTTTCCATTTTTTTCTCCTGCCAAATGATATAAACCTTAAAAATGAACATAATATCTATTTAAACTTACTTCTGGCCACTCAGTGTAAAATTTTGCAATTATTTCATTGTTTGAACTTGTTTTCTGTTTTTCTATCTTAATGTGCGCATTGCAGTGAGTTAAGCTCATTTGGAGATTTTCCATTTTTTTCTCCTGCCAAATGATATAAACCTTAAAAATGAACATAATATCTATTTAAACTTACTTCTGGCCACTCAGTGTAAAATTTTGCAATTATTTCATTGTTTGAACTTGTTTTCTGTTTTTCTATCTTAATGTGCGCATTGCAGTGAGTTAAGCTCATTTGGAGATTTTCCATTTTTTTCTCCTGCCAAATGATATAAACCTTAAAAAGTGAACATAACATCTTTACAATGTTACATCTGGCCACTCAGTGTAAAATTGTGCAGTTATTTCATTGTTTGGACTTGTTTTCTGTTTTTCTATCTTAATGTGCGCATTGGAGTGAGTTAAGCTCATTTGGAGATTTTCCATTTTTTTCTCCTGCCACATGATATAAACCTTAAAAAGTGAACATAACATCTTTACAATGTTACTTCTGGACACTCAGTGTAAAATTGTGCAGTTATTTCATTGTTTGGACTTGTTTTCTGTTTTTCTATCTTAATGTGCGCATTGCAGTGAGTTAAGCTCATTTGGAGATTTTCCATTTTTTTCTCCTGCCAAATGATATAAACCTTAAAAATAAACATAATATCTATTTAAACTTACTTCTGGCCACTCAGTGTAAAATTGTGCAATTATTTCATTGTTTGGACTTGTTTTCTGTTTTTCTATCTTAATGTGCGCATTGGAGTGAGTTAAGCTCATTTGGAGATTTTCCATTTTTTTCTCCTGCCACATGCTATAAACCTTAAAAAGTGAACATAACATCTTTACAATGTTACTTCTGGACACTCAGTGTAAAATTGTGCAATTATTTCATTGTTTGGACTTGTTTTCTGTTTTTCTATCTTAATGTGCACATTGGAGTGAGTTAAGCTCATTTGGAGATTTTCCGTTTTTTTCTCCTGCCACATGATATAAACCTTAAAAAGTGAACATAAAATCTTTACAATGTTACTTTTGGACACTCAGTGTAAAATTGTGCAGTTATTTCATTGTTTGGACTTGTTTTCTGTTTTTCTATCTTAATGTGCGCATTGGAGTGAGTTAAGCTCATTTGGAGATTTTTCATTTTTTTCTCCTGCCACATGATATAAACCTTAAAAAGTGAACATAACATCTTTACAATGTTACTTCTGGACACTCAGTGTAAAATTGTGCAGTTATTTCATTGTTTGGACTTGTTTTCTGTTTTTCTATCTTAATGTGCGCATTGCAGTGAGTAAAGCTCATTTGGAGATTTTCCATTTTTTTCTCCTGCCAAATGATATAAACCTTAAAAATGAACATAATATCTATTTAAACTTACTTCTGGCCACTCAGTGTAAAATTGTGCAGTTATTTCATTGTTTGGACTTGTTTTCTGTTTTTCTATGTCAACGTGCACTTTGGAGTGAGTTAAGCTCATTTGGAGATTTTCCATTTTTTTCTCCTGCCACATGATATAAACCTTAAAAAGTGAACATAACATCTTTACAATGTTACTTCTGGACACTCAGTGAAAAATTGTGCAGTTATTTCATTGTTTGGACTTGTTTTCTGTTTTTCTATCTTAATGTGCGCATTGGAGTGAGTTAAGCTCATTTGGAGATTTTCCATTTTTTTCTCCTGCCAAATGATATAAACCTTAAAAATGAACATAATATCTATTTAAACTTACTTCTGGCCACTCAGTGTAAAATTTTGCAATTATTTCATTGTTTGAACTTGTTTTCTGTTTTTCTATCTTAATGTGCGCATTGCAGTGAGTTAAGCTCATTTGGAGATTTTCCATTTTTTTCTCCTGCCAAATGATATAAACCTTAAAAATGAACATAATATCTATTTAAACTTACTTCTGGCCACTCAGTGTAAAATTTTGCAATTATTTCATTGTTTGAACTTGTTTTCTGTTTTTCTATCTTAATGTGCGCATTGCAGTGAGTTAAGCTCATTTGGAGATTTTCCATTTTTTTCTCCTGCCAAATGATATAAACCTTAAAAAGTGAACATAACATCTTTACAATGTTACATCTGGCCACTCAGTGTAAAATTGTGCAGTTATTTCATTGTTTGGACTTGTTTTCTGTTTTTCTATCTTAATGTGCGCATTGGAGTGAGTTAAGCTCATTTGGAGATTTTCCATTTTTTTCTCCTGCCACATGATATAAACCTTAAAAAGTGAACATAACATCTTTACAATGTTACTTCTGGACACTCAGTGTAAAATTGTGCAGTTATTTCATTGTTTGGACTTGTTTTCTGTTTTTCTATCTTAATGTGCGCATTGCAGTGAGTTAAGCTCATTTGGAGATTTTCCATTTTTTTCTCCTGCCAAATGATATAAACCTTAAAAATGAACATAATATCTATTTAAACTTACTTCTGGCCACTCAGTGTAAAATTTTGCAATTATTTCATTGTTTGAACTTGTTTTCTGTTTTTTTATCTTAATGTGCGCATTGCAGTGAGTTAAGCTCATTTGGAGATTTTCCATTTTTTTCTCCTGCCAAATGATATAAACCTTAAAAAGTGAACATAACATCTTTACAATGTTACTTCTGGCCACTCAGTGTAAAATTGTGCAGTTATTTCATTGTTTGGACTTGTTTTCTGTTTTTCTATCTTAATGTGCGCATTGCAGTGAGTTAAGCTCATTTGGAGATTTTCCATTTTTTTCTCCTGCCAAATGATATAAACCTTAAAAAGTGAACATAACATCTTTACAATGTTACTTCTGGCCACTCAGTGTAAAATTTTGCAGTTATTTCATTGTTTGGACTTGTTTTCTGTTTTTCTATCTTAATGTGCGCATTGCAGTGAGTTAAGCTCATTTGGAGATTTTCCATTTTTTTCTCCTGCCAAATGATATAAACCTTAAAAAGTGAACATAACATCTTTACAATGTTACTTCTGGTCACTCAGTGAAAAATTGTGCAGTTATTTCATTGTTTGGACTTGTTTTCTGTTTTTCTATCTTAATGTGCGCATTGGAGTGAGTTAAGCTCATTTGGAGATTTTCCATTTTTTTCTCCTGCCACATGCTATAAACCTTAAAAAGTGAACATAACATCTTTACAATGTTACTTCTGGACACTCAGTGTAAAATTGTGCAATTATTTCATTGTTTGGACTTGTTTTCTGTTTTCCTATCTTAATGTGCACATTGGAGTGAGTTAAGCTCATTTGGAGATTTTCCATTTTTTTCTCCTGCCAAATGATATAAACCTTAAAAATGAACATAATATCTATTTAAACTTACTTCTGGCCACTCAGTGTAAAATGTTGCAATTATTTCATTGTTTGAACTTGTTTTCTGTTTTTCTATGTCAACGTGCACATTGGAGTGAGTTAAGCTCATTTGGAGATTTTCCATTTTTTTCTCCTGCCACATGATATAAACCTTAAAAAGTGAACATAACATCTTTACAATGTTACTTCTGGACACTCAGTGTAAAATGTTGCAATTATTTCATTGTTTGGACTTGTTTTCTGTTTTTCTATGTTTATGTGTACATTAGAGTGAGTTAAGCTCATTTGGAGATTTTCCGTTTTTTTCTCCTGCCACATGATATGAACCTTAAAAATGAACATAATATCTATTTAAACTTACTTCTGGCCACTCAGTGTAAAATTTTGCAATTATTTCATTGTTTGAACTTGTTTTCTGTTTTTCTATCTTAATGTGCGCATTGCAGTGAGTTAAGCTCATTTGGAGATTTTCCATTTTTTTCTCCTGCCACATGATATAAACCTTAAAAATGAACATAATATCTATTTAAACTTACTTCTGGACACTCAGTGTAAAATTTTGCAGTTATTTCATTGTTTGGACTTGTTTTCTGTTTTTCTATCTTAATGTGCGCATTGCAGTGAGTTAAGCTCATTTGGAGATTTTCCATTTTTTTCTCCTGCCAAATGATATAAACCTTAAAAAGTGAACATAACATCTTTACAATGTTACTTCTGGTCACTCAGTGAAAAATTGTGCAGTTATTTCATTGTTTGGACTTGTTTGCTGTTTTTCTATCTTAATGTGCGCATTGGAGTGAGTTAAGCTCATTTGGAGATTTTCCATTTTTTTCTCCTGCCACATGCTATAAACCTTAAAAAGTGAACATAACATCTTTACAATGTTACTTCTGGACACTCAGTGTAAAATTGTGCAATTATTTCATTGTTTGGACTTGTTTTCTGTTTTCCTATCTTAATGTGCACATTGGAGTGAGTTAAGCTCATTTGGAGATTTTCCATTTTTTTCTCCTGCCAAATGATATAAACCTTAAAAATGAACATAATATCTATTTAAACTTACTTCTGGCCACTCAGTGTAAAATGTTGCAATTATTTCATTGTTTGAACTTGTTTTCTGTTTTTCTATGTCAACGTGCACATTGGAGTGAGTTAAGCTCATTTGGAGATTTTCCATTTTTTTCTCCTGCCACATGATATAAACCTTAAAAAGTGAACATAACATCTTTACAATGTTACTTCTGGACACTCAGTGTAAAATGTTGCAATTATTTCATTGTTTGGACTTGTTTTCTGTTTTTCTATGTTTATGTGTACATTAGAGTGAGTTAAGCTCATTTGGAGATTTTCCGTTTTTTTCTCCTGCCACATGATATGAACCTTAAAAATGAACATAATATCTATTTAAACTTACTTCTGGACACTCAGTGTAAAATTTTGCAGTTATTTCATTGTTTGGACTTGTTTTCTGTTTTTCTATCTTAATGTGCGCATTGCAGTGAGTTAAGCTCATTTGGAGATTTTCCATTTTTTTCTCCTGCCAAATGATATAAACCTTAAAAAGTGAACATAACATCTTTACAATGATACTTCTGGCCACTCAGTGAAAAATTGTGCAGTTATTTCATTGTTTGGACTTGTTTTCTGTTTTTCTATCTTAATGTGCGCATTGGAGTGAGTTAAGCTCATTTGGAGATTTTCCATTTTTTTCTCCTGCCACATGATATAAACCTTAAAAAGTGAACATAACATCTTTACAATGTTACTTCTGGACACTCAGTGTAAAATTGTGCAGTTATTTCATTGTTTGGACTTGTTTTCTGTTTTTCTATCTTAATGTGCGCATTGCAGTGAGTTAAGCTCATTTGGAGATTTTCCATTTTTTTCTCCTGCCAAATGATATAAACCTTAAAAATAAACATAATATCTATTTAAACTTACTTCTGGCCACTCAGTGTAAAATTGTGCAATTATTTCATTGTTTGGACTTGTTTTCTGTTTTTCTATCTTAATGTGCGCATTGGAGTGAGTTAAGCTCATTTGGAGATTTTCCATTCTTTTCTCCTGCCACATGCTATAAACCTTAAAAAGTGAACATAACATCTTTACAATGTTACTTCTGGACACTCAGTGTAAAATTGTGCAATTATTTCATTGTTTGGACTTGTTTTCTGTTTTTCTATCTTAATGTGCACATTGGAGTGAGTTAAGCTCATTTGGAGATTTTCCGTTTTTTTCTCCTGCCACATGATATAAACCTTAAAAAGTGAACATAAAATCTTTACAATGTTACTTTTGGACACTCAGTGTAAAATTGTGCAGTTATTTCATTGTTTGGACTTGTTTTCTGTTTTTCTATCTTAATGTGCGCATTGGAGTGAGTTAAGCTCATTTGGAGATTTTTCATTTTTTTCTCCTGCCACATGATATAAACCTTAAAAAGTGAACATAACATCTTTACAATGTTACTTCTGGACACTCAGTGTAAAATTGTGCAGTTATTTCATTGTTTGGACTTGTTTTCTGTTTTTCTATCTTAATGTGCGCATTGCAGTGAGTAAAGCTCATTTGGAGATTTTCCATTTTTTTCTCCTGCCACATGATATAAACCTTAAAAATGAACATAATATCTATTTAAACTTACTTCTGGCCACTCAGTGTAAAATTGTGCAGTTATTTCATTGTTTGGACTTGTTTTCTGTTTTTCTATGTCAACGTGCACTTTGGAGTGAGTTAAGCTCATTTGGAGATTTTCCATTTTTTTCTCCTGCCACATGATATAAACCTTAAAAAGTGAACATAACATCTTTACAATGTTACTTCTGGACACTCAGTGAAAAATTGTGCAGTTATTTCATTGTTTGGACTTGTTTTCTGTTTTTCTATCTTAATGTGCGCATTGGAGTGAGTTAAACTCATTTGGAGATTTTCCATTTTTTTCTCCTGCCAAATGATATAAACCTTAAAAATGAACATAATATCTATTTAAACTTACTTCTGGCCACTCAGTGTAAAATTTTGCAATTATTTCATTGTTTGAACTTGTTTTCTGTTTTTCTATCTTAATGTGCGCATTGCAGTGAGTTAAGCTCATTTGGAGATTTTCCATTTTTTTCTCCTGCCAAATGATATAAACCTTAAAAATGAACATAATATCTATTTAAACTTACTTCTGGCCACTCAGTGTAAAATTTTGCAATTATTTCATTGTTTGAACTTGTTTTCTGTTTTTCTATCTTAATGTGCGCATTGCAGTGAGTTAAGCTCATTTGGAGATTTTCCATTTTTTTCTCCTGCCAAATGATATAAACCTTAAAAAGTGAACATAACATCTTTACAATGTTACATCTGGCCACTCAGTGTAAAATTGTGCAGTTATTTCATTGTTTGGACTTGTTTTCTGTTTTTCTATCTTAATGTGCGCATTGGAGTGAGTTAAGCTCATTTGGAGATTTTCCATTTTTTTCTCCTGCCACATGATATAAACCTTAAAAAGTGAACATAACATCTTTACAATGTTACTTCTGGACACTCAGTGTAAAATTGTGCAGTTATTTCATTGTTTGGACTTGTTTTCTGTTTTTCTATCTTAATGTGCGCATTGCAGTGAGTTAAGCTCATTTGGAGATTTTCCATTTTTTTCTCCTGCCAAATGATATAAACCTTAAAAATGAACATAATATCTTTACAATGTTACTTCTGGACACTCAGTGTAAAATTGTGCAGTTATTTCATTGTTTGGACTTGTTTTCTGTTTTTCTATCTTAATGTGCGCATTGCAGTGAGTTAAGCTCATTTGGAGATTTTCCATTTTTTTCTCCTGCCAAATGATATAAACCTTAAAAATGAACATAATATCTATTTAAACTTACTTCTGGACACTCAGTGTAAAATTTTGCAATTATTTCATTGTTTGAACTTGTTTTCTGTTTTTTTATCTTAATGTGCGCATTGCAGTGAGTTAAGCTCATTTGGAGATTTTCCATTTTTTTCTCCTGCCAAATGATATAAACCTTAAAAAGTGAACATAACATCTTTACAATGTTACTTCTGGCCACTCAGTGTAAAATTGTGCAGTTATTTCATTGTTTGGACTTGTTTTCTTCCTTCTATCTTAATGTGCGCATTGGAGTGAGTTAAGCTCATTTGGAGATTTTCCATTTTTTTCTCCTGCCACATGATATAAACCTTAAAAAGTGAACATAACATCTTTACAATGTTACTTCTGGCCACTCAGTGAAAAATTGTGCAGTTATTTCATTGTTTGGACTTGTTTTCTGTTTTTCTATCTTAATGTGCGCATTGGAGTGAGTTAAGCTCATTTGGAGATTTTCCATTTTTTTCTCCTGCCAAATGATATAAACCTTAAAAATGAACATAATATCTATTTAAACTTACTTCTGGCCACTCAGTGTAAAATTTTGCAATTATTTCATTGTTTGAACTTGTTTTCTGTTTTTCTATCTTAATGTGCGCATTGCAGTGAGTTAAGCTCATTTGGAGATTTTCCATTTTTTTCTCCTGCCAAATGATATAAACCTTAAAAAGTGAACATAACATCTTTACAATGTTACATCTGGCCACTCAGTGTAAAATTGTGCAGTTATTTCATTGTTTGGACTTGTTTTCTGTTTTTCTATCTTAATGTGCGCATAGGAGTGAGTTAAGCTCATTTGGAGATTTTCCATTTTTTTCTCCTGCCACATGATATAAACCTTAAAAAGTGAACATAACATCTTTACAATGTTACTTCTGGCCATTCAGTGAAAAATTGTGCAGTTATTTCATTGTTTGGACTTGTTTTCTGTTTTCCTATCTTAATGTTTGCATTGGAGTGAGTTAAGCTCATTTGGAGATTTTCCATTTTTTTCTCCTGCCACATGATATAAACCTTAAAAATGAACATAATATCTATTTAAACTTACTTCTGGCCACTCAGTGTAAAATTTTGCAATTATTTCATTGTTTGAACTTGTTTTCTGTTTTTCTATCTTAATGTGCGCATTGCAGTGAGTTAAGCTCATTTGGAGATTTTCCATTTTTTTCTCCTGCCAAATGATATAAACCTTAAAAAGTGAACATAACATCTTTACAATGTTACTTCTGGCCACTCAGTGTAAAATTGTGCAGTTATTTCATTGTTTGGACTTGTTTTCTGTTTTTCTATCTTAATGTTTGCATTGGAGTGAGTTAAGCTCATTTGGAGATTTTCAATTTTTTTCTCCTGCCACATGATATAAACCTTAAAAAGTGAACATAACATCTTTACAATGTTACTTCTGGACACTCAGTGTAAAATTGTGCAGTTATTTCATTGTTTGGACTTGTTTTCTGTTTTTCTATCTTAATGTGCGCATTGCAGTGAGTTAAGCTCATTTGGAGATTTTCCATTTTTTTCTCCTGCCACATGATATAAACCTTAAAAATGAACATAATATCTATTTAAACTTACTTCTGGACACTCAGTGTAAAATTTTGCAGTTATTTCATTGTTTGGACTTGTTTTCTGTTTTTCTATCTTAATGTGCGCATTGCAGTGAGTTAAGCTCATTTGGAGATTTTCCATTTTTTTCTCCTGCCAAATGATATAAACCTTAAAAAGTGAACATAACATCTTTACAATGTTACTTCTGGACACTCAGTGTAAAATTGTGCAATTATTTCATTGTTTGGACTTGTTTTCTGTTTTCCTATCTTAATGTGCACATTGGAGTGAGTTAAGCTCATTTGGAGATTTTCCATTTTTTTCTCCTGCCAAATGATATAAACCTTAAAAATGAACATAATATCTATTTAAACTTACTTCTGGCCACTCAGTGTAAAATGTTGCAATTATTTCATTGTTTGAACTTGTTTTCTCTTTTTCTATGTCAACGTGCACATTGGAGTGAGTTAAGCTCATTTGGAGATTTTCCATTTTTTTCTCCTGCCACATGATATAAACCTTAAAAAGTGAACATAACATCTTTACAATGTTACTTCTGGACACTCAGTGTAAAATGTTGCAATTATTTCATTGTTTGGACTTGTTTTCTGTTTTTCTATGTTTATGTGTACATTAGAGTGAGTTAAGCTCATTTGGAGATTTTCCGTTTTTTTCTCCTGCCACATGATATGAACCTTAAAAATGAACATAATATCTATTTAAACTTACTTCTGGACACTCAGTGTAAAATTTTGCAGTTATTTCATTGTTTGGACTTGTTTTCTGTTTTTCTATCTTAATGTGCGCATTGCAGTGAGTTAAGCTCATTTGGAGATTTTCCATTTTTTTCTCCTGCCAAATGATATAAACCTTAAAAAGTGAACATAACATCTTTACAATGATACTTCTGGCCACTCAGTGAAAAATTGTGCAGTTATTTCATTGTTTGGACTTGTTTTCTGTTTTTCTATCTTAATGTGCGCATTGCAGTGAGTTAAGCTCATTTGGAGATTTTCCATTTTTTTCTCCTGCCAAATGATATAAACCTTAAAAATAAACATAATATCTATTTAAACTTACTTCTGGCCACTCAGTGTAAAATTGTGCAATTATTTCATTGTTTGGACTTGTTTTCTGTTTTTCTATCTTAATGTGCGCATTGGAGTGAGTTAAGCTCATTTGGAGATTTTCCATTCTTTTCTCCTGCCACATGCTATAAACCTTAAAAAGTGAACATAACATCTTTACAATGTTACTTCTGGACACTCAGTGTAAAATTGTGCAATTATTTCATTGTTTGGACTTGTTTTCTGTTTTTCTATCTTAATGTGCACATTGGAGTGAGTTAAGCTCATTTGGAGATTTTCCGTTTTTTTCTCCTGCCACATGATATAAACCTTAAAAAGTGAACATAAAATCTTTACAATGTTACTTTTGGACACTCAGTGTAAAATTGTGCAGTTATTTCATTGTTTGGACTTGTTTTCTGTTTTTCTATCTTAATGTGCGCATTGGAGTGAGTTAAGCTCATTTGGAGATTTTTCATTTTTTTCTCCTGCCACATGATATAAACCTTAAAAAGTGAACATAACATCTTTACAATGTTACTTCTGGACACTCAGTGTAAAATTGTGCAGTTATTTCATTGTTTGGACTTGTTTTCTGTTTTTCTATCTTAATGTGCGCATTGCAGTGAGTAAAGCTCATTTGGAGATTTTCCATTTTTTTCTCCTGCCAAATGATATAAACCTTAAAAATGAACATAATATCTATTTAAACTTACTTCTGGCCACTCAGTGTAAAATTGTGCAGTTATTTCATTGTTTGGACTTGTTTTCTGTTTTTCTATGTCAACGTGCACTTTGGAGTGAGTTAAGCTCATTTGGAGATTTTCCATTTTTTTCTCCTGCCACATGATATAAACCTTAAAAAGTGAACATAACATCTTTACAATGTTACTTCTGGACACTCAGTGAAAAATTGTGCAGTTATTTCATTGTTTGGACTTGTTTTCTGTTTTTCTATCTTAATGTGCGCATTGGAGTGAGTTAAGCTCATTTGGAGATTTTCCATTTTTTTCTCCTGCCAAATGATATAAACCTTAAAAATGAACATAATATCTATTTAAACTTACTTCTGGCCACTCAGTGTAAAATTTTGCAATTATTTCATTGTTTGAACTTGTTTTCTGTTTTTCTATCTTAATGTGCGCATTGCAGTGAGTTAAGCTCATTTGGAGATTTTCCATTTTTTTCTCCTGCCAAATGATATAAACCTTAAAAATGAACATAATATCTATTTAAACTTACTTCTGGCCACTCAGTGTAAAATTTTGCAATTATTTCATTGTTTGAACTTGTTTTCTGTTTTTCTATCTTAATGTGCGCATTGCAGTGAGTTAAGCTCATTTGGAGATTTTCCATTTTTTTCTCCTGCCAAATGATATAAACCTTAAAAAGTGAACATAACATCTTTACAATGTTACATCTGGCCACTCAGTGTAAAATTGTGCAGTTATTTCATTGTTTGGACTTGTTTTCTGTTTTTCTATCTTAATGTGCGCATTGGAGTGAGTTAAGCTCATTTGGAGATTTTCCATTTTTTTCTCCTGCCACATGATATAAACCTTAAAAAGTGAACATAACATCTTTACAATGTTACTTCTGGACACTCAGTGTAAAATTGTGCAGTTATTTCATTGTTTGGACTTGTTTTCTGTTTTTCTATCTTAATGTGCGCATTGCAGTGAGTTAAGCTCATTTGGAGATTTTCCATTTTTTTCTCCTGCCAAATGATATAAACCTTAAAAATAAACATAATATCTATTTAAACTTACTTCTGGCCACTCAGTGTAAAATTGTGCAATTATTTCATTGTTTGGACTTGTTTTCTGTTTTTCTATCTTAATGTGCGCATTGGAGTGAGTTAAGCTCATTTGGAGATTTTCCATTCTTTTCTCCTGCCACATGCTATAAACCTTAAAAAGTGAACATAACATCTTTACAATGTTACTTCTGGACACTCAGTGTAAAATTGTGCAATTATTTCATTGTTTGGACTTGTTTTCTGTTTTTCTATCTTAATGTGCACATTGGAGTGAGTTAAGCTCATTTGGAGATTTTCCGTTTTTTTCTCCTGCCACATGATATAAACCTTAAAAAGTGAACATAAAATCTTTACAATGTTACTTTTGGACACTCAGTGTAAAATTGTGCAGTTATTTCATTGTTTGGACTTGTTTTCTGTTTTTCTATCTTAATGTGCGCATTGGAGTGAGTTAAGCTCATTTGGAGATTTTTCATTTTTTTCTCCTGCCACATGATATAAACCTTAAAAAGTGAACATAACATCTTTACAATGTTACTTCTGGACACTCAGTGTAAAATTGTGCAGTTATTTCATTGTTTGGACTTGTTTTCTGTTTTTCTATCTTAATGTGCGCATTGCAGTGAGTAAAGCTCATTTGGAGATTTTCCATTTTTTTCTCCTGCCAAATGATATAAACCTTAAAAATGAACATAATATCTATTTAAACTTACTTCTGGCCACTCAGTGTAAAATTGTGCAGTTATTTCATTGTTTGGACTTGTTTTCTGTTTTTCTATGTCAACGTGCACTTTGGAGTGAGTTAAGCTCATTTGGAGATTTTCCATTTTTTTCTCCTGCCACATGATATAAACCTTAAAAAGTGAACATAACATCTTTACAATGTTACTTCTGGACACTCAGTGAAAAATTGTGCAGTTATTTCATTGTTTGGACTTGTTTTCTGTTTTTCTATCTTAATGTGCGCATTGGAGTGAGTTAAGCTCATTTGGAGATTTTCCATTTTTTTCTCCTGCCAAATGATATAAACCTTAAAAATGAACATAATATCTATTTAAACTTACTTCTGGCCACTCAGTGTAAAATTTTGCAATTATTTCATTGTTTGAACTTGTTTTCTGTTTTTCTATCTTAATGTGCGCATTGCAGTGAGTTAAGCTCATTTGGAGATTTTCCATTTTTTTCTCCTGCCAAATGATATAAACCTTAAAAATGAACATAATATCTATTTAAACTTACTTCTGGCCACTCAGTGTAAAATTTTGCAATTATTTCATTGTTTGAACTTGTTTTCTGTTTTTCTATCTTAATGTGCGCATTGCAGTGAGTTAAGCTCATTTGGAGATTTTCCATTTTTTTCTCCTGCCAAATGATATAAACCTTAAAAAGTGAACATAACATCTTTACAATGTTACATCTGGCCACTCAGTGTAAAATTGTGCAGTTATTTCATTGTTTGGACTTGTTTTCTGTTTTTCTATCTTAATGTGCGCATTGGAGTGAGTTAAGCTCATTTGGAGATTTTCCATTTTTTTCTCCTGCCACATGATATAAACCTTAAAAAGTGAACATAACATCTTTACAATGTTACTTCTGGACACTCAGTGTAAAATTGTGCAGTTATTTCATTGTTTGGACTTGTTTTCTGTTTTTCTATCTTAATGTGCGCATTGCAGTGAGTTAAGCTCATTTGGAGATTTTCCATTTTTTTCTCCTGCCAAATGATATAAACCTTAAAAATTAACATAATATCTATTTAAACTTACTTCTGGCCACTCAGTGTAAAATTTTGCAATTATTTCATTGTTTGAACTTGTTTTCTGTTTTTTTATCTTAATGTGCGCATTGCAGTGAGTTAAGCTCATTTGGAGATTTTCCATTTTTTTCTCCTGCCAAATGATATAAACCTTAAAAAGTGAACATAACATCTTTACAATGTTACTTCTGGCCACTCAGTGTAAAATTGTGCAGTTATTTCATTGTTTGGACTTGTTTTCTGTTTTTCTATCTTAATGTGCGCATTGCAGTGAGTTAAGCTCATTTGGAGATTTTCCATTTTTTTCTCCTGCCAAATGATATAAACCTTAAAAATTAACATAATATCTATTTAAACTTACTTCTGGCCACTCAGTGTAAAATTTTGCAATTATTTCATTGTTTGAACTTGTTTTCTGTTTTTTTATCTTAATGTGCGCATTGCAGTGAGTTAAGCTCATTTGGAGATTTTCCATTTTTTTCTCCTGCCAAATGATATAAACCTTAAAAAGTGAACATAACATCTTTACAATGTTACTTCTGGTCACTCAGTGAAAAATTGTGCAGTTATTTCATTGTTTGGACTTGTTTTCTGTTTTTCTATCTTAATGTGCGCATTGGAGTGAGTTAAGCTCATTTGGAGATTTTCCATTTTTTTCTCCTGCCACATGCTATAAACCTTAAAAAGTGAACATAACATCTTTACAATGTTACTTCTGGACACTCAGTGTAAAATTGTGCAATTATTTCATTGTTTGGACTTGTTTTCTGTTTTCCTATCTTAATGTGCACATTGGAGTGAGTTAAGCTCATTTGGAGATTTTCCATTTTTTTCTCCTGCCAAATGATATAAACCTTAAAAATGAACATAATATCTATTTAAACTTACTTCTGGCCACTCAGTGTAAAATGTTGCAATTATTTCATTGTTTGAACTTGTTTTCTGTTTTTCTATGTCAACGTGCACATTGGAGTGAGTTAAGCTCATTTGGAGATTTTCCTTTTTTTTCTCCTGCCACATGATATAAACCTTAAAAAGTGAACATAACATCTTTACAATGTTACTTCTGGACACTCAGTGTAAAATGTTGCAATTATTTCATTGTTTGGACTTGTTTTCTGTTTTTCTATGTTTATGTGTACATTAGAGTGAGTTAAGCTCATTTGGAGATTTTCCGTTTTTTTCTCCTGCCACATGATATGAACCTTAAAAATGAACATAATATCTATTTAAACTTACTTCTGGACACTCAGTGCAAAATTTTGCAGTTATTTCATTGTTTGGACTTGTTTTCTGTTTTTCTATCTTAATGTGCGCATTGCAGTGAGTTAAGCTCATTTGGAGATTTTCCATTTTTTTCTCCTGCCAAATGATATAAACCTTAAAAAGTGAACATAACATCTTTACAATGATACTTCTGGCCACTCAGTGAAAAATTGTGCAGTTATTTCATTGTTTGGACTTGTTTTCTGTTTTTCTATCTTAATGTGCGCATTGGAGTGAGTTAAGCTCATTTGGAGATTTTCCATTTTTTTCTCCTGCCACATGATATAAACCTTAAAAAGTGAACATAACATCTTTACAATGTTACTTCTGGACACTCAGTGTAAAATTGTGCAGTTATTTCATTGTTTGGACTTGTTTTCTGTTTTTCTATCTTAATGTGCGCATTGCAGTGAGTTAAGCTCATTTGGAGATTTTCCATTTTTTTCTCCTGCCAAATGATATAAACCTTAAAAATAAACATAATATCTATTTAAACTTACTTCTGGCCACTCAGTGTAAAATTGTGCAATTATTTCATTGTTTGGACTTGTTTTCTGTTTTTCTATCTTAATGTGCGCATTGGAGTGAGTTAAGCTCATTTGGAGATTTTCCATTCTTTTCTCCTGCCACATGCTATAAACCTTAAAAAGTGAACATAACATCTTTACAATGTTACTTCTGGACACTCAGTGTAAAATTGTGCAATTATTTCATTGTTTGGACTTGTTTTCTGTTTTTCTATCTTAATGTGCACATTGGAGTGAGTTAAGCTCATTTGGAGATTTTCCGTTTTTTTCTCCTGCCACATGATATAAACCTTAAAAAGTGAACATAAAATCTTTACAATGTTACTTTTGGACACTCAGTGTAAAATTGTGCAGTTATTTCATTGTTTGGACTTGTTTTCTGTTTTTCTATCTTAATGTGCGCATTGGAGTGAGTTAAGCTCATTTGGAGATTTTTCATTTTTTTCTCCTGCCACATGATATAAACCTTAAAAAGTGAACATAACATCTTTACAATGTTACTTCTGGACACTCAGTGTAAAATTGTGCAGTTATTTCATTGTTTGGACTTGTTTTCTGTTTTTCTATCTTAATGTGCGCATTGCAGTGAGTAA
Organism: Microchirus variegatus; assembly: GCF_963457635.1. NCBI lineage: Eukaryota > Metazoa > Chordata > Actinopteri > Pleuronectiformes > Soleidae > Microchirus > Microchirus variegatus. Next base: position 13,702,606 of record NC_139820.1, on the reverse strand, counting down.
AGCTCATTTGGAGATTTTCCATTTTTTTCTCCTGCCAAATGATATAAACCTTAAAAATGAACATAATATCTATTTAAACTTACTTCTGGCCACTCAGTGTAAAATTGTGCAGTTATTTCATTGTTTGGACTTGTTTTCTGTTTTTCTATGTCAACGTGCACTTTGGAGTGAGTTAAGCTCATTTGGAGATTTTCCATTTTTTTCTCCTGCCAAATGATATAAACCTTAAAAATGAACATAATATCTATTTAAACTTACTTCTGGCCACTCAGTGTAAAATTTTGCAATTATTTCATTGTTTGAACTTGTTTTCTGTTTTTTTATCTTAATGTGCGCATTGCAGTGAGTTAAGCTCATTTGGAGATTTTCCATTTTTTTCTCCTGCCAAATGATATAAACCTTAAAAAGTGAACATAACATCTTTACAATGTTACTTCTGGCCACTCAGTGTAAAATTGTGCAGTTATTTCATTGTTTGGACTTGTTTTCTTCCTTCTATCTTAATGTGCGCATTGGAGTGAGTTAAGCTCATTTGGAGATTTTCCATTTTTTTCTCCTGCCACATGATATAAACCTTAAAAAGTGAACATAACATCTTTACAATGTTACTTCTGGCCACTCAGTGAAAAATTGTGCAGTTATTTCATTGTTTGGACTTGTTTTCTGTTTTTCTATCTTAATGTGCGCATTGGAGTGAGTTAAGCTCATTTGGAGATTTTCCATTTTTTTCTCCTGCCAAATGATATAAACCTTAAAAATGAACATAATATCTATTTAAACTTACTTCTGGCCACTCAGTGTAAAATTTTGCAATTATTTCATTGTTTGAACTTGTTTTCTGTTTTTCTATCTTAATGTGCGCATTGCAGTGAGTTAAGCTCATTTGGAGATTTTCCATTTTTTTCTCCTGCCAAATGATATAAACCTTAAAAAGTGAACATAACATCTTTACAATGTTACATCTGGCCACTCAGTGTAAAATTGTGCAGTTATTTCATTGTTTGGACTTGTTTTCTGTTTTTCTATCTTAATGTGCGCATTGGAGTGAGTTAAGCTCATTTGGAGATTTTCCATTTTTTTCTCCTGCCACATGATATAAACCTTAAAAAGTGAACATAACATCTTTACAATGTTACTTCTGGCCATTCAGTGAAAAATTGTGCAGTTATTTCATTGTTTGGACTTGTTTTCTGTTTTCCTATCTTAATGTTTGCATTGGAGTGAGTTAAGCTCATTTGGAGATTTTCCATTTTTTTCTCCTGCCACATGATATAAACCTTAAAAATGAACATAATATCTATTTAAACTTACTTCTGGCCACTCAGTGTAAAATTTTGCAATTATTTCATTGTTTGAACTTGTTTTCTGTTTTTCTATCTTAATGTGCGCATTGCAGTGAGTTAAGCTCATTTGGAGATTTTCCATTTTTTTCTCCTGCCAAATGATATAAACCTTAAAAAGTGAACATAACATCTTTACAATGTTACATCTGGCCGCTCAGTGTAAAATTGTGCAATTATTTCATTGTTTGGACTTGTTTTCTGTTTTTCTATCTTAATGTTTGCATTGGAGTGAGTTAAGCTCATTTGGAGATTTTCCATTTTTTTCTCCTGCCACATGATATAAACCTTAAAAAGTGAACATAACATCTTTACAATGTTACTTCTGGACACTCAGTGTAAAATTGTGCAGTTATTTCATTGTTTGGACTTGTTTTCTGTTTTCCTATCTTAATGTGCGCATAGGAGTGAGTTAAGCTCATTTGGAGATTTTCCATTTTTTTCTCCTGCCACATGATATACACCTTAAAAAGTGAACATAACATCTTTACAATGTTACTTCTGAACACTCAGTGTAAAATTGTGCAGTTATTTCATTGTTTGGACTTGTTTTCTGTTTTTCTATCTTAATGTGCGCATTGCAGTGAGTTAAGCTCATTTGGAGATTTTCCATTTTTTTCTCCTGTCAAATGATATAAACCTTAAAAATGAACATAATATCTATTTAAACTTACTTCTGGCCACTCAGTGTAAAATTTTGCAATTATTTCATTGTTTGAACTTGTTTTCTGTTTTTCTATCTTAATGTGCGCATTGCAGTGAGTTAAGCTCATTTGGAGATTTTCCATTTTTTTCTCCTGCCAAATGATATAAACCTTAAAAAGTGAACATAACATCTTTACAATGTTACATCTGGCCACTCAGTGTAAAATTGTGCAGTTATTTCATTGTTTGAACTTGTTTTCTGTTTTTCTATCTTAATGTGCGCATTGGAGTGAGTTAAGCTCATTTGGAGATTTTCCATTTTTTTCTCCTTCCACATGATATAAACCTTAAAAAGTGAACATAACATCTTTACAATGCTACTTCTGGCCACTCAGTGAAAAATTGTGCAGTTATTTCATTGTTTGGACTTGTTTTCTGTTTTTCTATCTTAATGTGCGCATTGGAGTGAGTTAAGCTCATTTGGAGATTTTCCATTTTTTTCTCCTGCCACATGATATAAACCTTAAAAAGTGAACATAACATCTTTACAATGTTACTTCTGGACACTCAGTGTAAAATTGTGCAGTTATTTCATTGTTTGGACTTGTTTTCTGTTTTTCTATCTTAATGTGCGCATTGCAGTGAGTTAAGCTCATTTGGAGATTTTCCATTTTTTTCTCCTGCCAAATGATTTAAACCTTAAAAATGAACATAATATCTATTTAAACTTACTTCTGGCCACTCAGTGTAAAATTTTGCAATTATTTCATTGTTTGAACTTGTTTTCTGTTTTTCTATGTCAACGTGCACATTGGAGTGAGTTAAGCTCATTTGGAGATTTTCCATTTTTTTCTCCTGCCACATGATATAAACCTTAAAAAGTGAACATAACATCTTTACAATGTTACTTCTGGCCACTCAGTGAAAAATTGTGCAGTTATTTCATTGTTTGGACTTGTTTTCTGTTTTTCTATCTTAATGTGCGCATTGGAGTGAGTTAAGCTCATTTGGAGATTTTCCATTTTTTTCTCCTGCCACATGATATAAACCTTAAAAAGTGAACATAACATCTTTACAATGTTACTTCTGGACAGTCAGTGTAAAATTGTGCAGTTATTTCATTGTTTGGACTTGTTTTCTGTTTTTCTATCTTAATGTGCGCATTGCAGTGAGTTAAGCTCATTTGGAGATTTTCCATTTTTTTCTCCTGCCAAATGATTTAAACCTTAAAAATGAACATAATATCTATTTAAACTTACTTCTGGCCACTCAGTGTAAAATTTTGCAATTATTTCATTGTTTGAACTTGTTTTCTGTTTTTCTATGTCAACGTGCACATTGGAGTGAGTTAAGCTCATTTGGAGATTTTCCATTTTTTTCTCCTGCCACATGATATAAACCTTAAAAAGTGAACATAACATCTTTACAATGTTACTTCTGGACACTCAGTGTAAATTGTGCAGTTATTTCATTGTTTGGACTTGTTTTCTGTTTTTTTATCTTAATGTGCGCATTGCAGTGAGTTAAGCTCATTTGGAGATTTTCCATTTTTTTCTCCTGCCAAATGATATAAACCTTAAAAATGAACATAATATCTATTTAAACTTACTTCTGGCCACTCAGTGTAAAATTTTTTCATTGTTTGGACTTGTTTTCTGTTTTTTCTATGTTTATGTGTACATTAGAGTGAGTTAAGCTCATTTGGAGATTTTCCGTTTTTTTCTCCTGCCACATGATATAAACCTTAAAAATGAACATAATATCTATTTAAACTTACTTCTGGACACTCAGTGTAAAATTTTGCAGTTATTTCATTGTTTGGACTTGTTTTCTGTTTTTCTATCTTAATGTGCGCATTGCAGTGAGTTAAGCTCATTTGGAGATTTTCCATTTTTTTCTCCTGCCACATGATATAACCCTTAAAAAGTGAACATAACATCTTTACAATGTTACTTCTGGCCACTCAGTGAAAAATTGTGCAGTTATTTCATTGTTTGGACTTGTTTTCTGTTTTTCTATCTTAATGTGCGCATTGGAGTGAGTTAAGCTCATTTGGAGATTTTCCATTTTTTTCTCCTGCCACATGATATAAACCTTAAAAAGTGAACATAACATCTTTACAATGTTACTTCTGGACACTCAGTGTAAAATTGTGCAGTTATTTCATTGTTTGGACTTGTTTTCTGTTTTTCTATCTTAATGTGCGCATTGCAGTGAGTTAAGCTCATTTGGAGATTTTCCATTTTTTTCTCCTGCCAAATGATTTAAACCTTAAAAATGAACATAATATCTATTTAAACTTACTTCTGGCCACTCAGTGTAAAATTTTGCAATTATTTCATTGTTTGAACTTGTTTTCTGTTTTTCTATGTCAACGTGCACATTGGAGTGAGTTAAGCTCATTTGGAGATTTTCCATTTTTTTCTCCTGCCACATGATATAAACCTTAAAAAGTGAACATAACATCTTTACAATGTTACTTCTGGCCACTCAGTGAAAAATTGTGCAGTTATTTCATTGTTTGGACTTGTTTTCTGTTTTTCTATCTTAATGTGCGCATTGGAGTGAGTTAAGCTCATTTGGAGATTTTCCATTTTTTTCTCCTGCCACATGATATAAACCTTAAAAAGTGAACATAACATCTTTACAATGTTACTTCTGGACACTCAGTGTAAAATTGTGCAGTTATTTCATTGTTTGAACTTGTTTTCTGTTTTTCTATCTTAATGTGCGCATTGCAGTGAGTTAAGCTCATTTGGAGATTTTCCATTTTTTTCTCCTGCCAAATGATATAAACCTTAAAAATGAACATAATATCTATTTAAACTTACTTCTGGCCACTCAGTGTAAAATTTTGCAATTATTTCATTGTTTGAACTTGTTTTCTGTTTTTCTATCTTAATGTGCGCATTGCAGTGAGTTAAGCTCATTTGGAGATTTTCCATTTTTTTCTCCTGCCAAATGATATAAACCTTAAAAATGAACATAATATCTATTTAAACTTACTTCTGGCCACTCAGTGTAAAATTTTGCAATTATTTCATTGTTTGAACTTGTTTTCTGTTTTTCTATCTTAATGTGCGCATTGCAGTGAGTTAAGCTCATTTGGAGATTTTCCATTTTTTTCTCCTGCCAAATGATATAAACCTTAAAAAGTGAACATAACATCTTTACAATGTTACATCTGGCCACTCAGTGTAAAATTGTGCAATTATTTCATTGTTTGGACTTGTTTTCTGTTTTTCTATCTTAATGTGCGCATTGGAGTGAGTTAAGCTCATTTGGAGATTTTCCATTTTTTTCTCCTGCCACATGATATAAACCTTAAAAAGTGAACATAACATCTTTACAATGTTACTTCTGGACACTCAGTGTAAAATTGTGCAATTATTTCATTGTTTGGACTTGTTTTCTGTTTTTCTATCTTAATGTTTGCATTGGAGTGAGTTAAGCTCATTTGGAGATTTTCCATTTTTTTCTCCTGCCACATGATATAAACCTTAAAAAGTGAACATAACATCTTTACAATGTTACTTCTGGACACTCAGTGTAAAATTGTGCAGTTATTTCATTGTTTGGACTTGTTTTCTGTTTTTCTATCTTAATGTGCGCATTGCAGTGAGTTAAGCTCATTTGGAGATTTTCCATTTTTTTTTCTCCTGCCAAATGATATAAACCTTAAAAATGAACATAATATCTATTTAAACTTACTTTTGGCCACTCAGTGTAAAATTTTGCAATTATTTCATTGTTTGAACTTGTTTTCTGTTTTTCTATCTTAATGTGCGCATTGCAGTGAGTTAAGCTCATTTGGAGATTTTCCATTTTTTTCTCCTGCCAAATGATATAAACCTTAAAAAGTGAACATAACATCTTTACAATGTTACATCTGGCCACTCAGTGTAAAATTGTGCAGTTATTTCATTGTTTGGACTTGTTTTCTGTTTTTCTATCTTAATGTGCGCATTGGAGTGAGTTAAGCTCATTTGGAGATTTTCCATTTTTTTCTCCTGCCACATGATATAAACCTTAAAAAGTGAACATAACATCTTTACAATGTTACTTCTGGACACTCAGTGTAAAATTGTGCAGTTATTTCATTGTTTGGACTTGTTTTCTGTTTTTCTATCTTAATGTGCGCATTGCAGTGAGTTAAGCTCATTTGGAGATTTTCCATTTTTTTCTCCTGCCAAATGATATAAACCTTAAAAATGAACATAATATCTTTACAATGTTACTTCTGGACACTCAGTGTAAAATTGTGCAGTTATTTCATTGTTTGGACTTGTTTTCTGTTTTTCTATCTTAATGTGCGCATTGCAGTGAGTTAAGCTCATTTGGAGATTTTCCATTTTTTTCTCCTGCCAAATGATATAAACCTTAAAAATGAACATAATATCTATTTAAACTTACTTCTGGCCACTCAGTGTAAAATTTTGCAATTATTTCATTGTTTGAACTTGTTTTCTGTTTTTTTATCTTAATGTGCGCATTGCAGTGAGTTAAGCTCATTTGGAGATTTTCCATTTTTTTCTCCTGCCAAATGATATAAACCTTAAAAAGTGAACATAACATCTTTACAATGTTACTTCTGGCCACTCAGTGTAAAATTGTGCAGTTATTTCATTGTTTGGACTTGTTTTCTTCCTTCTATCTTAATGTGCGCATTGGAGTGAGTTAAGCTCATTTGGAGATTTTCCATTTTTTTCTCCTGCCACATGATATAAACCTTAAAAAGTGAACATAACATCTTTACAATGTTACTTCTGGCCACTCAGTGAAAAATTGTGCAGTTATTTCATTGTTTGGACTTGTTTTCTGTTTTTCTATCTTAATGTGCGCATTGGAGTGAGTTAAGCTCATTTGGAGATTTTCCATTTTTTTCTCCTGCCAAATGATATAAACCTAAAAAATGAACATAATATCTATTTAAACTTACTTCTGGCCACTCAGTGTAAAATTTTGCAATTATTTCATTGTTTGAACTTGTTTTCTGTTTTTCTATCTTAATGTGCGCATTGCAGTGAGTTAAGCTCATTTGGAGATTTTCCATTTTTTTCTCCTGCCAAATGATATAAACCTTAAAAAGTGAACATAACATCTTTACAATGTTACATCTGGCCACTCAGTGTAAAATTGTGCAGTTATTTCATTGTTTGGACTTGTTTTCTGTTTTTCTATCTTAATGTTTGCATTGGAGTGAGTTAAGCTCATTTGGAGATTTTCAATTTTTTTCTCCTGCCACATGATATAAACCTTAAAAAGTGAACATAACATCTTTACAATGTTACTTCTGGCCACTCAGTGAAAAATTGTGCAGTTATTTCATTGTTTGGACTTGTTTTCTGTTTTTCTATCTTAATGTGCGCATTGGAGTGAGTTAAGCTCATTTGGAGATTTTCCATTTTTTTCTCCTGCCAAATGATATAAACCTTAAAAATGAACATAATATCTATTTAAACTTACTTCTGGCCACTCAGTGTAACATTTTGCGATTATTTCATTGTTTGAACTTGTTTTCTGTTTTTCTATCTTAATGTGCGCATTGCAGTGAGTTAAGCTCATTTGGAGATTTTCCATTTTTTTCTCCTGCCAAATGATATAAACCTTAAAAATGAACATAATATCTATTTAAACTTACTTCTGGCCACTCAGTGTAAAATTTTGCAATTATTTCATTGTTTGAACTTGTTTTCTGTTATTCTATCTTAATGTGCGCATTGCAGTGAGTTAAGCTCATTTGGAGATTTTCCATTTTTTTCTCCTGCCAAATGATATAAACCTTAAAAAGTGAACATAACATCTTTACAATGTTACATCTGGCCACTCAGTGTAAAATTGTGCAATTATTTCATTGTTTGGACTTGTTTTCTGTTTTTCTATCTTAATGTGCGCATTGGAGTGAGTTAAGCTCATTTGGAGATTTTCCATTTTTTTCTCCTGCCACATGATATAAACCTTAAAAAGTGAACATAACATCTTTACAATGTTACTTCTGGACACTCAGTGTAAAATTTTGCAATTATTTCATTGTTTGGACTTGTTTTCTGTTTTTCTATCTTAATGTTTGCATTGGAGTGAGTTAAGCTCATTTGGAGATTTTCCATTTTTTTCTCCTGCCACATGATATAAACCTTAAAAAGTGAACATAACATCTTTACAATGTTACTTCTGGACACTCAGTGTAAAATTGTGCAGTTATTTCATTGTTTGGACTTGTTTTCTGTTTTCCTATCTTAATGTGCGCATTGGAGTGAGTTAAGCTCATTTGGAGATTTTCCATTTTTTTCTCCTGCCACATGATATAAACCTTAAAAAGTGAACATAACATCTTTACAATGTTACTTCTGGCCACTCAGTGAAAAATTGTGCAGTTATTTCATTGTTTGGACTTGTTTTCTGTTTTTCTATCTTAATGTGCGCATTGGAGTGAGTTAAGCTCATTTGGAGATTTTCCATTTTTTTCTCCTGCCAAATGATATAAACCTTAAAAATGAACATAATATCTATTTAAACTTACTTCTGGCCACTCAGTGTAAAATTTTGCAATTATTTCATTGTTTGAACTTGTTTTCTGTTTTTCTATCTTAATGTGCGCATTGCAGTGAGTTAAGCTCATTTGGAGATTTTCCATTTTTTTCTCCTGCCAAATGATATAAACCTTAAAAAGTGAACATAACATCTTTACAATGTTACATCTGGCCACTCAGTGTAAAATTGTGCAATTATTTCATTGTTTGGACTTGTTTTCTGTTTTTCTATCTTAATGTGCGCATTGGAGTGAGTTAAGCTCATTTGGAGATTTTCCATTTTTTTCTCCTGCCACATGATATAAACCTTAAAAAGTGAACATAACATCTTTACAATGTTACTTCTGGACACTCAGTGTAAAATTTTGCAATTATTTCATTGTTTGGACTTGTTTTCTGTTTTTCTATCTTAATGTTTGCATTGGAGTGAGTTAAGCACATTTGGAGATTTTCCATTTTTTTCTCCTGCCACATGATATAAACCTTAAAAAGTGAACATAACATCTTTACAATGTTACTTCTGGACACTCAGTGTAAAATTTTGCAATTATTTCATTGTTTGGACTTGTTTTCTGTTTTTCTATCTTAATGTTTGCATTGGAGTGAGTTAAGCTCATTTGGAGATTTTCCATTTTTTTCTCCTGCCACATGATATAAACCTTAAAAAGTGAACATAACATCTTTACAATGTTACTTCTGGACACTCAGTGTAAAATTGTGCAGTTATTTCATTGTTTGGACTTGTTTTCTGTTTTTCTATCTTAATGTGCGCATTGGAGTGAGTTAAGCTCATTTGGAGATTTTCCATTTTTTTCTCCTGCCACATGATATAAACCTTAAAAAGTGAACATAACATCTTTACAATGTTACTTCTGGACACTCAGTGTAAAATTTTGCAATTATTTCATTGTTTGGACTTGTTTTCTGTTTTTCTATCTTAATGTTTGCATTGGAGTGAGTTAAGCTCATTTGGAGATTTTCCATTTTTTTCTCCTGCCACATGATATAAACCTTAAAAAGTGAACATAACATCTTTACAATGTTACTTCTGGACACTCAGTGTAAAATTGTGCAGTTATTTCATTGTTTGGACTTGTTTTCTGTTTTCCTATCTTAATGTGTGCATTGGAGTGAGTTAAGCTCATTTGGAGATTTTCCATTTTTTTCTCCTGCCACATGATATAAACCTTAAAAAGTGAACATAACATCTTTACAATGTTACTTCTGGACACTCAGTGTAAAATTGTGCAGTTATTTCATTGTTTGGACTTGTTTTCTGTTTTTCTATCTTAATGTGCGCATTGCAGTGAGTTAAGCTCATTTGGAGATTTTCCATTTTTTTCTCCTGCCAAATGATATAAACCTTAAAAATGAACATAATATCTATTTAAACTTACTTCTGGCCACTCAGTGTAAAATTTTGCAATTATTTCATTGTTTGAACTTGTTTTCTGTTTTTCTATCTTAATGTGCGCATTGCAGTTAGTTAAGCTCATTTGGAGATTTTCCATTTTTTTCTCCTGCCAAATGATATAAACCTTAAAAATGAACATAATATCTATTTAAACTTACTTCTGGCCACTCAGTGTAAAATTTTGCAATTATTTCATTGTTTGAACTTGTTTTCTGTTTTTCTATCTTAATGTGCGCATTGCAGTGAGTTAAGCTCATTTGGAGATTTTCCATTTTTTTCTCCTGCCAAATGATATAAACCTTAAAAAGTGAACATAACATCTTTACAATGTTACATCTGGCCACTCAGTGTAAAATTGTGCAGTTATTTCATTGTTTGAACTTGTTTTCTGTTTTTCTATCTTAATGTGCGCATTGGAGTGAGTTAAGCTCATTTGGAGATTTTCCATTTTTTTCTCCTGCCACATGATATAAACCTTAAAAAGTGAACATAACATCTTTACAATGCTACTTCTGGCCACTCAGTGAAAAATTGTGCAGTTATTTCATTGTTTGGACTTGTTTTCTGTTTTTCTATCTTAATGTGCGCATTGGAGTGAGTTAAGCTCATTTGGAGATTTTCCATTTTTTTCTCCTGCCACATGATATAAACCTTAAAAAGTGAACATAACATCTTTACAATGTTACTTCTGGACACTCAGTGTAAAATTGTGCAGTTATTTCATTGTTTGGACTTGTTTTCTGTTTTTCTATCTTAATGTGCGCATTGCAGTGAGTTAAGCTCATTTGGAGATTTTCCATTTTTTTCTCCTGCCAAATGATTTAAACCTTAAAAATGAACATAATATCTATTTAAACTTACTTCTGGCCACTCAGTGTAAAATTTTGCAATTATTTCATTGTTTGAACTTGTTTTCTGTTTTTCTATGTCAACGTGCACATTGGAGTGAGTTAAGCTCATTTGGAGATTTTCCATTTTTTTCTCCTGCCACATGATATAAACCTTAAAAAGTGAACATAACATCTTTACAATGTTACTTCTGGACACTCAGTGTAAAATTGTGCAGTTATTTCATTGTTTGGACTTGTTTTCTGTTTTTTTATCTTAATGTGCGCATTGCAGTGAGTTAAGCTCATTTGGAGATTTTCCATTTTTTTCTCCTGCCAAATGATATAAACCTTAAAAATGAACATAATATCTATTTAAACTTACTTCTGGCCACTCAGTGTAAAATTTTTTCATTGTTTGGACTTGTTTTCTGTTTTTCTATGTTTATGTGTACATTAGAGTGAGTTAAGCTCATTTGGAGATTTTCCGTTTTTTTCTCCTGCCACATGATATAAACCTTAAAAATGAACATAATATCTATTTAAACTTACTTCTGGACACTCAGTGTAAAATTTTGCAGTTATTTCATTGTTTGGACTTGTTTTCTGTTTTTCTATCTTAATGTGCGCATTGCAGTGAGTTAAGCTCATTTGGAGATTTTCCATTTTTTTCTCCTGCCACATGATATAAACCTTAAAAAGTGAACATAACATCTTTACAATGTTACTTCTGGACACTCAGTGTAAAATTGTGCAGTTATTTCATTGTTTGGACTTGTTTTCTGTTTTTCTATCTTAATGTGCGCATTGCAGTGAGTTAAGCTCATTTGGAGATTTTCCATTTTTTTCTCCTGCCAAATGATTTAAACCTTAAAAATGAACATAATATCTATTTAAACTTACTTCTGGCCACTCAGTGTAAAATTGTGCAATTATTTCATTGTTTGAACTTGTTTTCTGTTTTTCTATGTCAACGTGCACATTGGAGTGAGTTAAGCTCATTTGGAGATTTTCCATTTTTTTCTCCTGCCACATGATATAAACCTTAAAAAGTGAACATAACATCTTTACAATGTTACTTCTGGCCACTCAGTGAAAAATTGTGCAGTTATTTCATTGTTTGGACTTGTTTTCTGTTTTTCTATCTTAATGTGCGCATTGGAGTGAGTTAAGCTCATTTGGAGATTTTCCATTTTTTTCTCCTGCCACATGATATAAACCTTAAAAAGTGAACATAACATCTTTATAATGTTACTTCTGGACACTCAGTGTAAAATTGTGCAGTTATTTCATTGTTTGGACTTGTTTTCTGTTTTTCTATCTTAATGTGCGCATTGCAGTGAGTTAAGCTCATTTGGAGATTTTCCATTTTTTTCTCCTGCCAAATGATATAAACCTTAAAAAGTGAACATAACATCTTTACAATGTTACATCTGGCCACTCAGTGAAAAATTGTGCAGTTATTTCATTGTTTGGACTTGTTTTCTGTTTTTCTATCTTAATGTGCGCATTGCAGTGAGTTAAGCTCATTTGGAGATTTTCCATTTTTTTCTCCTGCCAAATGATTTAAACCTTAAAAATGAACATAATATCTATTTAAACTTACTTCTGGCCACTCAGTGTAAAATTTTGCAATTATTTCATTGTTTGAACTTGTTTTCTGTTTTTCTATGTCAACGTGCACATTGGAGTGAGTTAAGCTCATTTGGAGATTTTCCATTTTTTTCTCCTGCCACATGATATAAACCTTAAAAAGTGAACATAACATCTTTACAATGTTACTTCTGGCCACTCAGTGAAAAATTGTGCAGTTATTTCATTGTTTGGACTTGTTTTCTGTTTTTCTATCTTAATGTGCGCATTGGAGTGAGTTAAGCTCATTTGGAGATTTTCCATTTTTTTCTCCTGCCACATGATATAAACCTTAAAAAGTGAACATAACATCTTTACAATGTTACTTCTGGACAGTCAGTGTAAAATTGTGCAGTTATTTCATTGTTTGGACTTGTTTTCTGTTTTTCTATCTTAATGTGCGCATTGCAGTGAGTTAAGCTCATTTGGAGATTTTCCATTTTTTTCTCCTGCCAAATGATTTAAACCTTAAAAATGAACATAATATCTATTTAAACTTACTTCTGGCCACTCAGTGTAAAATTTTGCAATTATTTCATTGTTTGAACTTGTTTTCTGTTTTTCTATGTCAACGTGCACATTGGAGTGAGTTAAGCTCATTTGGAGATTTTCCATTTTTTTCTCCTGCCACATGATATAAACCTTAAAAAGTGAACATAACATCTTTACAATGTTACTTCTGGACACTCAGTGTAAAATTGTGCAGTTATTTCATTGTTTGGACTTGTTTTCTGTTTTTTTATCTTAATGTGCGCATTGCAGTGAGTTAAGCTCATTTGGAGATTTTCCATTTTTTTCTCCTGCCAAATGATATAAACCTTAAAAATGAACATAATATCTATTTAAACTTACTTCTGGCCACTCAGTGTAAAATTTTTTCATTGTTTGGACTTGTTTTCTGTTTTTCTATGTTTATGTGTACATTAGAGTGAGTTAAGCTCATTTGGAGATTTTCCGTTTTTTTCTCCTGCCACATGATATAAACCTTAAAAATGAACATAATATCTATTTAAACTTACTTCTGGACACTCAGTGTAAAATTTTGCAGTTATTTCATTGTTTGGACTTGTTTTCTGTTTTTCTATCTTAATGTGCGCATTGCAGTGAGTTAAGCTCATTTGGAGATTTTCCATTTTTTTCTCCTGCCACATGATATAACCCTTAAAAAGTGAACATAACATCTTTACAATGTTACTTCTGGCCACTCAGTGAAAAATTGTGCAGTTATTTCATTGTTTGGACTTGTTTTCTGTTTTTCTATCTTAATGTGCGCATTGGAGTGAGTTAAGCTCATTTGGAGATTTTCCATTTTTTTCTCCTGCCACATGATATAAACCTTAAAAAGTGAACATAACATCTTTACAATGTTACTTCTGGACACTCAGTGTAAAATTGTGCAGTTATTTCATTGTTTGGACTTGTTTTCTGTTTTTCTATCTTAATGTGCGCATTGCAGTGAGTTAAGCTCATTTGGAGATTTTCCATTTTTTTCTCCTGCCAAATGATTTAAACCTTAAAAATGAACATAATATCTATTTAAACTTACTTCTGGCCACTCAGTGTAAAATTTTGCAATTATTTCATTGTTTGAACTTGTTTTCTGTTTTTCTATGTCAACGTGCACATTGGAGTGAGTTAAGCTCATTTGGAGATTTTCCATTTTTTTCTCCTGCCACATGATATAAACCTTAAAAAGTGAACATAACATCTTTACAATGTTACTTCTGGCCACTCAGTGAAAAATTGTGCAGTTATTTCATTGTTTGGACTTGTTTTCTGTTTTTCTATCTTAATGTGCGCATTGGAGTGAGTTAAGCTCATTTGGAGATTTTCCATTTTTTTCTCCTTCCACATGATATAAACCTTAAAAAGTGAACATAACATCTTTACAATGCTACTTCTGGCCACTCAGTGAAAAATTGTGCAGTTATTTCATTGTTTGGACTTGTTTTCTGTTTTTCTATCTTAATGTGCGCATTGGAGTGAGTTAAGCTCATTTGGAGATTTTCCATTTTTTTCTCCTGCCACATGATATAAACCTTAAAAAGTGAACATAACATCTTTACAATGTTACTTCTGGACACTCAGTGTAAAATTGTGCAGTTATTTCATTGTTTGGACTTGTTTTCTGTTTTTCTATCTTAATGTGCGCATTGCAGTGAGTTAAGCTCATTTGGAGATTTTCCATTTTTTTCTCCTGCCAAATGATTTAAACCTTAAAAATGAACATAATATCTATTTAAACTTACTTCTGGCCACTCAGTGTAAAATTTTGCAATTATTTCATTGTTTGAACTTGTTTTCTGTTTTTCTATGTCAACGTGCACATTGGAGTGAGTTAAGCTCATTTGGAGATTTTCCATTTTTTTCTCCTGCCACATGATATAAACCTTAAAAAGTGAACATAACATCTTTACAATGTTACTTCTGGCCACTCAGTGAAAAATTGTGCAGTTATTTCATTGTTTGGACTTGTTTTCTGTTTTTCTATCTTAATGTGCGCATTGGAGTGAGTTAAGCTCATTTGGAGATTTTCCATTTTTTTCTCCTGCCACATGATATAAACCTTAAAAAGTGAACATAACATCTTTACAATGTTACTTCTGGACAGTCAGTGTAAAATTGTGCAGTTATTTCATTGTTTGGACTTGTTTTCTGTTTTTCTATCTTAATGTGCGCATTGCAGTGAGTTAAGCTCATTTGGAGATTTTCCATTTTTTTCTCCTGCCAAATGATTTAAACCTTAAAAATGAACATAATATCTATTTAAACTTACTTCTGGCCACTCAGTGTAAAATTTTGCAATTATTTCATTGTTTGAACTTGTTTTCTGTTTTTCTATGTCAACGTGCACATTGGAGTGAGTTAAGCTCATTTGGAGATTTTCCATTTTTTTCTCCTGCCACATGATATAAACCTTAAAAAGTGAACATAACATCTTTACAATGTTACTTCTGGACACTCAGTGTAAATTGTGCAGTTATTTCATTGTTTGGACTTGTTTTCTGTTTTTTTATCTTAATGTGCGCATTGCAGTGAGTTAAGCTCATTTGGAGATTTTCCATTTTTTTCTCCTGCCAAATGATATAAACCTTAAAAATGAACATAATATCTATTTAAACTTACTTCTGGCCACTCAGTGTAAAATTTTTTCATTGTTTGGACTTGTTTTCTGTTTTTTCTATGTTTATGTGTACATTAGAGTGAGTTAAGCTCATTTGGAGATTTTCCGTTTTTTTCTCCTGCCACATGATATAAACCTTAAAAATGAACATAATATCTATTTAAACTTACTTCTGGACACTCAGTGTAAAATTTTGCAGTTATTTCATTGTTTGGACTTGTTTTCTGTTTTTCTATCTTAATGTGCGCATTGCAGTGAGTTAAGCTCATTTGGAGATTTTCCATTTTTTTCTCCTGCCACATGATATAACCCTTAAAAAGTGAACATAACATCTTTACAATGTTACTTCTGGCCACTCAGTGAAAAATTGTGCAGTTATTTCATTGTTTGGACTTGTTTTCTGTTTTTCTATCTTAATGTGCGCATTGGAGTGAGTTAAGCTCATTTGGAGATTTTCCATTTTTTTCTCCTGCCACATGATATAAACCTTAAAAAGTGAACATAACATCTTTACAATGTTACTTCTGGACACTCAGTGTAAAATTGTGCAGTTATTTCATTGTTTGGACTTGTTTTCTGTTTTTCTATCTTAATGTGCGCATTGCAGTGAGTTAAGCTCATTTGGAGATTTTCCATTTTTTTCTCCTGCCAAATGATTTAAACCTTAAAAATGAACATAATATCTATTTAAACTTACTTCTGGCCACTCAGTGTAAAATTTTGCAATTATTTCATTGTTTGAACTTGTTTTCTGTTTTTCTATGTCAACGTGCACATTGGAGTGAGTTAAGCTCATTTGGAGATTTTCCATTTTTTTCTCCTGCCACATGATATAAACCTTAAAAAGTGAACATAACATCTTTACAATGTTACTTCTGGCCACTCAGTGAAAAATTGTGCAGTTATTTCATTGTTTGGACTTGTTTTCTGTTTTTCTATCTTAATGTGCGCATTGGAGTGAGTTAAGCTCATTTGGAGATTTTCCATTTTTTTCTCCTGCCACATGATATAAACCTTAAAAAGTGAACATAACATCTTTACAATGTTACTTCTGGACACTCAGTGTAAAATTGTGCAGTTATTTCATTGTTTGAACTTGTTTTCTGTTTTTCTATCTTAATGTGCGCATTGCAGTGAGTTAAGCTCATTTGGAGATTTTCCATTTTTTTCTCCTGCCAAATGATATAAACCTTAAAAATGAACATAATATCTATTTAAACTTACTTCTGGCCACTCAGTGTAAAATTTTGCAATTATTTCATTGTTTGAACTTGTTTTCTGTTTTTCTATCTTAATGTGCGCATTGCAGTGAGTTAAGCTCATTTGGAGATTTTCCATTTTTTTCTCCTGCCAAATGATATAAACCTTAAAAATGAACATAATATCTATTTAAACTTACTTCTGGCCACTCAGTGTAAAATTTTGCAATTATTTCATTGTTTGAACTTGTTTTCTGTTTTTCTATCTTAATGTGCGCATTGCAGTGAGTTAAGCTCATTTGGAGATTTTCCATTTTTTTCTCCTGCCAAATGATATAAACCTTAAAAAGTGAACATAACATCTTTACAATGTTACATCTGGCCACTCAGTGTAAAATTGTGCAATTATTTCATTGTTTGGACTTGTTTTCTGTTTTTCTATCTTAATGTGCGCATTGGAGTGAGTTAAGCTCATTTGGAGATTTTCCATTTTTTTCTCCTGCCACATGATATAAACCTTAAAAAGTGAACATAACATCTTTACAATGTTACTTCTGGACACTCAGTGTAAAATTTTGCAATTATTTCATTGTTTGGACTTGTTTTCTGTTTTTCTATCTTAATGTTTGCATTGGAGTGAGTTAAGCTCATTTGGAGATTTTCCATTTTTTTCTCCTGCCACATGATATAAACCTTAAAAAGTGAACATAACATCTTTACAATGTTACTTCTGGACACTCAGTGTAAAATTGTGCAGTTATTTCATTGTTTGGACTTGTTTTCTGTTTTTCTATCTTAATGTGCGCATTGCAGTGAGTTAAGCTCATTTGGAGATTTTCCATTTTTTTTTCTCCTGCCAAATGATATAAACCTTAAAAATGAACATAATATCTATTTAAACTTACTTTTGGCCACTCAGTGTAAAATTTTGCAATTATTTCATTGTTTGAACTTGTTTTCTGTTTTTCTATCTTAATGTGCGCATTGCAGTGAGTTAAGCTCATTTGGAGATTTTCCATTTTTTTCTCCTGCCAAATGATATAAACCTTAAAAAGTGAACATAACATCTTTACAATGTTACATCTGGCCACTCAGTGTAAAATTGTGCAGTTATTTCATTGTTTGGACTTGTTTTCTGTTTTTCTATCTTAATGTGCGCATTGGAGTGAGTTAAGCTCATTTGGAGATTTTCCATTTTTTTCTCCTGCCACATGATATAAACCTTAAAAAGTGAACATAACATCTTTACAATGTTACTTCTGGACACTCAGTGTAAAATTGTGCAGTTATTTCATTGTTTGGACTTGTTTTCTGTTTTTCTATCTTAATGTGCGCATTGCAGTGAGTTAAGCTCATTTGGAGATTTTCCATTTTTTTCTCCTGCCAAATGATATAAACCTTAAAAATGAACATAATATCTTTACAATGTTACTTCTGGACACTCAGTGTAAAATTGTGCAGTTATTTCATTGTTTGGACTTGTTTTCTGTTTTTCTATCTTAATGTGCGCATTGCAGTGAGTTAAGCTCATTTGGAGATTTTCCATTTTTTTCTCCTGCCAAATGATATAAACCTTAAAAATGAACATAATATCTATTTAAACTTACTTCTGGCCACTCAGTGTAAAATTTTGCAATTATTTCATTGTTTGAACTTGTTTTCTGTTTTTTTATCTTAATGTGCGCATTGCAGTGAGTTAAGCTCATTTGGAGATTTTCCATTTTTTTCTCCTGCCAAATGATATAAACCTTAAAAAGTGAACATAACATCTTTACAATGTTACTTCTGGCCACTCAGTGTAAAATTGTGCAGTTATTTCATTGTTTGGACTTGTTTTCTTCCTTCTATCTTAATGTGCGCATTGGAGTGAGTTAAGCTCATTTGGAGATTTTCCATTTTTTTCTCCTGCCACATGATATAAACCTTAAAAAGTGAACATAACATCTTTACAATGTTACTTCTGGCCACTCAGTGAAAAATTGTGCAGTTATTTCATTGTTTGGACTTGTTTTCTGTTTTTCTATCTTAATGTGCGCATTGGAGTGAGTTAAGCTCATTTGGAGATTTTCCATTTTTTTCTCCTGCCAAATGATATAAACCTAAAAAATGAACATAATATCTATTTAAACTTACTTCTGGCCACTCAGTGTAAAATTTTGCAATTATTTCATTGTTTGAACTTGTTTTCTGTTTTTCTATCTTAATGTGCGCATTGCAGTGAGTTAAGCTCATTTGGAGATTTTCCATTTTTTTCTCCTGCCAAATGATATAAACCTTAAAAAGTGAACATAACATCTTTACAATGTTACATCTGGCCACTCAGTGTAAAATTGTGCAGTTATTTCATTGTTTGGACTTGTTTTCTGTTTTTCTATCTTAATGTTTGCATTGGAGTGAGTTAAGCTCATTTGGAGATTTTCAATTTTTTTCTCCTGCCACATGATATAAACCTTAAAAAGTGAACATAACATCTTTACAATGTTACTTCTGGCCACTCAGTGAAAAATTGTGCAGTTATTTCATTGTTTGGACTTGTTTTCTGTTTTTCTATCTTAATGTGCGCATTGGAGTGAGTTAAGCTCATTTGGAGATTTTCCATTTTTTTCTCCTGCCAAATGATATAAACCTTAAAAATGAACATAATATCTATTTAAACTTACTTCTGGCCACTCAGTGTAACATTTTGCGATTATTTCATTGTTTGAACTTGTTTTCTGTTTTTCTATCTTAATGTGCGCATTGCAGTGAGTTAAGCTCATTTGGAGATTTTCCATTTTTTTCTCCTGCCAAATGATATAAACCTTAAAAATGAACATAATATCTATTTAAACTTACTTCTGGCCACTCAGTGTAAAATTTTGCAATTATTTCATTGTTTGAACTTGTTTTCTGTTATTCTATCTTAATGTGCGCATTGCAGTGAGTTAAGCTCATTTGGAGATTTTCCATTTTTTTCTCCTGCCAAATGATATAAACCTTAAAAAGTGAACATAACATCTTTACAATGTTACATCTGGCCACTCAGTGTAAAATTGTGCAATTATTTCATTGTTTGGACTTGTTTTCTGTTTTTCTATCTTAATGTGCGCATTGGAGTGAGTTAAGCTCATTTGGAGATTTTCCATTTTTTTCTCCTGCCACATGATATAAACCTTAAAAAGTGAACATAACATCTTTACAATGTTACTTCTGGACACTCAGTGTAAAATTTTGCAATTATTTCATTGTTTGGACTTGTTTTCTGTTTTTCTATCTTAATGTTTGCATTGGAGTGAGTTAAGCTCATTTGGAGATTTTCCATTTTTTTCTCCTGCCACATGATATAAACCTTAAAAAGTGAACATAACATCTTTACAATGTTACTTCTGGACACTCAGTGTAAAATTGTGCAGTTATTTCATTGTTTGGACTTGTTTTCTGTTTTCCTATCTTAATGTGCGCATTGGAGTGAGTTAAGCTCATTTGGAGATTTTCCATTTTTTTCTCCTGCCACATGATATAAACCTTAAAAAGTGAACATAACATCTTTACAATGTTACTTCTGGCCACTCAGTGAAAAATTGTGCAGTTATTTCATTGTTTGGACTTGTTTTCTGTTTTTCTATCTTAATGTGCGCATTGGAGTGAGTTAAGCTCATTTGGAGATTTTCCATTTTTTTCTCCTGCCAAATGATATAAACCTTAAAAATGAACATAATATCTATTTAAACTTACTTCTGGCCACTCAGTGTAAAATTTTGCAATTATTTCATTGTTTGAACTTGTTTTCTGTTTTTCTATCTTAATGTGCGCATTGCAGTGAGTTAAGCTCATTTGGAGATTTTCCATTTTTTTCTCCTGCCAAATGATATAAACCTTAAAAAGTGAACATAACATCTTTACAATGTTACATCTGGCCACTCAGTGTAAAATTGTGCAATTATTTCATTGTTTGGACTTGTTTTCTGTTTTTCTATCTTAATGTGCGCATTGGAGTGAGTTAAGCTCATTTGGAGATTTTCCATTTTTTTCTCCTGCCACATGATATAAACCTTAAAAAGTGAACATAACATCTTTACAATGTTACTTCTGGACACTCAGTGTAAAATTTTGCAATTATTTCATTGTTTGGACTTGTTTTCTGTTTTTCTATCTTAATGTTTGCATTGGAGTGAGTTAAGCACATTTGGAGATTTTCCATTTTTTTCTCCTGCCACATGATATAAACCTTAAAAAGTGAACATAACATCTTTACAATGTTACTTCTGGACACTCAGTGTAAAATTTTGCAATTATTTCATTGTTTGGACTTGTTTTCTGTTTTTCTATCTTAATGTTTGCATTGGAGTGAGTTAAGCTCATTTGGAGATTTTCCATTTTTTTCTCCTGCCACATGATATAAACCTTAAAAAGTGAACATAACATCTTTACAATGTTACTTCTGGACACTCAGTGTAAAATTGTGCAGTTATTTCATTGTTTGGACTTGTTTTCTGTTTTTCTATCTTAATGTGCGCATTGGAGTGAGTTAAGCTCATTTGGAGATTTTCCATTTTTTTCTCCTGCCACATGATATAAACCTTAAAAAGTGAACATAACATCTTTACAATGTTACTTCTGGACACTCAGTGTAAAATTTTGCAATTATTTCATTGTTTGGACTTGTTTTCTGTTTTTCTATCTTAATGTTTGCATTGGAGTGAGTTAAGCTCATTTGGAGATTTTCCATTTTTTTCTCCTGCCACATGATATAAACCTTAAAAAGTGAACATAACATCTTTACAATGTTACTTCTGGACACTCAGTGTAAAATTGTGCAGTTATTTCATTGTTTGGACTTGTTTTCTGTTTTCCTATCTTAATGTGTGCATTGGAGTGAGTTAAGCTCATTTGGAGATTTTCCATTTTTTTCTCCTGCCACATGATATAAACCTTAAAAAGTGAACATAACATCTTTACAATGTTACTTCTGGACACTCAGTGTAAAATTGTGCAGTTATTTCATTGTTTGGACTTGTTTTCTGTTTTTCTATCTTAATGTGCGCATTGCAGTGAGTTAAGCTCATTTGGAGATTTTCCATTTTTTTCTCCTGCCAAATGATATAAACCTTAAAAATGAACATAATATCTATTTAAACTTACTTCTGGCCACTCAGTGTAAAATTTTGCAATTATTTCATTGTTTGAACTTGTTTTCTGTTTTTCTATCTTAATGTGCGCATTGCAGTTAGTTAAGCTCATTTGGAGATTTTCCATTTTTTTCTCCTGCCAAATGATATAAACCTTAAAAATGAACATAATATCTATTTAAACTTACTTCTGGCCACTCAGTGTAAAATTTTGCAATTATTTCATTGTTTGAACTTGTTTTCTGTTTTTCTATCTTAATGTGCGCATTGCAGTGAGTTAAGCTCATTTGGAGATTTTCCATTTTTTTCTCCTGCCAAATGATATAAACCTTAAAAAGTGAACATAACATCTTTACAATGTTACATCTGGCCACTCAGTGTAAAATTGTGCAGTTATTTCATTGTTTGAACTTGTTTTCTGTTTTTCTATCTTAATGTGCGCATTGGAGTGAGTTAAGCTCATTTGGAGATTTTCCATTTTTTTCTCCTGCCACATGATATAAACCTTAAAAAGTGAACATAACATCTTTACAATGCTACTTCTGGCCACTCAGTGAAAAATTGTGCAGTTATTTCATTGTTTGGACTTGTTTTCTGTTTTTCTATCTTAATGTGCGCATTGGAGTGAGTTAAGCTCATTTGGAGATTTTCCATTTTTTTCTCCTGCCACATGATATAAACCTTAAAAAGTGAACATAACATCTTTACAATGTTACTTCTGGACACTCAGTGTAAAATTGTGCAGTTATTTCATTGTTTGGACTTGTTTTCTGTTTTTCTATCTTAATGTGCGCATTGCAGTGAGTTAAGCTCATTTGGAGATTTTCCATTTTTTTCTCCTGCCAAATGATTTAAACCTTAAAAATGAACATAATATCTATTTAAACTTACTTCTGGCCACTCAGTGTAAAATTTTGCAATTATTTCATTGTTTGAACTTGTTTTCTGTTTTTCTATGTCAACGTGCACATTGGAGTGAGTTAAGCTCATTTGGAGATTTTCCATTTTTTTCTCCTGCCACATGATATAAACCTTAAAAAGTGAACATAACATCTTTACAATGTTACTTCTGGACACTCAGTGTAAAATTGTGCAGTTATTTCATTGTTTGGACTTGTTTTCTGTTTTTTTATCTTAATGTGCGCATTGCAGTGAGTTAAGCTCATTTGGAGATTTTCCATTTTTTTCTCCTGCCAAATGATATAAACCTTAAAAATGAACATAATATCTATTTAAACTTACTTCTGGCCACTCAGTGTAAAATTTTTTCATTGTTTGGACTTGTTTTCTGTTTTTCTATGTTTATGTGT
Organism: Microchirus variegatus; assembly: GCF_963457635.1. Lineage (NCBI taxonomy): Eukaryota > Metazoa > Chordata > Actinopteri > Pleuronectiformes > Soleidae > Microchirus > Microchirus variegatus. The sequence goes on along the minus strand of NC_139820.1, from coordinate 13,679,477 downwards.
ACATTAGAGTGAGTTAAGCTCATTTGGAGATTTTCCGTTTTTTTCTCCTGCCACATGATATAAACCTTAAAAATGAACATAATATCTATTTAAACTTACTTCTGGACACTCAGTGTAAAATTTTGCAGTTATTTCATTGTTTGGACTTGTTTTCTGTTTTTCTATCTTAATGTGCGCATTGCAGTGAGTTAAGCTCATTTGGAGATTTTCCATTTTTTTCTCCTGCCACATGATATAAACCTTAAAAAGTGAACATAACATCTTTACAATGTTACTTCTGGACACTCAGTGTAAAATTGTGCAGTTATTTCATTGTTTGGACTTGTTTTCTGTTTTTCTATCTTAATGTGCGCATTGCAGTGAGTTAAGCTCATTTGGAGATTTTCCATTTTTTTCTCCTGCCAAATGATTTAAACCTTAAAAATGAACATAATATCTATTTAAACTTACTTCTGGCCACTCAGTGTAAAATTGTGCAATTATTTCATTGTTTGAACTTGTTTTCTGTTTTTCTATGTCAACGTGCACATTGGAGTGAGTTAAGCTCATTTGGAGATTTTCCATTTTTTTCTCCTGCCACATGATATAAACCTTAAAAAGTGAACATAACATCTTTACAATGTTACTTCTGGCCACTCAGTGAAAAATTGTGCAGTTATTTCATTGTTTGGACTTGTTTTCTGTTTTTCTATCTTAATGTGCGCATTGGAGTGAGTTAAGCTCATTTGGAGATTTTCCATTTTTTTCTCCTGCCACATGATATAAACCTTAAAAAGTGAACATAACATCTTTATAATGTTACTTCTGGACACTCAGTGTAAAATTGTGCAGTTATTTCATTGTTTGGACTTGTTTTCTGTTTTTCTATCTTAATGTGCGCATTGCAGTGAGTTAAGCTCATTTGGAGATTTTCCATTTTTTTCTCCTGCCAAATGATATAAACCTTAAAAAGTGAACATAACATCTTTACAATGTTACATCTGGCCACTCAGTGAAAAATTGTGCAGTTATTTCATTGTTTGGACTTGTTTTCTGTTTTTCTATCTTAATGTGCGCATTGCAGTGAGTTAAGCTCATTTGGAGATTTTCCATTTTTTTCTCCTGCCAAATGATTTAAACCTTAAAAATGAACATAATATCTATTTAAACTTACTTCTGGCCACTCAGTGTAAAATTTTGCAATTATTTCATTGTTTGAACTTGTTTTCTGTTTTTCTATGTCAACGTGCACATTGGAGTGAGTTAAGCTCATTTGGAGATTTTCCATTTTTTTCTCCTGCCACATGATATAAACCTTAAAAAGTGAACATAACATCTTTACAATGTTACTTCTGGCCACTCAGTGAAAAATTGTGCAGTTATTTCATTGTTTGGACTTGTTTTCTGTTTTTCTATCTTAATGTGCGCATTGGAGTGAGTTAAGCTCATTTGGAGATTTTCCATTTTTTTCTCCTGCCACATGATATAAACCTTAAAAAGTGAACATAACATCTTTACAATGTTACTTCTGGACAGTCAGTGTAAAATTGTGCAGTTATTTCATTGTTTGGACTTGTTTTCTGTTTTTCTATCTTAATGTGCGCATTGCAGTGAGTTAAGCTCATTTGGAGATTTTCCATTTTTTTCTCCTGCCAAATGATTTAAACCTTAAAAATGAACATAATATCTATTTAAACTTACTTCTGGCCACTCAGTGTAAAATTTTGCAATTATTTCATTGTTTGAACTTGTTTTCTGTTTTTCTATGTCAACGTGCACATTGGAGTGAGTTAAGCTCATTTGGAGATTTTCCATTTTTTTCTCCTGCCACATGATATAAACCTTAAAAAGTGAACATAACATCTTTACAATGTTACTTCTGGACACTCAGTGTAAAATTGTGCAGTTATTTCATTGTTTGGACTTGTTTTCTGTTTTTTTATCTTAATGTGCGCATTGCAGTGAGTTAAGCTCATTTGGAGATTTTCCATTTTTTTCTCCTGCCAAATGATATAAACCTTAAAAATGAACATAATATCTATTTAAACTTACTTCTGGCCACTCAGTGTAAAATTTTTTCATTGTTTGGACTTGTTTTCTGTTTTTCTATGTTTATGTGTACATTAGAGTGAGTTAAGCTCATTTGGAGATTTTCCGTTTTTTTCTCCTGCCACATGATATAAACCTTAAAAATGAACATAATATCTATTTAAACTTACTTCTGGACACTCAGTGTAAAATTTTGCAGTTATTTCATTGTTTGGACTTGTTTTCTGTTTTTCTATCTTAATGTGCGCATTGCAGTGAGTTAAGCTCATTTGGAGATTTTCCATTTTTTTCTCCTGCCACATGATATAACCCTTAAAAAGTGAACATAACATCTTTACAATGTTACTTCTGGCCACTCAGTGAAAAATTGTGCAGTTATTTCATTGTTTGGACTTGTTTTCTGTTTTTCTATCTTAATGTGCGCATTGGAGTGAGTTAAGCTCATTTGGAGATTTTCCATTTTTTTCTCCTGCCACATGATATAAACCTTAAAAAGTGAACATAACATCTTTACAATGTTACTTCTGGACACTCAGTGTAAAATTGTGCAGTTATTTCATTGTTTGGACTTGTTTTCTGTTTTTCTATCTTAATGTGCGCATTGCAGTGAGTTAAGCTCATTTGGAGATTTTCCATTTTTTTCTCCTGCCAAATGATTTAAACCTTAAAAATGAACATAATATCTATTTAAACTTACTTCTGGCCACTCAGTGTAAAATTTTGCAATTATTTCATTGTTTGAACTTGTTTTCTGTTTTTCTATGTCAACGTGCACATTGGAGTGAGTTAAGCTCATTTGGAGATTTTCCATTTTTTTCTCCTGCCACATGATATAAACCTTAAAAAGTGAACATAACATCTTTACAATGTTACTTCTGGCCACTCAGTGAAAAATTGTGCAGTTATTTCATTGTTTGGACTTGTTTTCTGTTTTTCTATCTTAATGTGCGCATTGCAGTGAGTTAAGCTCATTTGGAGATTTTCCATTTTTTTCTCCTGCCAAATGATTTAAACCTTAAAAATGAACATAATATCTATTTAAACTTACTTCTGGCCACTCAGTGTAAAATTTTGCAATTATTTCATTGTTTGGACTTGTTTTCTGTTTTTCTATCGTAATGTGCGCATTGGAGTGAGTTAAGCTCATTTGGAGATTTTCCATTTTTTTCTCCTGCCACATGATATAAACCTTAAAAAGTGAACATAACATCTTTACAATGTTACTTCTGGCCATTCAGTGAAAAATTGTGCAGTTATTTCATTGTTTGGACTTGTTTTCTGTTTTCCTATCTTAATGTTTGCATTGGAGTGAGTTAAGCTCATTTGGAGATTTTCCATTTTTTTCTCCTGCCACATGATATAAACCTTAAAAAGTGAACATAACATCTTTACAATGTTACTTCTGGCCACTCAGTGTAAAATTGTGCAGTTATTTCATTGTTTGGACTTGTTTTCTGTTTTTCTATCTTAATGTGCGCATTGCAGTGAGTTAAGCTCATTTGGAGATTTTCCATTTTTTTCTCCTGCCAAATGATATAAACCTTAAAAATGAACATAACATCTTTACAATGTTACTTCCTGACACTCAGTGTAAAATTGTGCAGTTATTTCATTGTTTGGACTTGTTTTCTGTTTTTCTATCTTAATGTGCGCATTGGAGTGAGTTAAGCTCATTTGGAGATTTTCCATTTTTTTCTCCTGCCACATGATATAAACCTTAAAAAGTGAACATAACATCTTTACAATGTTACTTCTGGCCACTCAGTGAAAAATTGTGCAGTTATTTCATTGTTTGGACTTGTTTTCTGTTTTTCTATCTTAATGTGCGCATTGGAGTGAGTTAAGCTCATTTGGAGATTTTCCATTTTTTTCTCCTGCCAAATGATATAAACCTTAAAAATGAACATAATATCTATTTAAACTTACTTCTGGCCACTCAGTGTAAAATTTTGCAATTATTTCATTGTTTGAACTTGTTTTCTGTTTTTCTATCTTAATGTGCGCATTGCAGTGAGTTAAGCTCATTTGGAGATTTTCCATTTTTTTCTCCTGCCAAATGATATAAACCTTAAAAAGTGAACATAACATCTTTACGATGTTACATCTGGCCACTCAGTGAAAAATTGTGCAGTTATTTCATTGTTTGGACTTGTTTTCTGTTTTTCTATCTTAATGTGCGCATTGCAGTGAGTTAAGCTCATTTGGAGATTTTCCATTTTTTTCTCCTGCCAAATGATTTAAACCTTAAAAATGAACATAATATCTATTTAAACTTACTTCTGGCCACTCAGTGTAAAATTTTGCAATTATTTCATTGTTTGAACTTGTTTTCTGTTTTTCTATGTCAACGTGCACATTGGAGTGAGTTAAGCTCATTTGGAGATTTTCCATTTTTTTCTCCTGCCACATGATATAAACCTTAAAAAGTGAACATAACATCTTTACAATGTTACTTCTGGCCACTCAGTGAAAAATTGTGCAGTTATTTCATTGTTTGGACTTGTTTTCTGTTTTTCTATCTTAATGTGCGCATTGGAGTGAGTTAAGCTCATTTGGAGATTTTCCATTTTTTTCTCCTGCCACATGATATAAACCTTAAAAAGTGAACATAACATCTTTACAATGTTACTTCTGGACAGTCAGTGTAAAATTGTGCAGTTATTTCATTGTTTGGACTTGTTTTCTGTTTTTCTATCTTAATGTGCGCATTGCAGTGAGTTAAGCTCATTTGGAGATTTTCCATTTTTTTCTCCTGCCAAATGATTTAAACCTTAAAAATGAACATAATATCTATTTAAACTTACTTCTGGCCACTCAGTGTAAAATTTTGCAATTATTTCATTGTTTGAACTTGTTTTCTGTTTTTCTATGTCAACGTGCACATTGGAGTGAGTTAAGCTCATTTGGAGATTTTCCATTTTTTTCTCCTGCCACATGATATAAACCTTAAAAAGTGAACATAACATCTTTACAATGTTACTTCTGGACACTCAGTGTAAAATTGTGCAGTTATTTCATTGTTTGGACTTGTTTTCTGTTTTTTTATCTTAATGTGCGCATTGCAGTGAGTTAAGCTCATTTGGAGATTTTCCATTTTTTTCTCCTGCCAAATGATATAAACCTTAAAAATGAACATAATATCTATTTAAACTTACTTCTGGCCACTCAGTGTAAAATTTTTTCATTGTTTGGACTTGTTTTCTGTTTTTCTATGTTTATGTGTACATTAGAGTGAGTTAAGCTCATTTGGAGATTTTCCGTTTTTTTCTCCTGCCACATGATATAAACCTTAAAAATGAACATAATATCTATTTAAACTTACTTCTGGACACTCAGTGTAAAATTTTGCAGTTATTTCATTGTTTGGACTTGTTTTCTGTTTTTCTATCTTAATGTGCGCATTGCAGTGAGTTAAGCTCATTTGGAGATTTTCCATTTTTTTCTCCTGCCACATGATATAACCCTTAAAAAGTGAACATAACATCTTTACAAGGTTACTTCTGGCCACTCAGTGAAAAATTGTGCAGTTATTTCATTGTTTGGACTTGTTTTCTGTTTTTCTATCTTAATGTGCGCATTGGAGTGAGTTAAGCTCATTTGGAGATTTTCCATTTTTTTCTCCTGCCACATGATATAAACCTTAAAAAGTGAACATAACATCTTTACAATGTTACTTCTGGACACTCAGTGTAAAATTGTGCAGTTATTTCATTGTTTGGACTTGTTTTCTGTTTTTCTATCTTAATGTGCGCATTGCAGTGAGTTAAGCTCATTTGGAGATTTTCCATTTTTTTCTCCTGCCAAATGATTTAAACCTTAAAAATGAACATAATATCTATTTAAACTTACTTCTGGCCACTCAGTGTAAAATTTTGCAATTATTTCATTGTTTGAACTTGTTTTCTGTTTTTCTATGTCAACGTGCACATTGGAGTGAGTTAAGCTCATTTGGAGATTTTCCATTTTTTTCTCCTGCCACATGATATAAACCTTAAAAAGTGAACATAACATCTTTACAATGTTACTTCTGGCCACTCAGTGAAAAATTGTGCAGTTATTTCATTGTTTGGACTTGTTTTCTGTTTTTCTATCTTAATGTGCGCATTGCAGTGAGTTAAGCTCATTTGGAGATTTTCCATTTTTTTCTCCTGCCAAATGATTTAAACCTTAAAAATGAACATAATATCTATTTAAACTTACTTCTGGCCACTCAGTGTAAAATTTTGCAATTATTTCATTGTTTGGACTTGTTTTCTGTTTTTCTATCGTAATGTGCGCATTGGAGTGAGTTAAGCTCATTTGGAGATTTTCCATTTTTTTCTCCTGCCACATGATATAAACCTTAAAAAGTGAACATAACATCTTTACAATGTTACTTCTGGCCATTCAGTGAAAAATTGTGCAGTTATTTCATTGTTTGGACTTGTTTTCTGTTTTCCTATCTTAATGTTTGCATTGGAGTGAGTTAAGCTCATTTGGAGATTTTCCATTTTTTTCTCCTGCCACATGATATAAACCTTAAAAAGTGAACATAACATCTTTACAATGTTACTTCTGGCCACTCAGTGTAAAATTGTGCAGTTATTTCATTGTTTGGACTTGTTTTCTGTTTTTCTATCTTAATGTGCGCATTGCAGTGAGTTAAGCTCATTTGGAGATTTTCCATTTTTTTCTCCTGCCAAATGATATAAACCTTAAAAATGAACATAACATCTTTACAATGTTACTTCCTGACACTCAGTGTAAAATTGTGCAGTTATTTCATTGTTTGGACTTGTTTTCTGTTTTTCTATCTTAATGTGCGCATTGGAGTGAGTTAAGCTCATTTGGAGATTTTCCATTTTTTTCTCCTGCCACATGATATAAACCTTAAAAAGTGAACATAACATCTTTACAATGTTACTTCTGGCCACTCAGTGAAAAATTGTGCAGTTATTTCATTGTTTGGACTTGTTTTCTGTTTTTCTATCTTAATGTGCGCATTGGAGTGAGTTAAGCTCATTTGGAGATTTTCCATTTTTTTCTCCTGCCAAATGATATAAACCTTAAAAAGTGAACATAACATCTTTACGATGTTACATCTGGCCACTCAGTGAAAAATTGTGCAGTTATTTCATTGTTTGGACTTGTTTTCTGTTTTTCTATCTTAATGTGCGCATTGCAGTGAGTTAAGCTCATTTGGAGATTTTCCATTTTTTTCTCCTGCCAAATGATTTAAACCTTAAAAATGAACATAATATCTATTTAAACTTACTTCTGGCCACTCAGTGTAAAATTTTGCAATTATTTCATTGTTTGAACTTGTTTTCTGTTTTTCTATGTCAACGTGCACATTGGAGTGAGTTAAGCTCATTTGGAGATTTTCCATTTTTTTCTCCTGCCACATGATATAAACCTTAAAAAGTGAACATAACATCTTTACAATGTTACTTCTGGCCACTCAGTGAAAAATTGTGCAGTTATTTCATTGTTTGGACTTGTTTTCTGTTTTTCTATCTTAATGTGCGCATTGGAGTGAGTTAAGCTCATTTGGAGATTTTCCATTTTTTTCTCCTGCCACATGATATAAACCTTAAAAAGTGAACATAACATCTTTACAATGTTACTTCTGGACAGTCAGTGTAAAATTGTGCAGTTATTTCATTGTTTGGACTTGTTTTCTGTTTTTCTATCTTAATGTGCGCATTGCAGTGAGTTAAGCTCATTTGGAGATTTTCCATTTTTTTCTCCTGCCAAATGATTTAAACCTTAAAAATGAACATAATATCTATTTAAACTTACTTCTGGCCACTCAGTGTAAAATTTTGCAATTATTTCATTGTTTGAACTTGTTTTCTGTTTTTCTATGTCAACGTGCACATTGGAGTGAGTTAAGCTCATTTGGAGATTTTCCATTTTTTTCTCCTGCCACATGATATAAACCTTAAAAAGTGAACATAACATCTTTACAATGTTACTTCTGGACACTCAGTGTAAAATTGTGCAGTCATTTCATTGTTTGGACTTGTTTTCTTTTTTTCTATCTTAATGTGCGCATTGCAGTGAGTTAAGCTCATTTGGAGATTTTCCATTTTTTTCTCCTGCCAAATGATATAAACCTTAAAAATGAACATAATATCTATTTAAACTTACTTCTGGCCACTCAGTGTAAAATTTTTTCATTGTTTGGACTTGTTTTCTGTTTTTCTATGTTTATGTGTACATTAGAGTGAGTTAAGCTCATTTGGAGATTTTCCGTTTTTTTCTCCTGCCACATGATATAAACCTTAAAAATGAACATAATATCTATTTAAACTTACTTCTGGACACTCAGTGTAAAATTTTGCAGTTATTTCATTGTTTGGACTTGTTTTCTGTTTTTCTATCTTAATGTGCGCATTGCAGTGAGTTAAGCTCATTTGGAGATTTTCCATTTTTTTCTCCTGCCACATGATATAACCCTTAAAAAGTGAACATAACATCTTTACAATGTTACTTCTGGCCACTCAGTGAAAAATTGTGCAGTTATTTCATTGTTTGGACTTGTTTTCTGTTTTTCTATCTTAATGTGCGCATTGGAGTGAGTTAAGCTCATTTGGAGATTTTCCATTTTTTTCTCCTGCCACATGATATAAACCTTAAAAAGTGAACATAACATCTTTACAATGTTACTTCTGGACACTCAGTGTAAAATTGTGCAGTTATTTCATTGTTTGGACTTGTTTTCTGTTTTTCTATCTTAATGTGCGCATTGCAGTGAGTTAAGCTCATTTGGAGATTTTCCATTTTTTTCTCCTGCCAAATGATTTAAACCTTAAAAATGAACATAATATCTATTTAAACTTACTTCTGGCCACTCAGTGTAAAATTTTGCAATTATTTCATTGTTTGAACTTGTTTTCTGTTTTTCTATGTCAACGTGCACATTGGAGTGAGTTAAGCTCATTTGGAGATTTTCCATTTTTTTCTCCTGCCACATGATATAAACCTTAAAAAGTGAACATAACATCTTTACAATGTTACTTCTGGCCACTCAGTGAAAAATTGTGCAGTTATTTCATTGTTTGGACTTGTTTTCTGTTTTTCTATCTTAATGTGCGCATTGGAGTGAGTTAAGCTCATTTGGAGATTTTCCATTTTTTTCTCCTGCCACATGATATAAACCTTAAAAAGTGAACATAACATCTTTACAATGTTACTTCTGGCCATTCAGTGAAAAATTGTGCAGTTATTTCATTGTTTGGACTTGTTTTCTGTTTTCCTATCTTAATGTTTGCATTGGAGTGAGTTAAGCTCATTTGGAGATTTTCCATTTTTTTCTCCTGCCACATGATATAAACCTTAAAAAGTGAACATAACATCTTTACAATGTTACTTCTGGCCACTCAGTGTAAAATTGTGCAGTTATTTCATTGTTTGGACTTGTTTTCTGTTTTTCTATCTTAATGTGCGCATTGCAGTGAGTTAAGCTCATTTGGAGATTTTCCATTTTTTTCTCCTGCCAAATGATATAAACCTTAAAAATGAACATAACATCTTTACAATGTTACTTCCTGACACTCAGTGTAAAATTGTGCAGTTATTTCATTGTTTGGACTTGTTTTCTGTTTTTCTATCTTAATGTGCGCATTGGAGTGAGTTAAGCTCATTTGGAGATTTTCCATTTTTTTCTCCTGCCACATGATATAAACCTTAAAAAGTGAACATAACATCTTTACAATGTTACTTCTGGCCACTCAGTGAAAAATTGTGCAGTTATTTCATTGTTTGGACTTGTTTTCTGTTTTTCTATCTTAATGTGCGCATTGGAGTGAGTTAAGCTCATTTGGAGATTTTCCATTTTTTTCTCCTGCCAAATGATATAAACCTTAAAAATGAACATAATATCTATTTAAACTTACTTCTGGCCACTCAGTGTAAAATTTTGCAATTATTTCATTGTTTGAACTTGTTTTCTGTTTTTCTATCTTAATGTGCGCATTGCAGTGAGTTAAGCTCATTTGGAGATTTTCCATTTTTTTCTCCTGCCAAATGATATAAACCTTAAAAATGAACATAATATCTATTTAAACTTACTTCTGGCCACTCAGTGTAAAATTTTGCAATTATTTCATTGTTTGAACTTGTTTTCTGTTTTTCTATCTTAATGTGCGCATTGCAGTGAGTTAAGCTCATTTGGAGATTTTCCATTTTTTTCTCCTGCCAAATGATATAAACCTTAAAAAGCGAACATAACATCTTTACAATGTTACATCTGGCCACTCAGTGTAAAATTGTGCAATTATTTCATTGTTTGGACTTGTTTTCTGTTTTTCTATCTTAATGTGCGCATTGGAGTGAGTTAAGCTCATTTGGAGATTTTCCATTTTTTTCTCCTGCCACATGATATAAACCTTAAAAAGTGAACATAACATCTTTACAATGTTACTTCTGGACACTCAGTGTAAAATTTTGCAATTATTTCATTGTTTGGACTTGTTTTCTGTTTTTCTATCTTAATGTTTGCATTGGAGTGAGTTAAGCTCATTTGGAGATTTTCCATTTTTTTCTCCTGCCACATGATATAAACCTTAAAAAGTGAACATAACATCTTTACAATGTTACTTCTGGACACTCAGTGTAAAATTGTGCAGTTATTTCATTGTTTGGACTTGTTTTCTGTTTTTCTATCTTAATGTGCGCATTGCAGTGAGTTAAGCTCATTTGGAGATTTTCCATTTTTTTTTCTCCTGCCAAATGATATAAACCTTAAAAATGAACATAATATCTATTTAAACTTACTTCTGGCCACTCAGTGTAAAATTTTGCAATTATTTCATTGTTTGAACTTGTTTTCTGTTTTTCTATCTTAATGTGCGCATTGCAGTGAGTTAAGCTCATTTGGAGATTTTCCATTTTTTTCTCCTGCCAAATGATATAAACCTTAAAAAGTGAACATAACATCTTTACAATGTTACATCTGGCCACTCAGTGTAAAATTGTGCAGTTATTTCATTGTTTGGACTTGTTTTCTGTTTTTCTATCTTAATGTGCGCATTGGAGTGAGTTAAGCTCATTTGGAGATTTTCCATTTTTTTCTCCTGCCACATGATATAAACCTTAAAAAGTGAACATAACATCTTTACAATGTTACTTCTGGCCATTCAGTGAAAAATTGTGCAGTTATTTCATTGTTTGGACTTGTTTTCTGTTTTCCTATCTTAATGTTTGCATTGGAGTGAGTTAAGCTCATTTGGAGATTTTCCATTTTTTTCTCCTGCCACATGATATAAACCTTAAAAAGTGAACATAACATCTTTACAATGTTACTTCTGGCCACTCAGTGTAAAATTGTGCAGTTATTTCATTGTTTGGACTTGTTTTCTGTTTTTCTATCTTAATGTGCGCATTGCAGTGAGTTAAGCTCATTTGGAGATTTTCCATTTTTTTCTCCTGCCAAATGATATAAACCTTAAAAATGAACATAACATCTTTACAATGTTACTTCCTGACACTCAGTGTAAAATTGTGCAGTTATTTCATTGTTTGGACTTGTTTTCTGTTTTTCTATCTTAATGTGCGCATTGGAGTGAGTTAAGCTCATTTGGAGATTTTCCATTTTTTTCTCCTGCCACATGATATAAACCTTAAAAAGTGAACATAACATCTTTACAATGTTACTTCTGGCCACTCAGTGAAAAATTGTGCAGTTATTTCATTGTTTGGACTTGTTTTCTGTTTTTCTATCTTAATGTGCGCATTGGAGTGAGTTAAGCTCATTTGGAGATTTTCCATTTTTTTCTCCTGCCAAATGATATAAACCTTAAAAATGAACATAATATCTATTTAAACTTACTTCTGGCCACTCAGTGTAAAATTTTGCAATTATTTCATTGTTTGAACTTGTTTTCTGTTTTTCTATCTTAATGTGCGCATTGCAGTGAGTTAAGCTCATTTGGAGATTTTCCATTTTTTTCTCCTGCCAAATGATATAAACCTTAAAAATGAACATAATATCTATTTAAACTTACTTCTGGCCACTCAGTGTAAAATTTTGCAATTATTTCATTGTTTGAACTTGTTTTCTGTTTTTCTATCTTAATGTGCGCATTGCAGTGAGTTAAGCTCATTTGGAGATTTTCCATTTTTTTCTCCTGCCAAATGATATAAACCTTAAAAAGCGAACATAACATCTTTACAATGTTACATCTGGCCACTCAGTGTAAAATTGTGCAATTATTTCATTGTTTGGACTTGTTTTCTGTTTTTCTATCTTAATGTGCGCATTGGAGTGAGTTAAGCTCATTTGGAGATTTTCCATTTTTTTCTCCTGCCACATGATATAAACCTTAAAAAGTGAACATAACATCTTTACAATGTTACTTCTGGACACTCAGTGTAAAATTTTGCAATTATTTCATTGTTTGGACTTGTTTTCTGTTTTTCTATCTTAATGTTTGCATTGGAGTGAGTTAAGCTCATTTGGAGATTTTCCATTTTTTTCTCCTGCCACATGATATAAACCTTAAAAAGTGAACATAACATCTTTACAATGTTACTTCTGGACACTCAGTGTAAAATTGTGCAGTTATTTCATTGTTTGGACTTGTTTTCTGTTTTTCTATCTTAATGTGCGCATTGCAGTGAGTTAAGCTCATTTGGAGATTTTCCATTTTTTTTTCTCCTGCCAAATGATATAAACCTTAAAAATGAACATAATATCTATTTAAACTTACTTCTGGCCACTCAGTGTAAAATTTTGCAATTATTTCATTGTTTGAACTTGTTTTCTGTTTTTCTATCTTAATGTGCGCATTGCAGTGAGTTAAGCTCATTTGGAGATTTTCCATTTTTTTCTCCTGCCAAATGATATAAACCTTAAAAATGAACATAATATCTATTTAAACTTACTTCTGGCCACTCAGTGTAAAATTTTGCAATTATTTCATTGTTTGAACTTGTTTTCTGTTTTTCTATCTTAATGTGCGCATTGCAGTGAGTTAAGCTCATTTGGAGATTTTCCATTTTTTTCTCCTGCCAAATGATATAAACCTTAAAAAGTGAACATAACATCTTTACAATGTTACATCTGGCCACTCAGTGTAAAATTGTGCAGTTATTTCATTGTTTGAACTTGTTTTCTGTTTTTCTATCTTAATGTGCGCATTGGAGTGAGTTAAGCTCATTTGGAGATTTTCCATTTTTTTCTCCTGCCACATGATATAAACCTTAAAAAGTGAACATAACATCTTTACAATGCTACTTCTGGCCACTCAGTGAAAAATTGTGCAGTTATTTCATTGTTTGGACTTGTTTTCTGTTTTTCTATCTTAATGTGCGCATTGGAGTGAGTTAAGCTCATTTGGAGATTTTCCATTTTTTTCTCCTGCCACATGATATAAACCTTAAAAAGTGAACATAACATCTTTACAATGTTACTTCTGGACACTCAGTGTAAAATTGTGCAGTTATTTCATTGTTTGGACTTGTTTTCTATTTTTCTATCTTAATGTGCGCATTGCAGTGAGTTAAGCTCATTTGGAGATTTTCCATTTTTTTCTCCTGCCAAATGATATAAACCTTAAAAAGTGAACATAACATCTTTACAATGTTACATCTGGCCACTCAGTGTAAAATTGTGCAGTTATTTCATTGTTTGGACTTGTTTTCTGTTTTTCTATCTTAATGTGCGCATTGGAGTGAGTTAAGCTCATTTGGAGATTTTCCATTTTTTTCTCCTGCCACATGATATAAACCTTAAAAAGTGAACATAACATCTTTACAATGTTACTTCTGGCCATTCAGTGAAAAATTGTGCAGTTATTTCATTGTTTGGACTTGTTTTCTGTTTTCCTATCTTAATGTTTGCATTGGAGTGAGTTAAGCTCATTTGGAGATTTTCCATTTTTTTCTCCTGCCACATGATATAAACCTTAAAAAGTGAACATAACATCTTTACAATGTTACTTCTGGCCACTCAGTGTAAAATTGTGCAGTTATTTCATTGTTTGGACTTGTTTTCTGTTTTTCTATCTTAATGTGCGCATTGCAGTGAGTTAAGCTCATTTGGAGATTTTCCATTTTTTTCTCCTGCCAAATGATATAAACCTTAAAAATGAACATAACATCTTTACAATGTTACTTCCTGACACTCAGTGTAAAATTGTGCAGTTATTTCATTGTTTGGACTTGTTTTCTGTTTTTCTATCTTAATGTGCGCATTGGAGTGAGTTAAGCTCATTTGGAGATTTTCCATTTTTTTCTCCTGCCACATGATATAAACCTTAAAAAGTGAACATAACATCTTTACAATGTTACTTCTGGCCACTCAGTGAAAAATTGTGCAGTTATTTCATTGTTTGGACTTGTTTTCTGTTTTTCTATCTTAATGTGCGCATTGGAGTGAGTTAAGCTCATTTGGAGATTTTCCATTTTTTTCTCCTGCCAAATGATATAAACCTTAAAAATGAACATAATATCTATTTAAACTTACTTCTGGCCACTCAGTGTAAAATTTTGCAATTATTTCATTGTTTGAACTTGTTTTCTGTTTTTCTATCTTAATGTGCGCATTGCAGTGAGTTAAGCTCATTTGGAGATTTTCCATTTTTTTCTCCTGCCAAATGATATAAACCTTAAAAATGAACATAATATCTATTTAAACTTACTTCTGGCCACTCAGTGTAAAATTTTGCAATTATTTCATTGTTTGAACTTGTTTTCTGTTTTTCTATCTTAATGTGCGCATTGCAGTGAGTTAAGCTCATTTGGAGATTTTCCATTTTTTTCTCCTGCCAAATGATATAAACCTTAAAAAGCGAACATAACATCTTTACAATGTTACATCTGGCCACTCAGTGTAAAATTGTGCAATTATTTCATTGTTTGGACTTGTTTTCTGTTTTTCTATCTTAATGTGCGCATTGGAGTGAGTTAAGCTCATTTGGAGATTTTCCATTTTTTTCTCCTGCCACATGATATAAACCTTAAAAAGTGAACATAACATCTTTACAATGTTACTTCTGGACACTCAGTGTAAAATTTTGCAATTATTTCATTGTTTGGACTTGTTTTCTGTTTTTCTATCTTAATGTTTGCATTGGAGTGAGTTAAGCTCATTTGGAGATTTTCCATTTTTTTCTCCTGCCACATGATATAAACCTTAAAAAGTGAACATAACATCTTTACAATGTTACTTCTGGACACTCAGTGTAAAATTGTGCAGTTATTTCATTGTTTGGACTTGTTTTCTGTTTTTCTATCTTAATGTGCGCATTGCAGTGAGTTAAGCTCATTTGGAGATTTTCCATTTTTTTTTCTCCTGCCAAATGATATAAACCTTAAAAATGAACATAATATCTATTTAAACTTACTTCTGGCCACTCAGTGTAAAATTTTGCAATTATTTCATTGTTTGAACTTGTTTTCTGTTTTTCTATCTTAATGTGCGCATTGCAGTGAGTTAAGCTCATTTGGAGATTTTCCATTTTTTTCTCCTGCCAAATGATATAAACCTTAAAAATGAACATAATATCTATTTAAACTTACTTCTGGCCACTCAGTGTAAAATTTTGCAATTATTTCATTGTTTGAACTTGTTTTCTGTTTTTCTATCTTAATGTGCGCATTGCAGTGAGTTAAGCTCATTTGGAGATTTTCCATTTTTTTCTCCTGCCAAATGATATAAACCTTAAAAAGTGAACATAACATCTTTACAATGTTACATCTGGCCACTCAGTGTAAAATTGTGCAGTTATTTCATTGTTTGAACTTGTTTTCTGTTTTTCTATCTTAATGTGCGCATTGGAGTGAGTTAAGCTCATTTGGAGATTTTCCATTTTTTTCTCCTGCCACATGATATAAACCTTAAAAAGTGAACATAACATCTTTACAATGCTACTTCTGGCCACTCAGTGAAAAATTGTGCAGTTATTTCATTGTTTGGACTTGTTTTCTGTTTTTCTATCTTAATGTGCGCATTGGAGTGAGTTAAGCTCATTTGGAGATTTTCCATTTTTTTCTCCTGCCACATGATATAAACCTTAAAAAGTGAACATAACATCTTTACAATGTTACTTCTGGACACTCAGTGTAAAATTGTGCAGTTATTTCATTGTTTGGACTTGTTTTCTATTTTTCTATCTTAATGTGCGCATTGCAGTGAGTTAAGCTCATTTGGAGATTTTCCATTTTTTTCTCCTGCCAAATGATTTAAACCTTAAAAATGAACATAATATCTATTTAAACTTACTTCTGGCCACTCAGTGTAAAATTTTGCAATTATTTCATTGTTTGAACTTGTTTTCTGTTTTTCTATGTCAACGTGCACATTGGAGTGAGTTAAGCTCATTTGGAGATTTTCCATTTTTTTCTCCTGCCACATGATATAAACCTTAAAAAGTGAACATAACATCTTTACAATGTTACTTCTGGCCACTCAGTGAAAAATTGTGCAGTTATTTCATTGTTTGGACTTGTTTTCTGTTTTTCTATCTTAATGTGCGCATTGGAGTGAGTTAAGCTCATTTGGAGATTTTCCATTTTTTTCTCCTGCCACATGATATAAACCTTAAAAAGTGAACATAACATCTTTACAATGTTACTTCTGGACAGTCAGTGTAAAATTGTGCAGTTATTTCATTGTTTGGACTTGTTTTCTGTTTTTCTATCTTAATGTGCGCATTGCAGTGAGTTAAGCTCATTTGGAGATTTTCCATTTTTTTCTCCTGCCAAATGATTTAAACCTTAAAAATGAACATAATATCTATTTAAACTTACTTCTGGCCACTCAGTGTAAAATTTTGCAATTATTTCATTGTTTGAAGTTGTTTTCTGTTTTTCTATGTCAACGTGCACATTGGAGTGAGTTAAGCTCATTTGGAGATTTTCCATTTTTTTCTCCTGCCACATGATATAAACCTTAAAAAGTGAACATAACATCTTTACAATGTTACTTCTGGACACTCAGTGTAAAATTGTGCAGTTATTTCATTGTTTGGACTTGTTTTCTGTTTTTCTATCTTAATGTGCGCATTGCAGTGAGTTAAGCTCATTTGGAGATTTTCCATTTTTTTCTCCTGCCAAATGATATAAACCTTAAAAATGAACATAATATCTATTTAAACTTACTTCTGGCCACTCAGTGTAAAATTTTTTCATTGTTTGGACTTGTTTTCTGTTTTTCTATGTTTATGTGTACATTAGAGTGAGTTAAGCTCATTTGGAGATTTTCCGTTTTTTTCTCCTGCCACATGATATAAACCTTAAAAATGAACATAATATCTATTTGAACTTACTTCTGGACACTCAGTGTAAAATTTTGCAGTTATTTCATTGTTTGGACTTGTTTTCTGTTTTTCTATCTTAATGTGCGCATAGCAGTGAGTTAAGCTCATTTGGAGATTTTCCATTTTTTTCTCCTGCCACATGATATAACCCTTAAAAAGTGAACATAACATCTTTACAATGTTACTTCTGGCCACTCAGTGAAAAATTGTGCAGTTATTTCATTGTTTGGACTTTGTTTTCTGATTTTCTATCTTAATGTGCGCATTGCAGTGAGTTAAGCTCATTTGGAGATTTTCCATTTTTTTCTCCTGCCACATGATATAAACCTTAAAAAGTGAACATAACATCTTTACAATGTTACATCTGGCCACTCAGTGTAAAATTGTGCAGTTATTTCATTGTTTGGACTTGTTTTCTGTTTTTCTATGTCAACGTGCACATTGGAGTGAGTTAAGCTCATTTGGAGATTTTCCATTTTTTTCTCCTGCCACATGATATAAACCTTAAAAAGTGAACATAACATCTTTACAATGTTACTTCTGGACAGTCAGTGTAAAATTGTGCAGTTATTTCATTGTTTGGACTTGTTTTCTGTTTTTCTATCTTAATGTGCGCATTGCAGTGAGTTAAGCTCATTTGGAGATTTTCCATTTTTTTTCTCCTGCCAAATGATTTAAACCTTAAAAATGAACATAATATCTATTTAAACTTACTTCTGGCCACTCTGTGTAAAATTTTGCAATTATTTCATTGTTTGAACTTGTTTTCTGTTTTTCTATGTCAACGTGCACATTGGAGTGAGTTAAGCTCATTTGGAGATTTTCCATTTTTTTCTCCTGCCACATGATATAAACCTTAAAAAGTGAACATAACATCTTTACAATGTTACTTCTGGACACTCAGTGTAAAATTGTGCAGTTATTTCATTGTTTGGACTTGTTTTCTGTTTTTCTATGTCAACGTGCACATTGGAGTGAGTTAAGCTCATTTGGAGATTTTCCATTTTTTTCTCCTGCCACATGATATAAACCTTAAAAAGTGAACATAACATCTTTACAATGTTACTTCTGGCCATTCAGTGAAAAATTGTGCAGTTATTTCATTGTTTGGACTTGTTTTCTGTTTTCCTATCTTAATGTTTGCATTGGAGTGAGTTAAGCTCATTTGGAGATTTTCCATTTTTTTCTCCTGCCACATGATATAAACCTTAAAAAGTGAACATAACATCTTTACAATGTTACTTCTGGACACTCAGTGTAAAATTGTGCAGTTATTTCATTGTTTGGACTTGTTTTCTGTTTTTCTATCTTAATGTGCGCATTGCAGTGAGTTAAGCTCATTTGAAGATTTTCCATTTTTTTCTCCTGCCACATGATATAAACCTTAAAAAGTGAACATAACATCTTTACAATGTTACTTCTGGACACTCAGTGTAAAATTGTGCAGTTATTTCATTGTTTGGACTTGTTTTCTGTTTTTCTATCTTAATGTGCGCATTGCAGTGAGTTAAGCTCATTTGGAGATTTTCCATTTTTTTCTCCTGCCAAATGATTTAAACCTTAAAAATGAACATAATATCTATTTAAACTTACTTCTGGCCACTCAGTGTAAAATTTTGCAATTATTTCATTGTTTGAACTTGTTTTCTGTTTTTCTATGTCAACGTGCACATTGGAGTGAGTTAAGCTCATTTGGAGATTTTCCATTTTTTTCTCCTGCCACATGATATAAACCTTAAAAAGTGAACATAACATCTTTACAATGTTACTTCTGGCCACTCAGTGTAAAATTTTGCAATTATTTCATTGTTTGGACTTGTTTTCTGTTTTTCTATGTTTATGTGTACATTCGAGTGAGTTAAGCTCATTTGGAGATTTTCCATTTTTTTCTCCTGCCACATGATATAAACCTTAAAAAGTGAACATAACATCTTTACAATGTTACTTCTGGACACTCAGTGTAAAATTGTGCAGTTATTTCATTGTTTGGACTTGTTTTCTGTTTTTCTATCTTAATGTGCGCATTGCAGTGAGTTAAGCTCATTTGGAGATTTTCCATTTTTTTCTCCTGCCAAATGATATAAACCTTAAAAATGAACATAATATCTATTTAAACTTACTTCTGGCCACTCAGTGTAAAATTTTTTCATTGTTTGGACTTGTTTTCTGTTTTTCTATGTTTATGTGTACATTAGAGTGAGTTAAGCTCATTTGGAGATTTTCCGTTTTTTTCTCCTGCCACATGATATAAACCTTAAAAATGAACATAATATCTATTTAAACTTACTTCTGGACACTCAGTGTAAAATTTTGCAGTTATTTCATTGTTTGGACTTGTTTTCTGTTTTTCTATCTTAATGTGCGCATTGCAGTGAGCTCATTTGGAGATTTTCCATTTTTTTCTCCTGCCACATGATATAACCCTTAAAAAGTGAACATAACATCTTTACAATGTTACTTCTGGCCACTCAGTGAAAAATTGTGCAGTTATTTCATTGTTTGGACTTGTTTTCTGATTTTCTATCTTAATGTGCGCATTGCAGTGAGTTAAGCTCATTTGGAGATTTTCCATTTTTTTCTCCTGCCACATGATATAAACCTTAAAAAGTGAACATAACATCTTTACAATGTTACATCTGGCCACTCAGTGTAAAATTGTGCAGTTATTTCATTGTTTGGACTTGTTTTCTGTTTTTCTATGTCAACGTGCACATTGGAGTGAGTTAAGCTCATTTGGAGATTTTCCATTTTTTTCTCCTGCCACATGATATAAACCTTAAAAAGTGAACATAACATCTTCACAATGTGACTTCTGGACACTCAGTGAAAAATTGTGCAGTTATTTCATTGTTTGGACTTGTTTTCTGTTTTTCTATGTCAACGTGCACATTGGAGTGAGTTAAGCTCATTTGGAGATTTTCCATTTTTTTCTCCTGCCACATGATATAAACCTAAAAAAGTGAACATAACATCTTTACAATGTTACTTCTGGCCACTCAGTGAAAAATTGTGCAGTTATTTCATTGTTTGGACTTGTTTTCTGTTTTTCTATCTTAATGTGCGCATTGGAGTGAGTTAACCTCATTTGGAGATTTTCCATTTTTTTCTCCTGCCACATGATATAAACCTTAAAAAGTGAACATAACATCTTTACAATGTTACTTCTGGACACTCAGTGTAAAATTGTGCAGTTATTTCATTGTTTGGACTTGTTTTCTGTTTTTCTATCTTAATGTGCGCATTGCAGTGAGTTAAGCTCATTTGGAGATTTTCCATTTTTTTCTCCTGCCAAATGATTTAAACCTTAAAAATGAACATAATATCTATTTAAACTTACTTCTGGCCACTCAGTGTAAAATTTTGCAATTATTTCATTGTTTGAACTTGTTTTCTGTTTTTCTATGTCAACGTGCACATTGGAGTGAGTTAAGCTCATTTGGAGATTTTCCATTTTTTTCTCCTGCCACATGATATAAACCTTAAAAAGTGAACATAACATCTTTACAATGTTACTTCTGGCCACTCAGTGAAAAATTGTGCAGTTATTTCATTGTTTGGACTTGTTTTCTGTTTTTCTATCTTAATGTGCGCATTGCAGTGAGTTAAGCTCATTTGGAGATTTTCCATTTTTTTCTCCTGCCAAATGATATAAACCTTAAAAATGAACATAATATCTATTTAAACTTACTTCTGGCCACTCAGTGTAAAATTTTTTCATTGTTTGGACTTGTTTTCTGTTTTTCTATGTTTATGTGTACATTAGAGTGAGTTAAGCTCATTTGGAGATTTTCCGTTTTTTTCTCCTGCCACATGATATAAACCTTAACAATGAACATAATATCTATTTAAACTTACTTCTGGACACTCAGTGTAAAATTTTGCAGTTATTTCATTGTTTGGACTTGTTTTCTGTTTTTCTATCTTAATGTGCGCATTGCAGTGAGTTAAGCTCATTTGGAGATTTTCCATTTTTTTCTCCTGCCACATGATATAACCCTTAAAAAGTGAACATAACATCTTTACAATGTTACTTCTGGCCACTCAGTGTAAAACTGTGCAGTTATTTCATTGTTTGGACTTGTTTTCTGTTTTTCTATCTTAATGTGCGCATTGGAGTGAGTTAAGCTCATTTGGAGATTTTCCATTTTTTTCTCCTGCCACATGATATAAACCTTAAAAAGTGAACATAACATCTTTACAATGTTACTTCTGGCCACTCAGTGAAAAATTGTGCAGTTATTTCATTGTTTGGACTTGTTTTCTGTTTTTCTATGTTAATGTGCGCATTGCAGTGAGTTAAGCTCATTTGGAGATTTTCCATTTTTTTCTCCTGCCACATGATATAAACCTTAAAAAGTGAACATAACATCTTTACAATGTTACATCTGGCCACTCAGTGTAAAATTGTGCAGTTATTTCATTGTTTGGACTTGTTTTCTGTTTTTCTATGTCAACGTGCACATTGGAGTGAGTTAAGCTCATTTGGAGATTTTCCATTTTTTTCTCCTGCCACATGATATAAACCTTAAAAAGTGAACATAACATCTTTACAATGTTACTTCTGGACACTCAGTGAAAAATTGTGCAGTTATTTCATTGTTTGGACTTGTTTTCTGTTTTTCTATCTTAATGTGCGCATTGGAGTGAGTTAAGCTCATTTGGAGATTTTCCATTTTTTTCTCCTGCCAAATGATATAAACCTTAAAAATGAACATAATATCTATTTAAACTTACTTCTGGCCACTCAGTGTAAAATTTTGCAATTATTTCATTGTTTGAACTTGTTTTCTGTTTTTCTATCTTAATGTGCGCATTGCAGTGAGTTAAGCTCATTTGGAGATTTTCCATTTTTTTCTCCTGCCAAATGATATAAACCTTAAAAAGTGAACATAACATCTTTACAATGTTACATCTGGCCACTCAGTGTAAAATTGTGCAGTTATTTCATTGTTTGGACTTGTTTTCTGTTTTTCTATCTTAATGTGCGCATTGGAGTGAGTTAAGCTCATTTGGAGATTTTCCATTTTTTACTCCTGCCACATGATATAAACCTTAAAAAGTGAACATAACATCTTTACAATGTTACTTCTGGCCATTCAGTGAAAAATTGTGCAGTTATTTCATTGTTTGGACTTGTTTTCTGTTTTCCTATCTTAATGTTTGCATTGGAGTGAGTTAAGCTCATTTGGAGATTTTCCATTTTTTTCTCCTGCCACATGATATAAACCTTAAAAAGTGAACATAACATCTTTACAATGTTACTTCTGGACACTCAGTGTAAAATTGTGCAGTTATTTCATTGTTTGGACTTGTTTTCTGTTTTTCTATCTTAATGTGCGCATTGGAGTGAGTTAAGCTCATTTGGAGATTTTCCATTTTTTTCTCCTGCCAAATGATATAAACCTTAAAAATGAACATAATATCTATTTAAACTTACTTCTGGCCACTCAGTGTAAAATTTTGCAATTATTTCATTGTTTGAACTTGTTTTCTGTTTTTCTATCTTAATGTGCGCATTGCAGTGAGTTAAGCTCATTTGGAGATTTTCCATTTTTTTCTCCTGCCAAATGATATAAACCTTAAAAAGTGAACATAACATCTTTACAATGTTACATCTGGCCACTCAGTGTAAAATTGTGCAGTTATTTCATTGTTTGGACTTGTTTTCTGTTTTTCTATCTTAATGTGCGCATTGGAGTGAGTTAAGCTCATTTGGAGATTTTCCATTTTTTACTCCTGCCACATGATATAAACCTTAAAAAGTGAACATAACATCTTTACAATGTTACTTCTGGCCATTCAGTGAAAAATTGTGCAGTTATTTCATTGTTTGGACTTGTTTTCTGTTTTCCTATCTTAATGTTTGCATTGGAGTGAGTTAAGCTCATTTGGAGATTTTCCATTTTTTTCTCCTGCCACATGATATAAACCTTAAAAAGTGAACATAACATCTTTACAATGTTACTTCTGGCCACTCAGTGTAAAATTTTGCAATTATTTCATTGTTTGGACTTGTTTTCTGTTTTTCTATGTTTATGTGTACATTCGAGTGAGTTAAGCTCATTTGGAGATTTTCCATTTTTTTCTCCTGCCACATGATATAAACCTTAAAAAGTGAACATAACATCTTTACAATGTTACTTCTGGACACTCAGTGTAAAATTGTGCAGTTATTTCATTGTTTGGACTTGTTTTCTGTTTTTCTATCTTAATGTGCGCATTGCAGTGAGTTAAGCTCATTTGGAGATTTTCCATTTTTTTCTCCTGCCAAATGATATAAACCTTAAAAATGAACATAATATCTATTTAAACTTACTTCTGGCCACTCAGTGTAAAATTTTTTCATTGTTTGGACTTGTTTTCTGTTTTTCTATGTTTATGTGTACATTAGAGTGAGTTAAGCTCATTTGGAGATTTTCCGTTTTTTTCTCCTGCCACATGATATAAACCTTAAAAATGAACATAATATCTATTTAAACTTACTTCTGGACACTCAGTGTAAAATTTTGCAGTTATTTCATTGTTTGGACTTGTTTTCTGTTTTTCTATCTTAATGTGCGCATTGCAGTGAGCTCATTTGGAGATTTTCCATTTTTTTCTCCTGCCACATGATATAACCCTTAAAAAGTGAACATAACATCTTTACAATGTTACTTCTGGCCACTCAGTGAAAAATTGTGCAGTTATTTCATTGTTTGGACTTGTTTTCTGATTTTCTATCTTAATGTGCGCATTGCAGTGAGTTAAGCTCATTTGGAGATTTTCCATTTTTTTCTCCTGCCACATGATATAAACCTTAAAAAGTGAACATAACATCTTTACAATGTTACATCTGGCCACTCAGTGTAAAATTGTGCAGTTATTTCATTGTTTGGACTTGTTTTCTGTTTTTCTATGTCAACGTGCACATTGGAGTGAGTTAAGCTCATTTGGAGATTTTCCATTTTTTTCTCCTGCCACATGATATAAACCTTAAAAAGTGAACATAACATCTTCACAATGTGACTTCTGGACACTCAGTGAAAAATTGTGCAGTTATTTCATTGTTTGGACTTGTTTTCTGTTTTTCTATGTCAACGTGCACATTGGAGTGAGTTAAGCTCATTTGGAGATTTTCCATTTTTTTCTCCTGCCACATGATATAAACCTAAAAAAGTGAACATAACATCTTTACAATGTTACTTCTGGCCACTCAGTGAAAAATTGTGCAGTTATTTCATTGTTTGGACTTGTTTTCTGTTTTTCTATCTTAATGTGCGCATTGGAGTGAGTTAACCTCATTTGGAGATTTTCCATTTTTTTCTCCTGCCACATGATATAAACCTTAAAAAGTGAACATAACATCTTTACAATGTTACTTCTGGACACTCAGTGTAAAATTGTGCAGTTATTTCATTGTTTGGACTTGTTTTCTGTTTTTCTATCTTAATGTGCGCATTGCAGTGAGTTAAGCTCATTTGGAGATTTTCCATTTTTTTCTCCTGCCAAATGATTTAAACCTTAAAAATGAACATAATATCTATTTAAACTTACTTCTGGCCACTCAGTGTAAAATTTTGCAATTATTTCATTGTTTGAACTTGTTTTCTGTTTTTCTATGTCAACGTGCACATTGGAGTGAGTTAAGCTCATTTGGAGATTTTCCATTTTTTTCTCCTGCCACATGATATAAACCTTAAAAAGTGAACATAACATCTTTACAATGTTACTTCTGGCCACTCAGTGAAAAATTGTGCAGTTATTTCATTGTTTGGACTTGTTTTCTGTTTTTCTATCTTAATGTGCGCATTGCAGTGAGTTAAGCTCATTTGGAGATTTTCCATTTTTTTCTCCTGCCAAATGATATAAACCTTAAAAATGAACATAATATCTATTTAAACTTACTTCTGGCCACTCAGTGTAAAATTTTTTCATTGTTTGGACTTGTTTTCTGTTTTTCTATGTTTATGTGTACATTAGAGTGAGTTAAGCTCATTTGGAGATTTTCCGTTTTTTTCTCCTGCCACATGATATAAACCTTAACAATGAACATAATATCTATTTAAACTTACTTCTGGACACTCAGTGTAAAATTTTGCAGTTATTTCATTGTTTGGACTTGTTTTCTGTTTTTCTATCTTAATGTGCGCATTGCAGTGAGTTAAGCTCATTTGGAGATTTTCCATTTTTTTCTCCTGCCACATGATATAACCCTTAAAAAGTGAACATAACATCTTTACAATGTTACTTCTGGCCACTCAGTGTAAAACTGTGCAGTTATTTCATTGTTTGGACTTGTTTTCTGTTTTTCTATCTTAATGTGCGCATTGGAGTGAGTTAAGCTCATTTGGAGATTTTCCATTTTTTTCTCCTGCCACATGATATAAACCTTAAAAAGTGAACATAACATCTTTACAATGTTACTTCTGGCCACTCAGTGAAAAATTGTGCAGTTATTTCATTGTTTGGACTTGTTTTCTGTTTTTCTATGTTAATGTGCGCATTGCAGTGAGTTAAGCTCATTTGGAGATTTTCCATTTTTTTCTCCTGCCACATGATATAAACCTTAAAAAGTGAACATAACATCTTTACAATGTTACATCTGGCCACTCAGTGTAAAATTGTGCAGTTATTTCATTGTTTGGACTTGTTTTCTGTTTTTCTATGTCAACGTGCACATTGGAGTGAGTTAAGCTCATTTGGAGATTTTCCATTTTTTTCTCCTGCCACATGATATAAACCTTAAAAAGTGAACATAACATCTTTACAATGTTACTTCTGGACACTCAGTGAAAAATTGTGCAGTTATTTCATTGTTTGGACTTGTTTTCTGTTTTTCTATCTTAATGTGCGCATTGGAGTGAGTTAAGCTCATTTGGAGATTTTCCATTTTTTTCTCCTGCCAAATGATATAAACCTTAAAAATGAACATAATATCTATTTAAACTTACTTCTGGCCACTCAGTGTAAAATTTTGCAATTATTTCATTGTTTGAACTTGTTTTCTGTTTTTCTATCTTAATGTGCGCATTGCAGTGAGTTAAGCTCATTTGGAGATTTTCCATTTTTTTCTCCTGCCAAATGATATAAACCTTAAAAAGTGAACATAACATCTTTACAATGTTACATCTGGCCACTCAGTGTAAAATTGTGCAGTTATTTCATTGTTTGGACTTGTTTTCTGTTTTTCTATCTTAATGTGCGCATTGGAGTGAGTTAAGCTCATTTGGAGATTTTCCATTTTTTACTCCTGCCACATGATATAAACCTTAAAAAGTGAACATAACATCTTTACAATGTTACTTCTGGCCATTCAGTGAAAAATTGTGCAGTTATTTCATTGTTTGGACTTGTTTTCTGTTTTCCTATCTTAATGTTTGCATTGGAGTGAGTTAAGCTCATTTGGAGATTTTCCATTTTTTTCTCCTGCCACATGATATAAACCTTAAAAAGTGAACATAACATCTTTACAATGTTACTTCTGGACACTCAGTGTAAAATTGTGCAGTTATTTCATTGTTTGGACTTGTTTTCTGTTTTTCTATCTTAATGTGCGCATTGGAGTGAGTTAAGCTCATTTGGAGATTTTCCATTTTTTTCTCCTGCCAAATGATATAAACCTTAAAAATGAACATAATATCTATTTAAACTTACTTCTGGCCACTCAGTGTAAAATTTTGCAATTATTTCATTGTTTGAACTTGTTTTCTGTTTTTCTATCTTAATGTGCGCATTGCAGTGAGTTAAGCTCATTTGGAGATTTTCCATTTTTTTCTCCTGCCAAATGATATAAACCTTAAAAAGTGAACATAACATCTTTACAATGTTACATCTGGCCACTCAGTGTAAAATTGTGCAGTTATTTCATTGTTTGGACTTGTTTTCTGTTTTTCTATCTTAATGTGCGCATTGGAGTGAGTTAAGCTCATTTGGAGATTTTCCATTTTTTACTCCTGCCACATGATATAAACCTTAAAAAGTGAACATAACATCTTTACAATGTTACTTCTGGCCATTCAGTGAAAAATTGTGCAGTTATTTCATTGTTTGGACTTGTTTTCTGTTTTCCTATCTTAATGTTTGCATTGGAGTGAGTTAAGCTCATTTGGAGATTTTCCATTTTTTTCTCCTGCCACATGATATAAACCTTAAAAAGTGAACATAACATCTTTACAATGTTACTTCTGGACACTCAGTGAAAAATTGTGCAGTTATTTCATTGTTTGGACTTGTTTTCTGTTTTTCTATCTTAATGTGCGCATTGGAGTGAGTTAAGCTCATTTGGAGATTTTCCATTTTTTTCTCCTGCCAAATGATATAAACCTTAAAAATGAACGTAATATCTATTTAAACTTACTTCTGGCCACTCAGTGTAAAATTTTGCAATTATTTCATTGTTTGAACTTGTTTTCTGTTTTTCTATCTTAATGTGCGCATTGCAGTGAGTTAAGCTCATTTGGAGATTTTCCATTTTTTTCTCCTGCCAAATGATATAAACCTTAAAAATGAACATAATATCTATTTAAACTTACTTCTGGCCACTCAGTGTAAAATTTTGCAATTATTTCATTGTTTGAACTTGTTTTCTGTTTTTCTATCTTAATGTGCGCATTGCAGTGAGTTAAGCTCATTTGGAGATTTTCCATTTTTTTCTCCTGCCAAATGATATAAACCTTAAAAAGTGAACATAACATCTTTACAATGTTACATCTGGCCACTCAGTGTAAAATTGTGCAGTTATTTCATTGTTTGGACTTGTTTTCTGTTTTTCTATCTTAATGTGCGCATTGCAGTGAGTTAAGCTCATTTGGAGATTTTCCATTTTTTTCTCCTGCCACATGATATAAACCTTAAAAAGTGAAGATAACATCTTTACAATGTTACTTCTGGCCACTCAGTGAAAAATTGTGCAGTTATTTCATTGTTTGGACTTGTTTTCTGTTTTTCTATCTTAATGTGCGCATTGGAGTGAGTTAAGCTCATTTGGAGATTTTCCATTTTTTTCTCCTGCCACATGATATAAACCTTAAAAAGTGAACATAACATCTTTACAATGTTACTTCTGGACACTCAGTGTAAAATTGTGCAGTTATTTCATTGTTTGGACTTGTTTTCTGTTTTTCTATCTTAATGTGCGCATTGCAGTGAGTTAAGCTCATTTGGAGATTTTCCATTTTTTTCTCCTGCCAAATGATATAAACCTTAAAAATGAACATAATATCTATTTAAACTTACTTCTGGCCACTCAGTGTAAAATTTTGCAATTATTTCATTGTTTGAACTTGTTTTCTGTTTTTCTATCTTAATGTGCGCATTGCAGTGAGTTAAGCTCATTTGGAGATTTTCCATTTTTTTCTCCTGCCAAATGATATAAACCTTAAAAAGTGAACATAACATCTTTACAATGTTACTTCTGGCCACTCAGTGTAAAATTGTGCAGTTATTTCATTGTTTGGACTTGTTTTCTGATTTTCTATCTTAATGTGCGCATTGCAGTGAGTTAAGCTCATTTGGAGATTTTCCATTTTTTTCTCCTGCCAAATGATTTAAACCTTAAAAATGAACATAATATCTATTTAAACTTACTTCTGGCCACTCAGTGTAAAATTTTGCAA
Organism: Microchirus variegatus; assembly: GCF_963457635.1. Taxonomy (NCBI): domain Eukaryota; kingdom Metazoa; phylum Chordata; class Actinopteri; order Pleuronectiformes; family Soleidae; genus Microchirus; species Microchirus variegatus. The sequence continues at coordinate 13,650,610 of NC_139820.1, read as the reverse complement.
TTATTTCATTGTTTGAACTTGTTTTCTGTTTTTCTATGTCAACGTGCACATTGGAGTGAGTTAAGCTCATTTGGAGATTTTCCATTTTTTTCTCCTGCCACATGATATAAACCTTAAAAAGTGAACATAACATCTTTACAATGTTACTTCTGGACAGTCAGTGTAAAATTGTGCAGTTATTTCATTGTTTGGACTTTTTTTCTGTTTTTCTATCTTAATGTGCGCATTGCAGTGAGTTAAGCTCATTTGGAGATTTTCCATTTTTTTCTCCTGCCAAATGATTTAAACCTTAAAAATGAACATAATATCTATTTAAACTTACTTCTGGCCACTCAGTGTAAAATTTTGCAATTATTTCATTGTTTGAACTTGTTTTCTGTTTTTCTATGTCAACGTGCACATTGGAGTGAGTTAAGCTCATTTGGAGATTTTCCATTTTTTTCTCCTGCCACATGATATAAACCTTAAAAAGTGAACATAACATCTTTACAATGTTACTTCTGGACACTCAGTGTAAAATTGTGCAGTTATTTCATTGTTTGGACTTGTTTTCTGTTTTTCTATCTTAATGTGCGCATTGCAGTGAGTTAAGCTCATTTGGAGATTTTCCATTTTTTTCTCCTGCCAAATGATATAAACCTTAAAAATGAACATAATATCTATTTAAACTTACTTCTGGCCACTCAGTGTAAAATTTTTTCATTGTTTGGACTTGTTTTCTGTTTTTCTATGTTTATGTGTACATTAGAGTGAGTTAAGCTCATTTGGAGATTTTCCGTTTTTTTCTCCTGCCACATGATATAAACCTTAAAAATGAACATAATATCTATTTAAACTTACTTCTGGACACTCAGTGTAAAATTTTGCAGTTATTTCATTGTTTGGACTTGTTTTCTGTTTTTCTATCTTAATGTGCGCATTGCAGTGAGTTAAGCTCATTTGGAGACTTTCCATTTTTTTCTCCTGCCACATGATATAACCCTTAAAAAGTGAACATAACATCTTTACAATGTTACTTCTCGCCACTCAGTGAAAAATTGTGCAGTTATTTCATTGTTTGGACTTGTTTTCTGTTTTTCTATCTTAATGTGCGCATTGCAGTGAGTTAAGCTCATTTGGAGATTTTCCATTTTTTTCTCCTGCCACATGATATAAACCTTAAAAAGTGAACATAACATCTTTACAATGTTACATCTGGTCACTCAGTGTAAAATTGTGCAGTTATTTCATTGTTTGGACTTGTTTTCTGTTTTTCTATGTCAACGTGCACATTGAAGTGAGTTAAGCTCATTTGGAGATTTTCCATTTTTTTCTCCTGCCACATGATATAAACCTTAAAAAGTGAACATAACATCTTTACAATGTTACTTCTGGACACTCAGTGAAAAATTGTGCAGTTATTTCATTGTTTGGACTTGTTTTCTGTTTTTCTATCTTAATGTGCGCATTGGAGTGAGTTAAGCTCATTTGGAGATTTTCCATTTTTTTCTCCTGCCAAATGATATAAACCTTAAAAATGAACATAATATCTATTTAAACTTACTTCTGGCCACTCAGTGTAAAATTTTGCAATTATTTCATTGTTTGAACTTGTTTTCTGTTTTTCTATCTTAATTTGCGCATTGCAGTGAGTTAAGCTCATTTGGAGATTTTCCATTTTTTTCTCCTGCCACATGATATAAACCTTAAAAATGAACATAATATCTATTTAAACTTACTTCTGGACACTCAGTGTAAAATTTTGCAGTTATTTCATTGTTTGGACTTGTTTTCTGTTTTTCTATCTTAATTTGCGCATTGCAGTGAGTTAAGCTCATTTGGAGATTTTCCATTTTTTTCTCCTGCCACATGATATAACCCTTAAAAAGTGAACATAACATCTTTACAATGTTACTTCTGGCCACTCAGTGTAAAACTGTGCAGTTATTTCATTGTTTGGACTTGTTTTCTGTTTTTCTATCTTAATGTGCGCATTGGAGTGAGTTAAGCTCATTTGGAGATTTTCCATTTTTTTCTCCTGCCACATGATATAAACCTTAAAAAGTGAACATAACATCTTTACAATGTTACTTCTGGCCACTCAGTGAAAAATTGTGCAGTTATTTCATTGTTTGGACTTGTTTTCTGTTTTTCTATCTTAATGTGCGCATTGCAGTGAGTTAAGCTCATTTGGAGATTTTCCATTTTTTTCTCCTGCCACATGATATAAACCTTAAAAAGTGAACATAACATCTTTACAATGTTACATCTGGCCACTCAGTGTAAAATTGTGCAGTTATTTCATTGTTTGGACTTGTTTTCTGTTTTTCTATGTCAACGTGCACATTGGAGTGAGTTAAGCTCATTTGGAGATTTTCCATTTTTTTCTCCTGCCACATGATATAAACCTTAAAAAGTGAACATAACATCTTTACAATGTTACTTCTGGCCACTCAGTGTAAAATTTTGCAATTATTTCATTGTTTGGACTTGTTTTCTGTTTTTCTATGTTTATGTGTACATTCGAGTGAGTTAAGCTCATTTGGAGATTTTCCATTTTTTTCTCCTGCCAAATGATATAAACCTTAAAAATGAACATAATATCTATTTAAACTTACTTCTGGCCACTCAGTGTAAAATTTTGCAATATTTTTTACTCCTGCCACATGATATAAACCTTAAAAAGTGAACATAACATCTTTACAATGTTACTTCTGGCCATTCAGTGAAAAATTGTGCAGTTATTTCATTGTTTGGACTTGTTTTCTGTTTTCCTATCTTAATGTTTGCATTGGAGTGAGTTAAGCTCATTTGGAGATTTTCCATTTTTTTCTCCTGCCACATGATATAAACCTTAAAAAGTGAACATAACATCTTTACAATGTTACTTCTGGACACTCAGTGTAAAATTGTGCAGTTATTTCATTGTTTGGACTTGTTTTCTGTTTTTCTATCTTAATGTGCGCATTGTAGTGAGTTAAGCTCATTTGGAGATTTTCCATTTTTTTCTCCTGCCAAATGATATAAACCTTAAAAATGAACATAATATCTATTTAAACTTACTTCTGGCCACTCAGTGTAAAATTTTGCAATTATTTCATTGTTTGAACTTGTTTTCTGTTTTTCTATCTTAATGTGCGCATTGCAGTGAGTTAAGCTCATTTGGAGATTTTCCATTTTTTTCTCCTGCCAAATGATATAAACCTTAAAAAGTGAACATAACATCTTTACAATGTTACATCTGGCCACTCAGTGTAAAATTGTGCAGTTATTTCATTGTTTGGACTTGTTTTCTGTTTTTCTATCTTAATGTGCGCATTGGAGTGAGTTAAGCTCATTTGGAGATTTTCCATTTTTTACTCCTGCCACATGATATAAACCTTAAAAAGTGAACATAACATCTTTACAATGTTACTTCTGGCCATTCAGTGAAAAATTGTGCAGTTATTTCATTGTTTGGACTTGTTTTCTGTTTTCCTATCTTAATGTTTGCATTGGAGTGAGTTAAGCTCATTTGGAGATTTTCCATTTTTTTCTCCTGCCACATGATATAAACCTTAAAAAGTGAACATAACATCTTTACAATGTTACTTCTGGACACTCAGTGAAAAATTGTGCAGTTATTTCATTGTTTGGACTTGTTTTCTGTTTTTCTATCTTAATGTGCGCATTGGAGTGAGTTAAGCTCATTTGGAGATTTTCCATTTTTTTCTCCTGCCAAATGATATAAACCTTAAAAATGAACATAATATCTATTTAAACTTACTTCTGGCCACTCAGTGTAAAATTTTGCAATTATTTCATTGTTTGAACTTGTTTTCTGTTTTTCTATCTTAATGTGCGCATTGCAGTGAGTTAAGCTCATTTGGAGATTTTCCATTTTTTTCTCCTGCCAAATGATATAAACCTTAAAAATGAACATAATATCTATTTAAACTTACTTCTGGCCACTCAGTGTAAAATTTTGCAATTATTTCATTGTTTGAACTTGTTTTCTGTTTTTCTATCTTAATGTGCGCATTGCAGTGAGTTAAGCTCATTTGGAGATTTTCCATTTTTTTCTCCTGCCAAATGATATAAACCTTAAAAAGTGAACATAACATCTTTACAATGTTACATCTGGCCACTCAGTGTAAAATTGTGCAGTTATTTCATTGTTTGGACTTGTTTTCTGTTTTTCTATCTTAATGTGCGCATTGCAGTGAGTTAAGCTCATTTGGAGATTTTCCATTTTTTTCTCCTGCCACATGATATAAACCTTAAAAAGTGAAGATAACATCTTTACAATGTTACTTCTGGCCACTCAGTGAAAAATTGTGCAGTTATTTCATTGTTTGGACTTGTTTTCTGTTTTTCTATCTTAATGTGCGCATTGGAGTGAGTTAAGCTCATTTGGAGATTTTCCATTTTTTTCTCCTGCCACATGATATAAACCTTAAAAAGTGAACATAACATCTTTACAATGTTACTTCTGGCCACTCAGTGTAAAATTGTGCAGTTATTTCATTGTTTGGACTTGTTTTCTGATTTTCTATCTTAATGTGCGCATTGCAGTGAGTTAAGCTCATTTGGAGATTTTCCATTTTTTTCTCCTGCCAAATGATTTAAACCTTAAAAATGAACATAATATCTATTTAAACTTACTTCTGGCCACTCAGTGTAAAATTTTGCAATTATTTCATTGTTTGAACTTGTTTTCTGTTTTTCTATGTCAACGTGCACATTGGAGTGAGTTAAGCTCATTTGGAGATTTTCCATTTTTTTCTCCTGCCACATGATATAAACCTTAAAAAGTGAACATAACATCTTTACAATGTTACTTCTGGACAGTCAGTGTAAAATTGTGCAGTTATTTCATTGTTTGGACTTTTTTTCTGTTTTTCTATCTTAATGTGCGCATTGCAGTGAGTTAAGCTCATTTGGAGATTTTCCATTTTTTTCTCCTGCCAAATGATTTAAACCTTAAAAATGAACATAATATCTATTTAAACTTACTTCTGGCCACTCAGTGTAAAATTTTGCAATTATTTCATTGTTTGAACTTGTTTTCTGTTTTTCTATGTCAACGTGCACATTGGAGTGAGTTAAGCTCATTTGGAGATTTTCCATTTTTTTCTCCTGCCAAATGATATAAACCTTAAAAATGAACATAATATCTATTTAAACTTACTTCTGGCCACTCAGTGTAAAATTTTTTCATTGTTTGGACTTGTTTTCTGTTTTTCTATGTTTATGTGTACATTAGAGTGAGTTAAGCTCATTTGGAGATTTTCCGTTTTTTTCTCCTGCCACATGATATAAACCTTAAAAATGAACATAATATCTATTTAAACTTACTTCTGGACACTCAGTGTAAAATTTTGCAGTTATTTCATTGTTTGGACTTGTTTTCTGTTTTTCTATCTTAATGTGCGCATTGCAGTGAGTTAAGCTCATTTGGAGATTTTCCATTTTTTTCTCCTGCCACATGATATAACCCTTAAAAAGTGAACATAACATCTTTACAATGTTACTTCTCGCCACTCAGTGAAAAATTGTGCAGTTATTTCATTGTTTGGACTTGTTTTCTGTTTTTCTATCTTAATGTGCGCATTGCAGTGAGTTAAGCTCATTTGGAGATTTTCCATTTTTTTCTCCTGCCACATGATATAAACCTTAAAAAGTGAACATAACATCTTTACAATGTTACATCTGGTCACTCAGTGTAAAATTGTGCAGTTATTTCATTGTTTGGACTTGTTTTCTGTTTTTCTATGTCAACGTGCACATTGAAGTGAGTTAAGCTCATTTGGAGATTTTCCATTTTTTTCTCCTGCCACATGATATAAACCTTAAAAAGTGAACATAACATCTTTACAATGTTACTTCTGGACACTCAGTGAAAAATTGTGCAGTTATTTCATTGTTTGGACTTGTTTTCTGTTTTTCTATCTTAATGTGCGCATTGGAGTGAGTTAAGCTCATTTGGAGATTTTCCATTTTTTTCTCCTGCCAAATGATATAAACCTTAAAAATGAACATAATATCTATTTAAACTTACTTCTGGCCACTCAGTGTAAAATTTTGCAATTATTTCATTGTTTGAACTTGTTTTCTGTTTTTCTATCTTAATGTGCGCATTGCAGTGAGTTAAGCTCATTTGGAGATTTTCCATTTTTTACTCCTGCCACATGATATAAACCTTAAAAAGTGAACATAACATCTTTACAATGTTACTTCTGGCCATTCAGTGAAAAATTGTGCAGTTATTTCATTGTTTGGACTTGTTTTCTGTTTTCCTATCTTAATGTTTGCATTGGAGTGAGTTAAGCTCATTTGGAGATTTTCCATTTTTTTCTCCTGCCACATGATATAAACCTTAAAAAGTGAACATAACATCTTTACAATGTTACTTCTGGACACTCAGTGTAAAATTGTGCAGTTATTTCATTGTTTGGACTTGTTTTCTGTTTTCCTATCTTAATGTTTGCATTGCAGTGAGTTAAGCTCATTTGGAGATTTTCCATTTTTTTCTCCTGCCACATGATATAAACCTTAAAAAGTGAACATAACATCTTTACAATGTTACTTCTGGACACTCAGTGTAAAATTGTGCAGTTATTTCATTGTTTGGACTTGTTTTCTGTTTTTCTATCTTAATGTGCGCATTGCAGTGAGTTAAGCTCATTTGGAGATTTTCCATTTTTTTCTCCTGCCACATGATATAAACCTTAAAAAGTGAACATAACATCTTTACAATGTTACATCTGGCCACTCAGTGTAAAATTGTGCAGTTATTTCATTGTTTGGACTTGTTTTCTGTTTTTCTATCTTAATGTGCGCATTGGAGTGAGTTAAGCTCATTTGGAGATTTTCCGTTTTTTTCTCCTGCCACATGATATAAACCTTAAAAATGAACATAATATCTATTTAAACTTACTTCTGGACACTCAGTGTAAAATTTTGCAGTTATTTCATTGTTTGGACTTGTTTTCTGTTTTTCTATCTTAATGTGCGCATTGCAGTGAGTTAAGCTCATTTGGAGATTTTCCATTTTTTTCTCCTGCCACATGATATAACCCTTAAAAAGTGAACATAACATCTTTACAATGTTACTTCTGGCCACTCAGTGTAAAACTGTGCAGTTATTTCATTGTTTGGACTTGTTTTCTGTTTTTCTATGTTAATGTGCGCATTGGAGTGAGTTAAGCTCATTTGGAGATTTTCCATTTTTTTCTCCTGCCACATGATATAAACCTTAAAAAGTGAACATAACATCTTTACAATGTTACTTCTGGCCACTCAGTGAAAAATTGTGCAGTTATTTCATTGTTTGGACTTGTTTTCTGTTTTTCTATCTTAATGTGCGCATTGCAGTGAGTTAAGCTCATTTGGAGATTTTCCATTTTTTTCTCCTGCCAAATGATATAAACCTTAAAAATGAACATAATATCTATTTAAACTTACTTCTGGCCACTCAGTGTAAAATTTTTTCATTGTTTGGACTTGTTTTCTGTTTTTCTATGTTTATGTGTACATTAGAGTGAGTTAAGCTCATTTGGAGATTTTCCGTTTTTTTCTCCTGCCACATGATATAAACCTTAAAAATGAACATAATATCTATTTAAACTTACTTCTGGACACTCAGTGTAAAATTTTGCAGTTATTTCATTGTTTGGACTTGTTTTCTGTTTTTCTATCTTAATGTGCGCATTGCAGTGAGTTAAGCTCATTTGGAGATTTTCCATTTTTTTCTCCTGCCACATGATATAACCCTTAAAAAGTGAACATAACATCTTTACAATGTTACTTCTGGCCACTCAGTGTAAAACTGTGCAGTTATTTCATTGTTTGGACTTGTTTTCTGTTTTTCTATCTTAATGTGCGCATTGGAGTGAGTTAAGCTCATTTGGAGATTTTCCATTTTTTTCTCCTGCCACATGATATAAACCTTAAAAAGTGAACATAACATCTTTACAATGTTACTTCTGGCCACTCAGTGAAAAATTGTGCAGTTATTTCATTGTTTGGACTTGTTTTCTGTTTTTCTATCTTAATGTGCGCATTGCAGTGAGTTAAGCTCATTTGGAGATTTTCCATTTTTTTTCTCCTGCCACATGATATAAACCTTAAAAAGTGAACATAACATCTTTACAATGTTACATCTGGCCACTCAGTGTAAAATTGTGCAGTTATTTCATTGTTTGGACTTGTTTTCTGTTTTTCTATGTCAACGTGCACATTGGAGTGAGTTAAGCTCATTTGGAGATTTTCCATTTTTTTCTCCTGCCACATGATATAAACCTTAAAAAGTGAACATAACATCTTTACAATGTTACTTCTGGACACTCAGTGAAAAATTGTGCAGTTATTTCATTGTTTGGACTTGTTTTCTGTTTTTCTATCTTAATGTGCGCATTGGAGTGAGTTAAGCTCATTTGGAGATTTTCCATTTTTTTCTCCTGCCAAATGATATAAACCTTAAAAATGAACATAATATCTATTTAAACTTACTTCTGGCCACTCAGTGTAAAATTTTGCAATTATTTCATTGTTTGAACTTGTTTTCTGTTTTTCTATCTTAATGTGCGCATTGCAGTGAGTTAAGCTCATTTGGAGATTTTCCATTTTTTTCTCCTGCCAAATGATATAAACCTTAAAAAGTGAACATAACATCTTTACAATGTTACATCTGGCCACTCAGTGTAAAATTGTGCAGTTATTTCATTGTTTGGACTTGTTTTCTGTTTTTGTATCTTAATGTGCGCATTGGAGTGAGTTAAGCTCATTTGGAGATTTTCCATTTTTTACTCCTGCCACATGATATAAACCTTAAAAAGTGAACATAACATCTTTACAATGTTACTTCTGGCCATTCAGTGAAAAATTGTGCAGTTATTTCATTGTTTGGACTTGTTTTCTGTTTTCCTATCTTAATGTTTGCATTGGAGTGAGTTAAGCTCATTTGGAGATTTTCCATTTTTTTCTCCTGCCACATGATATAAACCTTAAAAAGTGAACATAACATCTTTACAATGTTACTTCTGGACACTCAGTGTAAAATTGTGCAGTTATTTCATTGTTTGGACTTGTTTTCTGTTTTTCTATCTTAATGTGCGCATTGGAGTGAGTTAAGCTCATTTGGAGATTTTCCATTTTTTTCTCCTGCCAAATGATATAAACCTTAAAAATGAACATAATATCTTTACAATGTTACATCTGGCCACTCAGTGTAAAATTGTGCAGTTATTTCATTGTTTGGACTTGTTTTCTGTTTTTCTATCTTAATGTGCGCATTGGAGTGAGTTAAGCTCATTTGGAGATTTTCCATTTTTTACTCCTGCCACATGATATAAACCTTAAAAAGTGAACATAACATCTTTACAATGTTACTTCTGGCCATTCAGTGAAAAATTGTGCAGTTATTTCATTTTTTGGACTTGTTTTCTGTTTTCATATCTTAATGTTTGCATTGGAGTGAGTTAAGCTCATTTGGAGATTTTCCATTTTTTTCTCCTGCCACATGATATAAACCTTAAAAAGTGAACATAACATCTTTACAATGTTACTTCTGGACACTCAGTGAAAAATTGTGCAGTTATTTCATTGTTTGGACTTTTTTTCTGTTTTTCTATCTTAATGTGCGCATTGGAGTGAGTTAAGCTCATTTGGAGATTTTCCATTTTTTTCTCCTGCCAAATGATATAAACCTTAAAAATGAACATAATATCTATTTAAACTTACTTCTGGCCACTCAGTGTAAAATTTTGCAATTATTTCATTGTTTGAACTTGTTTTCTGTTTTTCTATCTTAATGTGCGCATTGCAGTGAGTTAAGCTCATTTGGAGATTTTCCATTTTTTTCTCCTGCCAAATGATATAAACCTTAAAAATGAACATAATATCTATTTAAACTTACTTCTGGCCACTCAGTGTAAAATTTTGCAATTATTTCATTGTTTGAACTTGTTTTCTGTTTTTCTATCTTAATGTGCGCATTGCAGTGAGTTAAGCTCATTTGGAGATTTTCCATTTTTTTCTCCTGCCAAATGATATAAACCTTAAAAAGTGAACATAACATCTTTACAATGTTACATCTGGCCACTCAGTGTAAAATTGTGCAGTTATTTCATTGTTTGGACTTGTTTTCTGTTTTTCTATCTTAATGTGCGCATTGCAGTGAGTTAAGCTCATTTGGAGATTTTCCATTTTTTTCTCCTGCCACATGATATAAACCTTAAAAAGTGAAGATAACATCTTTACAATGTTACTTCTGGCCACTCAGTGAAAAATTGTGCAGTTATTTCATTGTTTGGACTTGTTTTCTGTTTTTCTATCTTAATGTGCGCATTGGAGTGAGTTAAGCTCATTTGGAGATTTTCCATTTTTTTCTCCTGCCAAATGATATAAACCTTAAAAATGAACATAATATCTATTTAAACTTACTTCTGGCCACTCAGTGTAAAATTTTGCAATTATTTCATTGTTTGAACTTGTTTTCTGTTTTTCTATGTCAACGTGCACATTGGAGTGAGTTAAGCTCATTTGGAGATTTTCCATTTTTTTCTCCTGCCACATGATATAAACCTTAAAAAGTGAACATAACATCTTTACAATGTTACTTCTGGCCACTCAGTGAAAAATTGTGCAGTTATTTCATTGTTTGGACTTGTTTTCTGTTTTTCTATCTTAATGTGCGCATTGGAGTGAGTTAAGCTCATTTGGAGATTTTCCATTTTTTTCTCCTGCCACATGATATAAACCTTAAAAAGTGAACATAACATCTTTACAATGTTACTTCTGGACACTCAGTGTAAAATTGTGCAGTTATTTCATTGTTTGGACTTGTTTTCTGTTTTTCTATCTTAATGTGCGCATTGCAGTGAGTTAAGCTCATTTGGAGATTTTCCATTTTTTTCTCCTGCCAAATGATATAAACCTTAAAAATGAACATAATATCTATTTAAACTTACTTCTGGCCACTCAGTGTAAAATTTTGCAATTATTTCATTGTTTGAACTTGTTTTCTGTTTTTCTATGTCAACGTGCACATTGGAGTGAGTTAAGCTCATTTGGAGATTTTCCATTTTTTTCTCCTGCCACATGATATAAACCTTAAAAAGTGAACATAACATCTTTACAATGTTACTTCTGGCCACTCAGTGAAAAATTGTGCAGTTATTTCATTGTTTGGACTTGTTTTCTGTTTTTCTATCTTAATGTGCGCATTGCAGTGAGTTAAGCTCATTTGGAGATTTTCCATTTTTTTCTCCTGCCAAATGATATAAACCTTAAAAATGAACATAATATCTATTTAAACTTACTTCTGGCCACTCAGTGTAAAAATTTTTCATTGTTTGGACTTGTTTTCTGTTTTTCTATGTTTATGTGTACATTAGAGTGAGTTAAGCTCATTTGGAGATTTTCCGTTTTTTTCTCCTGCCACATGATATAAACCTTAAAAATGAACATAATATCTATTTAAACTTACTTCTGGACACTCAGTGTAAAATTTTGCAGTTATTTCATTGTTTGGACTTGTTTTCTGTTTTTCTATCTTAATGTGCGCATTGCAGTGAGTTAAGCTCATTTGGAGATTTTCCATTTTTTTCTCCTGCCACATGATATAACCCTTAAAAAGTGAACATAACATCTTTACAATGTTACTTCTGGCCACTCAGTGTAAAACTGTGCAGTTATTTCATTGTTTGGACTTGTTTTCTGTTTTTCTATCTTAATGTGCGCATTGGAGTGAGTCAAGCTCATTTGGAGATTTTCCATTTTTTTCTCCTGCCACATGATATAAACCTTAAAAAGTGAACATAACATCTTTACAATGTTACTTCTGGCCACTCAGTGAAAAATTGTGCAGTTATTTCATTGTTTGGACTTGTTTTCTGTTTTTCTATCTTAATGTGCGCATTGCAGTGAGTTAAGCTCATTTGGAGATTTTCCATTTTTTTTCTCCTGCCACATGATATAAACCTTAAAAAGTGAACATAACATCTTTACAATGTTACATCTGGCCACTCAGTGTAAAATTGTGCAGTTATTTCATTGTTTGGACTTGTTTTCTGTTTTTCTATGTCAACGTGCACATTGGAGTGAGTTAAGCTCATTTGGAGATTTTCCATTTTTTTCTCCTGCCACATGATATAAACCTTAAAAAGTGAACATAACATCTTTACAATGTTACTTCTGGACACTCAGTGAAAAATTGTGCAGTTATTTCATTGTTTGGACTTGTTTTCTGTTTTTCTATCTTAATGTGCGCATTGGAGTGAGTTAAGCTCATTTGGAGATTTTCCATTTTTTTCTCCTGCCAAATGATATAAACCTTAAAAATGAACATAATATCTATTTAAACTTACTTCTGGCCACTCAGTGTAAAATTTTGCAATTATTTCATTGTTTGAACTTGTTTTCTGTTTTTCTATCTTAATGTGCGCATTGCAGTGAGTTAAGCTCATTTGGAGATTTTCCATTTTTTTCTCCTGCCAAATGATATAAACCTTAAAAAGTGAACATAACATCTTTACAATGTTACATCTGGCCACTCAGTGTAAAATTGTGCAGTTATTTCATTGTTTGGACTTGTTTTCTGTTTTTGTATCTTAATGTGCGCATTGGAGTGAGTTAAGCTCATTTGGAGATTTTCCATTTTTTACTCCTGCCACATGATATAAACCTTAAAAAGTGAACATAACATCTTTACAATGTTACTTCTGGCCATTCAGTGAAAAATTGTGCAGTTATTTCATTGTTTGGACTTGTTTTCTGTTTTCCTATCTTAATGTTTGCATTGGAGTGAGTTAAGCTCATTTGGAGATTTTCCATTTTTTTCTCCTGCCACATGATATAAACCTTAAAAAGTGAACATAACATCTTTACAATGTTACTTCTGGACACTCAGTGTAAAATTGTGCAGTTATTTCATTGTTTGGACTTGTTTTCTGTTTTTCTATCTTAATGTGCGCATTGGAGTGAGTTAAGCTCATTTGGAGATTTTCCATTTTTTTCTCCTGCCAAATGATATAAACCTTAAAAATGAACATAATATCTTTACAATGTTACATCTGGCCACTCAGTGTAAAATTGTGCAGTTATTTCATTGTTTGGACTTGTTTTCTGTTTTTCTATCTTAATGTGCGCATTGGAGTGAGTTAAGCTCATTTGGAGATTTTCCATTTTTTACTCCTGCCACATGATATAAACCTTAAAAAGTGAACATAACATCTTTACAATGTTACTTCTGGCCATTCAGTGAAAAATTGTGCAGTTATTTCATTTTTTGGACTTGTTTTCTGTTTTCCTATCTTAATGTTTGCATTGGAGTGAGTTAAGCTCATTTGGAGATTTTCCATTTTTTTCTCCTGCCACATGATATAAACCTTAAAAAGTGAACATAACATCTTTACAATGTTACTTCTGGACACTCAGTGAAAAATTGTGCAGTTATTTCATTGTTTGGACTTGTTTTCTGTTTTTCTATCTTAATGTGCGCATTGGAGTGAGTTAAGCTCATTTGGAGATTTTCCATTTTTTTCTCCTGCCAAATGATATAAACCTTAAAAATGAACATAATATCTATTTAAACTTACTTCTGGCCACTCAGTGTAAAATTTTGCAATTATTTCATTGTTTGAACTTGTTTTCTGTTTTTCTATCTTAATGTGCGCATTGCAGTGAGTTAAGCTCATTTGGAGATTTTCCATTTTTTTCTCCTGCCAAATGATATAAACCTTAAAAATGAACATAATATCTATTTAAACTTACTTCTGGCCACTCAGTGTAAAATTTTGCAATTATTTCATTGTTTGAACTTGTTTTCTGTTTTTCTATCTTAATGTGCGCATTGCAGTGAGTTAAGCTCATTTGGAGATTTTCCATTTTTTTCTCCTGCCAAATGATATAAACCTTAAAAAGTGAACATAACATCTTTACAATGTTACATCTGGCCACTCAGTGTAAAATTGTGCAGTTATTTCATTGTTTGGACTTGTTTTCTGTTTTTCTATCTTAATGTGCGCATTGCAGTGAGTTAAGCTCATTTGGAGATTTTCCATTTTTTTCTCCTGCCACATGATATAAACCTTAAAAAGTGAAGATAACATCTTTACAATGTTACTTCTGGCCACTCAGTGAAAAATTGTGCAGTTATTTCATTGTTTGGACTTGTTTTCTGTTTTTCTATCTTAATGTGCGCATTGGAGTGAGTTAAGCTCATTTGGAGATTTTCCATTTTTTTCTCCTGCCAAATGATATAAACCTTAAAAATGAACATAATATCTATTTAAACTTACTTCTGGCCACTCAGTGTAAAATTTTGCAATTATTTCATTGTTTGAACTTGTTTTCTGTTTTTCTATCTTAATGTGCGCATTGCAGTGAGTTAAGCTCATTTGGAGATTTTCCATTTTTTTCTCCTGCCAAATGATATAAACCTTAAAAAGTGAACATAACATCTTTACAATGTTACTTCTGGCCACTCAGTGTAAAATTGTGCAGTTATTTCATTGTTTGGACTTGTTTTCTGTTTTTCTATCTTAATGTGCGCATTGCAGTGAGTTAAGCTCATTTGGAGATTTTCCATTTTTTTCTCCTGCCAAATGATTTAAACCTTAAAAATGAACATAATATCTATTTAAACTTACTTCTGGCCACTCAGTGTAAAATTTTGCAATTATTTAATTGTTTGAACTTGTTTTCTGTTTTTCTATGTCAACGTGCACATTGGAGTGAGTTAAGCTCATTTGGAGATTTTCCATTTTTTTCTCCTGCCACATGATATAAACCTTAAAAAGTGAACATAACATCTTTACAATGTTACTTCTGGCCACTCAGTGTAAAATTTTGCAATTATTTCATTGTTTGGACTTGTTTTCTGTTTTTCTATGTTTATGTGTACATTCGAGTGAGTTAAGCTCATTTGGAGATTTTCCATTTTTTTCTCCTGCCAAATGATATAAACCTTAAAAATGAACATAATATCTATTTAAACTTACTTCTGGCCACTCAGTGTAAAATTTTGCAATTATTTCATTGTTTGAACTTGTTTTCTGTTTTTCTATCTTAATGTGCGCATTGCAGTGAGTTAAGCTCATTTGGAGATTTTGCATTTTTTTCTCCTGCCAAATGATATAAACCTTAAAAAGTGAACATAACATCTTTACAATGTTACATCTGGCCACTCAGTGTAAAATTGTGCAGTTATTTCATTGTTTGGACTTGTTTTCTGTTTTTCTATCTTAATGTGCGCATTGGAGTGAGTTAAGCTCATTTGGAGATTTTCCATTTTTTACTCCTGCCACATGATATAAACCTTAAAAAGTGAACATAACATCTTTACAATGTTACTTCTGGCCATTCAGTGAAAAATTGTGCAGTTATTTCATTGTTTGGACTTGTTTTCTGTTTTCCTATCTTAATGTTTGCATTGGAGTGAGTTAAGCTCATTTGGAGATTTTCCATTTTTTTCTCCTGCCACATGATATAAACCTTAAAAAGTGAACATAACATCTTTACAATGTTACTTCTGGACACTCAGTGTAAAATTGTGCAGTTATTTCATTGTTTGGACTTGTTTTCTGTTTTTCTATCTTAATGTGCGCATTGGAGTGAGTTAAGCTCATTTGGAGATTTTCCATTTTTTTCTCCTGCCAAATGATATAAACCTTAAAAATGAACATAATATCTATTTAAACTTACTTCTGGCCACTCAGTGTAAAATTTTGCAATTATTTCATTGTTTGAACTTGTTTTCTGTTTTTCTATCTTAATGTGCGCATTGCAGTGAGTTAAGCTCATTTGGAGATTTTCCATTTTTTTCTCCTGCCAAATGATATAAACCTTAAAAAGTGAACATAACATCTTTACAATGTTACATCTGGCCACTCAGTGTAAAATTGTGCAGTTATTTCATTGTTTGGACTTGTTTTCTGTTTTTCTATCTTAATGTGCGCATTGGAGTGAGTTAAGCTCATTTGGAGATTTTCCATTTTTTACTCCTGCCACATGATATAAACCTTAAAAAGTGAACATAACATCTTTACAATGTTACTTCTGGCCATTCAGTGAAAAATTGTGCAGTTATTTCATTGTTTGGACTTGTTTTCTGTTTTCCTATCTTAATGTTTGCATTGGAGTGAGTTAAGCTCATTTGGAGATTTTCCATTTTTTTCTCCTGCCACATGATATAAACCTTAAAAAGTGAACATAACATCTTTACAATGTTACTTCTGGACACTCAGTGTAAAATTGTGCAGTTATTTCATTGTTTGGACTTGTTTTCTGTTTTTCTATCTTAATGTGCGCATTGGAGTGAGTTAAGCTCATTTGGAGATTTTCCATTTTTTTCTCCTGCCAAATGATATAAACCTTAAAAATGAACATAATATCTATTTAAACTTACTTCTGGCCACTCAGTGTAAAATTTTGCAATTATTTCATTGTTTGAACTTGTTTTCTGTTTTTCTATCTTAATGTGCGCATTGCAGTGAGTTAAGCTCATTTGGAGATTTTCCATTTTTTTCTCCTGCCAAATGATATAAACCTTAAAAATGAACATAATATCTATTTAAACTTACTTCTGGCCACTCAGTGTAAAATTTTTTCATTGTTTGGACTTGTTTTCTGTTTTTCTATGTTTATGTGTACATTAGAGTGAGTTAAGCTCATTTGGAGATTTTCCGTTTTTTTCTCCTGCCACATGATATAAACCTTAAAAATGAACATAATATCTATTTAAACTTACTTCTGGACACTCAGTGTAAAATTTTGCAGTTATTTCATTGTTTGGACTTGTTTTCTGTTTTTCTATCTTAATGTGCGCATTGCAGTGAGTTAAGCTCATTTGGAGATTTTCCATTTCTTTCTCCTGCCACATGATATAACCCTTAAAAAGTGAACATAACATCTTTACAATGTTACTTCTGGCCACTCAGTGTAAAACTGTGCAGTTATTTCATTGTTTGGACTTGTTTTCTGTTTTTCTATCTTAATGTGCGCATTGGAGTGAGTTAAGCTCATTTGGAGATTTTCCATTTTTTACTCCTGCCACATGATATAAACCTTAAAAAGTGAACATAACATCTTTACAATGTTACTTCTGGACACTCAGTGAAAAATTGTGCAGTTATTTCATTGTTTGGACTTGTTTTCTGTTTTCCTATCTTAATGTTTGCATTGGAGTGAGTTAAGCTCATTTGGAGATTTTCCATTTTTTTCTCCTGCCACATGATATAAACCTTAAAAAGTGAAGATAACATCTTTACAATGTTACTTCTGGCCACTCAGTGAAAAATTGTGCAGTTATTTCATTGTTTGGACTTGTTTTCTGTTTTTCTATCTTAATGTGCGCATTGGAGTGAGTTAAGCTCATTTGGAGATTTTCCATTTTTTTCTCCTGCCAAATGATATAAACCTTAAAAATGAACATAATATCTATTTAAACTTACTTCTGGCCACTCAGTGTAAAATTTTGCAATTATTTCATTGTTTGAACTTGTTTTCTGTTTTTCTATGTCAACGTGCACATTGGAGTGAGTTAAGCTCATTTGGAGATTTTCCATTTTTTTCTCCTGCCACATGATATAAACCTTAAAAAGTGAACATAACATCTTTACAATGTTACTTCTGGCCACTCAGTGAAAAATTGTGCAGTTATTTCATTGTTTGGACTTGTTTTCTGTTTTTCTATCTTAATGTGCGCATTGGAGTGAGTTAAGCTCATTTGGAGATTTTCCATTTTTTTCTCCTGCCACATGATATAAACCTTAAAAAGTGAACATAACATCTTTACAATGTTACTTCTGGACACTCAGTGTAAAATTGTGCAGTTATTTCATTGTTTGGACTTGTTTTCTGTTTTTCTATCTTAATGTGCGCATTGCAGTGAGTTAAGCTCATTTGGAGATTTTCCATTTTTTTCTCCTGCCAAATGATATAAACCTTAAAAATGAACATAATATCTATTTAAACTTACTTCTGGCCACTCAGTGTAAAATTTTGCAATTATTTCATTGTTTGAACTTGTTTTCTGTTTTTCTATGTCAACGTGCACATTGGAGTGAGTTAAACTCATTTGGAGATTTTCCATTTTTTTCTCCTGCCACATGATATAAACCTTAAAAAGTGAACATAACATCTTTACAATGTTACTTCTGGCCACTCAGTGAAAAATTGTGCAGTTATTTCATTGTTTGGACTTGTTTTCTGTTTTTCTATCTTAATGTGCGCATTGCAGTGAGTTAAGCTCATTTGGAGATTTTCCATTTTTTTCTCCTGCCAAATGATATAAACCTTAAAAATGAACATAATATCTATTTAAACTTACTTCTGGCCACTCAGTGTAAAAATTTTTCATTGTTTGGACTTGTTTTCTGTTTTTCTATGTTTATGTGTACATTAGAGTGAGTTAAGCTCATTTGGAGATTTTCCGTTTTTTTCTCCTGCCACATGATATAAACCTTAAAAATGAACATAATATCTATTTAAACTTACTTCTGGACACTCAGTGTAAAATTTTGCAGTTATTTCATTGTTTGGACTTGTTTTCTGTTTTTCTATCTTAATGTGCGCATTGCAGTGAGTTAAGCTCATTTGGAGATTTTCCATTTTTTTCTCCTGCCACATGATATAACCCTTAAAAAGTGAACATAACATCTTTACAATGTTACTTCTGGCCACTCAGTGTAAAACTGTGCAGTTATTTCATTGTTTGGACTTGTTTTCTGTTTTTCTATCTTAATGTGCGCATTGGAGTGAGTCAAGCTCATTTGGAGATTTTCCATTTTTTTCTCCTGCCACATGATATAAACCTTAAAAAGTGAACATAACATCTTTACAATGTTACTTCTGGCCACTCAGTGAAAAATTGTGCAGTTATTTCATTGTTTGGACTTGTTTTCTGTTTTTCTATCTTAATGTGCGCATTGCAGTGAGTTAAGCTCATTTGGAGATTTTCCATTTTTTTTCTCCTGCCACATGATATAAACCTTAAAAAGTGAACATAACATCTTTACAATGTTACATCTGGCCACTCAGTGTAAAATTGTGCAGTTATTTCATTGTTTGGACTTGTTTTCTGTTTTTCTATGTCAACGTGCACATTGGAGTGAGTTAAGCTCATTTGGAGATTTTCCATTTTTTTCTCCTGCCACATGATATAAACCTTAAAAAGTGAACATAACATCTTTACAATGTTACTTCTGGACACTCAGTGAAAAATTGTGCAGTTATTTCATTGTTTGGACTTGTTTTCTGTTTTTCTATCTTAATGTGCGCATTGGAGTGAGTTAAGCTCATTTGGAGATTTTCCATTTTTTTCTCCTGCCAAATGATATAAACCTTAAAAATGAACATAATATCTATTTAAACTTACTTCTGGCCACTCAGTGTAAAATTTTGCAATTATTTCATTGTTTGAACTTGTTTTCTGTTTTTCTATCTTAATGTGCGCATTGCAGTGAGTTAAGCTCATTTGGAGATTTTCCATTTTTTTCTCCTGCCAAATGATATAAACCTTAAAAAGTGAACATAACATCTTTACAATGTTACATCTGGCCACTCAGTGTAAAATTGTGCAGTTATTTCATTGTTTGGACTTGTTTTCTGTTTTTGTATCTTAATGTGCGCATTGGAGTGAGTTAAGCTCATTTGGAGATTTTCCATTTTTTACTCCTGCCACATGATATAAACCTTAAAAAGTGAACATAACATCTTTACAATGTTACTTCTGGCCATTCAGTGAAAAATTGTGCAGTTATTTCATTGTTTGGACTTGTTTTCTGTTTTCCTATCTTAATGTTTGCATTGGAGTGAGTTAAGCTCATTTGGAGATTTTCCATTTTTTTCTCCTGCCACATGATATAAACCTTAAAAAGTGAACATAACATCTTTACAATGTTACTTCTGGACACTCAGTGTAAAATTGTGCAGTTATTTCATTGTTTGGACTTGTTTTCTGTTTTTCTATCTTAATGTGCGCATTGGAGTGAGTTAAGCTCATTTGGAGATTTTCCATTTTTTTCTCCTGCCAAATGATATAAACCTTAAAAATGAACATAATATCTTTACAATGTTACATCTGGCCACTCAGTGTAAAATTGTGCAGTTATTTCATTGTTTGGACTTGTTTTCTGTTTTTCTATCTTAATGTGCGCATTGGAGTGAGTTAAGCTCATTTGGAGATTTTCCATTTTTTACTCCTGCCACATGATATAAACCTTAAAAAGTGAACATAACATCTTTACAATGTTACTTCTGGCCATTCAGTGAAAAATTGTGCAGTTATTTCATTTTTTGGACTTGTTTTCTGTTTTCCTATCTTAATGTTTGCATTGGAGTGAGTTAAGCTCATTTGGAGATTTTCCATTTTTTTCTCCTGCCACATGATATAAACCTTAAAAAGTGAACATAACATCTTTACAATGTTACTTCTGGACACTCAGTGAAAAATTGTGCAGTTATTTCATTGTTTGGACTTGTTTTCTGTTTTTCTATCTTAATGTGCGCATTGGAGTGAGTTAAGCTCATTTGGAGATTTTCCATTTTTTTCTCCTGCCAAATGATATAAACCTTAAAAATGAACATAATATCTATTTAAACTTACTTCTGGCCACTCAGTGTAAAATTTTGCAATTATTTCATTGTTTGAACTTGTTTTCTGTTTTTCTATCTTAATGTGCGCATTGCAGTGAGTTAAGCTCATTTGGAGATTTTCCATTTTTTTCTCCTGCCAAATGATATAAACCTTAAAAATGAACATAATATCTATTTAAACTTACTTCTGGCCACTCAGTGTAAAATTTTGCAATTATTTCATTGTTTGAACTTGTTTTCTGTTTTTCTATCTTAATGTGCGCATTGCAGTGAGTTAAGCTCATTTGGAGATTTTCCATTTTTTTCTCCTGCCAAATGATATAAACCTTAAAAAGTGAACATAACATCTTTACAATGTTACATCTGGCCACTCAGTGTAAAATTGTGCAGTTATTTCATTGTTTGGACTTGTTTTCTGTTTTTCTATCTTAATGTGCGCATTGCAGTGAGTTAAGCTCATTTGGAGATTTTCCATTTTTTTCTCCTGCCACATGATATAAACCTTAAAAAGTGAAGATAACATCTTTACAATGTTACTTCTGGCCACTCAGTGAAAAATTGTGCAGTTATTTCATTGTTTGGACTTGTTTTCTGTTTTTCTATCTTAATGTGCGCATTGGAGTGAGTTAAGCTCATTTGGAGATTTTCCATTTTTTTCTCCTGCCAAATGATATAAACCTTAAAAATGAACATAATATCTATTTAAACTTACTTCTGGCCACTCAGTGTAAAATTTTGCAATTATTTCATTGTTTGAACTTGTTTTCTGTTTTTCTATCTTAATGTGCGCATTGCAGTGAGTTAAGCTCATTTGGAGATTTTCCATTTTTTTCTCCTGCCAAATGATATAAACCTTAAAAAGTGAACATAACATCTTTACAATGTTACTTCTGGCCACTCAGTGTAAAATTGTGCAATTATTTCATTGTTTGAACTTGTTTTCTGTTTTTCTATCTTAATGTGCGCATTGCAGTGAGTTAAGCTCATTTGGAGATTTTCCATTTTTTTCTCCTGCCAAATGATATAAACCTTAAAAAGTGAACATAACATCTTTACAATGTTACTTCTGGCCACTCAGTGTAAAATTGTGCAGTTATTTCATTGTTTGGACTTGTTTTCTGTTTTTCTATCTTAATGTGCGCATTGCAGTGAGTTAAGCTCATTTGGAGATTTTCCATTTTTTTCTCCTGCCAAATGATTTAAACCTTAAAAATGAACATAATATCTATTTAAACTTACTTCTGGCCACTCAGTGTAAAATTTTGCAATTATTTAATTGTTTGAGCTTGTTTTCTGTTTTTCTATGTCAACGTGCACATTGGAGTGAGTTAAGCTCATTTGGAGATTTTCCATTTTTTTCTCCTGCCACATGATATAAACCTTAAAAAGTGAACATAACATCTTTACAATGTTACTTCTGGCCACTCAGTGTAAAATTTTGCAATTATTTCATTGTTTGGACTTGTTTTCTGTTTTTCTATGTTTATGTGTACATTCGAGTGAGTTAAGCTCATTTGGAGATTTTCCATTTTTTTCTCCTGCCAAATGATATAAACCTTAAAAATGAACATAATATCTATTTAAACTTACTTCTGGCCACTCAGTGTAAAATTTTGCAATTATTTCATTGTTTGAACTTGTTTTCTGTTTTTCTATCTTAATGTGCGCATTGCAGTGAGTTAAGCTCATTTGGAGATTTTGCATTTTTTTCTCCTGCCAAATGATATAAACCTTAAAAAGTGAACATAACATCTTTACAATGTTACATCTGGCCACTCAGTGTAAAATTGTGCAGTTATTTCATTGTTTGGACTTGTTTTCTGTTTTTCTATCTTAATGTGCGCATTGGAGTGAGTTAAGCTCATTTGGAGATTTTCCATTTTTTACTCCTGCCACATGATATAAACCTTAAAAAGTGAACATAACATCTTTACAATGTTACTTCTGGCCATTCAGTGAAAAATTGTGCAGTTATTTCATTGTTTGGACTTGTTTTCTGTTTTCCTATCTTAATGTTTGCATTGGAGTGAGTTAAGCTCATTTGGAGATTTTCCATTTTTTTCTCCTGCCACATGATATAAACCTTAAAAAGTGAACATAACATCTTTACAATGTTACTTCTGGACACTCAGTGTAAAATTGTGCAGTTATTTCATTGTTTGGACTTGTTTTCTGTTTTTCTATCTTAATGTGCGCATTGGAGTGAGTTAAGCTCATTTGGAGATTTTCCATTTTTTTCTCCTGCCAAATGATATAAACCTTAAAAATGAACATAATATCTATTTAAACTTACTTCTGGCCACTCAGTGTAAAATTTTGCAATTATTTCATTGTTTGAACTTGTTTTCTGTTTTTCTATCTTAATGTGCGCATTGCAGTGAGTTAAGCTCATTTGGAGATTTTCCATTTTTTTCTCCTGCCAAATGATATAAACCTTAAAAAGTGAACATAACATCTTTACAATGTTACATCTGGCCACTCAGTGTAAAATTGTGCAGTTATTTCATTGTTTGGACTTGTTTTCTGTTTTTCTATCTTAATGTGCGCATTGGAGTGAGTTAAGCTCATTTGGAGATTTTCCATTTTTTACTCCTGCCACATGATATAAACCTTAAAAAGTGAACATAACATCTTTACAATGTTACTTCTGGCCATTCAGTGAAAAATTGTGCAGTTATTTCATTGTTTGGACTTGTTTTCTGTTTTCCTATCTTAATGTTTGCATTGGAGTGAGTTAAGCTCATTTGGAGATTTTCCATTTTTTTCTCCTGCCACATGATATAAACCTTAAAAAGTGAACATAACATCTTTACAATGTTACTTCTGGACACTCAGTGTAAAATTGTGCAGTTATTTCATTGTTTGGACTTGTTTTCTGTTTTTCTATCTTAATGTGCGCATTGGAGTGAGTTAAGCTCATTTGGAGATTTTCCATTTTTTTCTCCTGCCAAATGATATAAACCTTAAAAATGAACATAATATCTATTTAAACTTACTTCTGGCCACTCAGTGTAAAATTTTGCAATTATTTCATTGTTTGAACTTGTTTTCTGTTTTTCTATCTTAATGTGCGCATTGCAGTGAGTTAAGCTCATTTGGAGATTTTCCATTTTTTTCTCCTGCCAAATGATATAAACCTTAAAAATGAACATAATATCTATTTAAACTTACTTCTGGCCACTCAGTGTAAAATTTTTTCATTGTTTGGACTTGTTTTCTGTTTTTCTATGTTTATGTGTACATTAGAGTGAGTTAAGCTCATTTGGAGATTTTCCGTTTTTTTCTCCTGCCACATGATATAAACCTTAAAAATGAACATAATATCTATTTAAACTTACTTCTGGACACTCAGTGTAAAATTTTGCAGTTATTTCATTGTTTGGACTTGTTTTCTGTTTTTCTATCTTAATGTGCGCATTGCAGTGAGTTAAGCTCATTTGGAGATTTTCCATTTCTTTCTCCTGCCACATGATATAACCCTTAAAAAGTGAACATAACATCTTTACAATGTTACTTCTGGCCACTCAGTGTAAAACTGTGCAGTTATTTCATTGTTTGGACTTGTTTTCTGTTTTTCTATCTTAATGTGCGCATTGGAGTGAGTTAAGCTCATTTGGAGATTTTCCATTTTTTACTCCTGCCACATGATATAAACCTTAAAAAGTGAACATAACATCTTTACAATGTTACTTCTGGACACTCAGTGAAAAATTGTGCAGTTATTTCATTGTTTGGACTTGTTTTCTGTTTTCCTATCTTAATGTTTGCATTGGAGTGAGTTAAGCTCATTTGGAGATTTTCCATTTTTTTCTCCTGCCACATGATATAAACCTTAAAAAGTGAACATAACATCTTTACAATGTTACATCTGGCCACTCAGTGTAAAATTGTGCAGTTATTTCATTGTTTGGACTTGTTTTCTGTTTTTCTATGTCAACGTGCACATTGGAGTGAGTTAAGCTCATTTGGAGATTTTCCATTTTTTTCTCCTGCCACATGATATAAACCTTAAAAAGTGAACATAACATCTTTACAATGTTACTTCTGGACACTCAGTGAAAAATTGTGCAGTTATTTCATTGTTTGGACTTGTTTTCTGTTTTTCTATCTTAATGTGCGCATTGGAGTGAGTTAAGCTCATTTGGAGATTTTCCATTTTTTTCTCCTGCCACATGATATAAACCTTAAAAAGTGAACATAACATCTTTACAATGTCACTTCTGGACACTCAGTGTAAAATTGTGCAGTTATTTCATTGTTTGGACTTGTTTTCTGTTTTTCTATCTTAATGTGCGCATTGGAGTGAGTTAAGCTCATTTGGAGATTTTCCATTTTTTTCTCCTGCCACATGATATAAACCTTAAAAAGTGAACATAACATCTTTACAATGTTACTTCTGGCCACTCAGTATAAAACTGTGCAGTTATTTCATTGTTTGAACTTGTTTTCTGTTTTTCTATCTTAATGTGCGCATTGCAGTGAGTTAAGCTCATTTGGAGATTTTCCATTTTTTTCTCCTGCCACATGATATAAACCTTAAAAAGTGAACATAACATCTTTACAATGTTACTTCTGGACACTCAGTGTAAAATTGTGCAGTTATTTCATTGTTTGGACTTGTTTTCTGTTTTTCTATCTTAATGTGCGCATTGCAGTGAGTTAAGCTCATTTGGAGATTTTCCATTTTTTTCTCCTGCCAAATGATATAAACCTTAAAAATGAACATAATATCTATTTAAACTTACTTCTGGCCACTCAGTGTAAAATTTTGCAATTATTTCATTGTTTGAACTTGTTTTCTGTTTTTCTATCTTAATGTGCGCATTGCAGTGAGTTAAGCTCATTTGGAGATTTTCCATTTTTTTCTCCTGCCACATGATATAAACCTTAAAAAGTGAACATAACATCTTTACAATGTTACTTCTGGCCACTCAGTGTAAAATTGTGCAGTTATTTCATTGTTTGGACTTGTTTTCTGTTTTTCTATCTTAATGTGCGCATTGGAGTGAGTTAAGCTCATTTGGAGATTTTCCATTTTTTTCTCCTGCCACATGATATAAACCTTAAAAAGTGAACATAACATCTTTACAATGTTACTTCTGGACACTCAGTGTAAAATTGTGCAGTTATTTCATTGTTTGGACTTGTTTTTCTGTTTT
Source organism: Microchirus variegatus (assembly GCF_963457635.1). Taxonomy (NCBI): domain Eukaryota; kingdom Metazoa; phylum Chordata; class Actinopteri; order Pleuronectiformes; family Soleidae; genus Microchirus; species Microchirus variegatus. Next base: position 13,624,892 of record NC_139820.1, on the reverse strand, counting down.
TCTATCTTAATGTGCGCATTGCAGTGAGTTAAGCTCATTTGGAGATTTTCCATTTTTTTCTCCTGCCAAATGATATAAACCTTAAAAATGAACATAATATCTATTTAAACTTACTTCTGGCCACTCAGTGTAAAATTTTGCAATTATTTCATTGTTTGAACTTGTTTTCTGTTTTTCTATCTTAATGTGCGCATTGCAGTGAGTTAAGCTCATTTGGAGATTTTCCATTTTTTTCTCCTGCCAAAGGATATAAACCTTAAAAAGTGAACATAACATCTTTACAATGTTACTTCTGGCCACTCAGTGTAAAATTGTGCAGTTATTTCATTGTTTGGACTTGTTTTCTGTTTTTCTATCTTAATGTGCGCATTGCAGTGAGTTAAGCTCATTTGGAGATTTTCCATTTTTTTCTCCTGCCAAATGATTTAAACCTTAAAAATGAACATAATATCTATTTAAACTTACTTCTGGCCACTCAGTGTAAAATTTTGCAATTATTTCATTGTTTGAACTTGTTTTCTGTTTTTCTATCTTAATGTGCGCATTGCAGTGAGTTAAGCTCATTTGGAGATTTTCCATTTTTTTCTCCTGCCAAAGGATATAAACCTTAAAAAGTGAACATAACATCTTTACAATGTTACTTCTGGCCACTCAGTGTAAAATTGTGCAGTTATTTCATTGTTTGGACTTGTTTTCTGTTTTTCTATCTTAATGTGCGCATTGCAGTGAGTTAAGCTCATTTGGAGATTTTCCATTTTTTTCTCCTGCCAAATGATTTAAACCTTAAAAATGAACATAATATCTATTTAAACTTACTTCTGGCCACTCAGTGTAAAATTTTGCAATTATTTCATTGTTTGAACTTGTTTTCTGTTTTTCTATGTCAACGTGCACATTGGAGTGAGTTAAGCTCATTTGGAGATTTTCCATTTTTTTCTCCTGCCACATGATATAAACCTTAAAAAGTGAACATAACATCTTTACAATGTTACTTCTGGCCACTCAGTGAAAAATTGTGCAGTTATTTCATTGTTTGGACTTGTTTTCTGTTTTTCTATCTTAATGTGCGCATTGGAGTGAGTTAAGCTCATTTGGAGATTTTCCATTTTTTTCTCCTGCCACATGATATAAACCTTAAAAAGTGAACATAACATCTTTACAATGTTACTTCTGGACACTCAGTGTAAAATTGTGCAGTTATTTCATTGTTTGGACTTGTTTTCTGTTTTTCTATCTTAATGTGCGCATTGCAGTGAGTTAAGCTCATTTGGAGATTTTCCATTTTTTTCTCCTGCCACATGATATAAACCTTAAAAAGTGAACATAACATCTTTACAATGTTACATCTGGCCACTCAGTGTAAAATTGTGCAGTTATTTCATTGTTTGGACTTGTTTTCTGTTTTTCTATGTCAACGTGCACATTGGAGTGAGTTAAGCTCATTTGGAGATTTTCCATTTTTTTCTCCTGCCACATGATATAAACCTTAAAAAGTGAACATAACATCTTTACAATGTTACTTCTGGACACTCAGTGAAAAATTGTGCAGTTATTTCATTGTTTGGACTTGTTTTCTGTTTTTCTATCTTAATGTGCGCATTGGAGTGAGTTAAGCTCATTTGGAGATTTTCCATTTTTTTCTCCTGCCAAATGATATAAACCTTAAAAATGAACATAATATCTATTTAAACTTACTTCTGGCCACTCAGTGTAAAATTTTGCAATTATTTCATTGTTTGAACTTGTTTTCTGTTTTTCTATCTTAATGTGCGCATTGCAGTGAGTTAAGCTCATTTGGAGATTTTCCATTTTTTTCTCCTGCCAAATGATATAAACCTTAAAAAGTGAACATAACATCTTTACAATGTTACATCTGGCCACTCAGTGTAAAATTGTGCAGTTATTTCATTGTTTGGACTTGTTTTCTGTTTTTGTATCTTAATGTGCGCATTGGAGTGAGTTAAGCTCATTTGGAGATTTTCCATTTTTTACTCCTGCCACATGATATAAACCTTAAAAAGTGAACATAACATCTTTACAATGTTACTTCTGGCCATTCAGTGAAAAATTGTGCAGTTATTTCATTGTTTGGACTTGTTTTCTGTTTTCCTATCTTAATGTTTGCATTGGAGTGAGTTAAGCTCATTTGGAGATTTTCCATTTTTTTCTCCTGCCACATGATATAAACCTTAAAAAGTGAACATAACATCTTTACAATGTTACTTCTGGACACTCAGTGTAAAATTGTGCAGTTATTTCATTGTTTGGACTTGTTTTCTGTTTTTCTATCTTAATGTGCGCATTGCAGTGAGTTAAGCTCATTTGGAGATTTTCCATTTTTTTCTCCTGCCACATGATATAAACCTTAAAAAGTGAACATAACATCTTTACAATGTTACTTCTGGCCACTCAGTGTAAAACTGTGCAGTTATTTCATTGTTTGGACTTGTTTTCTGTTTTTCTATCTTAATGTTTGCATTGGAGTGAGTTAAGCTCATTTGGAGATTTTCCATTTTTTTCTCCTGCCACATGATATAAACCTTAAAAAGTGAACATAACATCTTTACAATGTTACTTCTGGCCACTAAGTGTAAAATTGTGCAGTTATTTCATTGTTTGGACTTGTTTTCTGTTTTTCTATCTTAATGTGCGCATTGCAGTGAGTTAAGCTCATTTGGAGATTTTCCATTTTTTTCTCCTGCCAAATGATTTAAACCTTAAAAATGATATACTATCTATTTAAACTTACTTCTGGCCACTCAGTGTAAAATTTTGCAATTATTTCATTGTTTGAACTTGTTTTCTGTTTTTCTATGTCAACGTGCACATTGGAGTGAGTTAAGCTCATTTGGAGATTTTCCATTTTTTTCTCCTGCCACATGATATAAACCTTAAAAAGTGAACATAACATCTTTACAATGTTACTTCTGGCCACTCAGTGAAAAATTGTGCAGTTATTTCATTGTTTGGACTTGTTTTCTGTTTTTCTATCTTAATGTGCGCATTGGAGTGAGTTAAGCTCATTTGGAGATTTTCCATTTTTTTCTCCTGCCACATGATATAAACCTTTAAAAGTGAACATAACATCTTTACAATGTTACTTCTGGACACTCAGTGTAAAATTGTGCAGTTATTTCATTGTTTGGACTTGTTTTCTGTTTTTCTATCTTAATGTGCGCATTGCAGTGAGTTAAGCTCATTTGGAGATTTTCCATTTTTTTCTCCTGCCAAATGATTTAAACCTTAAAAATGAACATAATATCTATTTAAACTTACTTCTGGCCACTCAGTGTAAAATTTTGCAATTATTTCATTGTTTGAACTTGTTTTCTGTTTTTCTATGTCAACGTGCACATTGGAGTGAGTTAAGCTCATTTGGAGATTTTCCATTTTTTTCTCCTGCCACATGATATAAACCTTAAAAAGTGAACATAACATCTTTACAATGTTACTTCTGGCCACTCAGTGAAAAATTGTGCAGTTATTTCATTGTTTGGACTTGTTTTCTGTTTTTCTATCTTAATGTGCGCATTGCAGTGAGTTAAGCTCATTTGGAGATTTTCCATTTTTTTCTCCTGCCAAATGATATAAACCTTAAAAATGAACATAATATCTATTTAAACTTACTTCTGGCCACTCAGTGTAAAATTTTTTCATTGTTTGGACTTGTTTTCTGTTTTTCTATGTTTATGTGTACATTAGAGTGAGTTAAGCTCATTTGGAGATTTTCCGTTTTTTTCTCCTGCCACATGATATAAAACTTAAAAATGAACATAATATCTATTTAAACTTACTTCTGGACACTCAGTGTAAAATTTTGCAGTTATTTCATTGTTTGGACTTGTTTTCTGTTTTTCTATCTTAATGTGCGCATTGGAGTGAGTTAAGCTCATTTGGAGATTTTCCATTTTTTACTCCTGCCACATGATATAAACCTTAAAAAGTGAACATAACATCTTTACAATGTTACTTCTGGACACTCAGTGAAAAATTGTGCAGTTATTTCATTGTTTGGACTTGTTTTCTGTTTTCCTATCTTAATGTTTGCATTGGAGTGAGTTAAGCTCATTTGGAGATTTTCCATTTTTTTCTCCTGCCACATGATATAAACCTTAAAAAGTGAACATAACATCTTTACAATGTTACATCTGGCCACTCAGTGTAAAATTGTGCAGTTATTTCATTGTTTGGACTTGTTTTCTGTTTTTCTATGTCAACGTGCACATTGGAGTGAGTTAAGCTCATTTGGAGATTTTCCATTTTTTTCTCCTGTCACATGATATAAACCTTAAAAAGTGAACATAACATCTTTACAATGTTACTTCTGGACACTCAGTGAAAAATTGTGCAGTTATTTCATTGTTTGGACTTGTTTTCTGTTTTTCTATCTTAATGTGCGCATTGGAGTGAGTTAAGCTCATTTGGAGATTTTCCATTTTTTTCTCCTGCCACATGATATAAACCTTAAAAAGTGAACATAACATCTTTACAATGTTACTTCTGGACACTCAGTGTAAAATTGTGCAGTTATTTCATTGTTTGGACTTGTTTTCTGTTTTTCTATCTTAATGTGCGCATTGGAGTGAGTTAAGCTCATTTGGAGATTTTCCATTTTTTTCTCCTGCCACATGATATAAACCTTAAAAAGTGAACATAACATCTTTACAATGTTACTTCTGGCCACTCAGTATAAAACTGTGCAGTTATTTCATTGTTTGAACTTGTTTTCTGTTTTTCTATCTTAATGTGCGCATTGCAGTGAGTTAAGCTCATTTGGAGATTTTCCATTTTTTTCTCCTGCCACATGATATAAACCTTAAAAAGTGAACATAACATCTTTACAATGTTACTTCTGGACACTCAGTGTAAAATTGTGCAGTTATTTCATTGTTTGGACTTGTTTTCTGTTTTTCTATCTTAATGTGCGCATTGCAGTGAGTTAAGCTCATTTGGAGATTTTCCATTTTTTTCTCCTGCCAAATGATATAAACCTTAAAAATGAACATAATATCTATTTAAACTTACTTCTGGCCACTCAGTGTAAAATTTTGCAATTATTTCATTGTTTGAACTTGTTTTCTGTTTTTCTATCTTAATGTGCGCATTGCAGTGAGTTAAGCTCATTTGGAGATTTTCCATTTTTTTCTCCTGCCACATGATATAAACCTTAAAAAGTGAACATAACATCTTTACAATGTTACTTCTGGCCACTCAGTGTAAAATTGTGCAGTTATTTCATTGTTTGGACTTGTTTTCTGTTTTTCTATCTTAATGTGCGCATTGGAGTGAGTTAAGCTCATTTGGAGATTTTCCATTTTTTTCTCCTGCCACATGATATAAACCTTAAAAAGTGAACATAACATCTTTACAATGTTACTTCTGGACACTCAGTGTAAAATTGTGCAGTTATTTCATTGTTTGGACTTGTTTTCTGTTTTTCTATCTTAATGTGCGCATTGCAGTGAGTTAAGCTCATTTGGAGATTTTCCATTTTTTTCTCCTGCCAAATGATATAAACCTTAAAAATGAACATAATATCTATTTAAACTTACTTCTGGCCACTCAGTGTAAAATTTTGCAATTATTTCATTGTTTGAACTTGTTTTCTGTTTTTCTATCTTAATGTGCGCATTGCAGTGAGTTAAGCTCATTTGGAGATTTTCCATTTTTTTCTCCTGCCAAAGGATATAAACCTTAAAAAGTGAACATAACATCTTTACAATGTTACTTCTGGCCACTCAGTGTAAAATTGTGCAGTTATTTCATTGTTTGGACTTGTTTTCTGTTTTTCTATCTTAATGTGCGCATTGCAGTGAGTTAAGCTCATTTGGAGATTTTCCATTTTTTTCTCCTGCCAAATGATTTAAACCTTAAAAATGAACATAATATCTATTTAAACTTACTTCTGGCCACTCAGTGTAAAATTTTGCAATTATTTCATTGTTTGAACTTGTTTTCTGTTTTTCTATCTTAATGTGCGCATTGCAGTGAGTTAAGCTCATTTGGAGATTTTCCATTTTTTTCTCCTGCCAAAGGATATAAACCTTAAAAAGTGAACATAACATCTTTACAATGTTACTTCTGGCCACTCAGTGTAAAATTGTGCAGTTATTTCATTGTTTGGACTTGTTTTCTGTTTTTCTATCTTAATGTGCGCATTGCAGTGAGTTAAGCTCATTTGGAGATTTTCCATTTTTTTCTCCTGCCAAATGATTTAAACCTTAAAAATGAACATAATATCTATTTAAACTTACTTCTGGCCACTCAGTGTAAAATTTTGCAATTATTTCATTGTTTGAACTTGTTTTCTGTTTTTCTATGTCAACGTGCACATTGGAGTGAGTTAAGCTCATTTGGAGATTTTCCATTTTTTTCTCCTGCCACATGATATAAACCTTAAAAAGTGAACATAACATCTTTACAATGTTACTTCTGGCCACTCAGTGAAAAATTGTGCAGTTATTTCATTGTTTGGACTTGTTTTCTGTTTTTCTATCTTAATGTGCGCATTGGAGTGAGTTAAGCTCATTTGGAGATTTTCCATTTTTTTCTCCTGCCACATGATATAAACCTTAAAAAGTGAACATAACATCTTTACAATGTTACTTCTGGACACTCAGTGTAAAATTGTGCAGTTATTTCATTGTTTGGACTTGTTTTCTGTTTTTCTATCTTAATGTGCGCATTGCAGTGAGTTAAGCTCATTTGGAGATTTTCCATTTTTTTCTCCTGCCACATGATATAAACCTTAAAAAGTGAACATAACATCTTTACAATGTTACATCTGGCCACTCAGTGTAAAATTGTGCAGTTATTTCATTGTTTGGACTTGTTTTCTGTTTTTCTATGTCAACGTGCACATTGGAGTGAGTTAAGCTCATTTGGAGATTTTCCATTTTTTTCTCCTGCCACATGATATAAACCTTAAAAAGTGAACATAACATCTTTACAATGTTACTTCTGGACACTCAGTGAAAAATTGTGCAGTTATTTCATTGTTTGGACTTGTTTTCTGTTTTTCTATCTTAATGTGCGCATTGGAGTGAGTTAAGCTCATTTGGAGATTTTCCATTTTTTTCTCCTGCCAAATGATATAAACCTTAAAAATGAACATAATATCTATTTAAACTTACTTCTGGCCACTCAGTGTAAAATTTTGCAATTATTTCATTGTTTGAACTTGTTTTCTGTTTTTCTATCTTAATGTGCGCATTGCAGTGAGTTAAGCTCATTTGGAGATTTTCCATTTTTTTCTCCTGCCAAATGATATAAACCTTAAAAAGTGAACATAACATCTTTACAATGTTACATCTGGCCACTCAGTGTAAAATTGTGCAGTTATTTCATTGTTTGGACTTGTTTTCTGTTTTTCTATCTTAATGTGCGCATTGGAGTGAGTTAAGCTCATTTGGAGATTTTCCATTTTTTACTCCTGCCACATGATATAAACCTTAAAAAGTGAACATAACATCTTTACAATGTTACTTCTGGCCATTCAGTGAAAAATTGTGCAGTTATTTCATTGTTTGGACTTGTTTTCTGTTTTCCTATCTTAATGTTTGCATTGGAGTGAGTTAAGCTCATTTGGAGATTTTCCATTTTTTTCTCCTGCCACATGATATAAACCTTAAAAAGTGAACATAACATCTTTACAATGTTACTTCTGGACACTCAGTGTAAAATTGTGCAGTTATTTCATTGTTTGGACTTGTTTTCTGTTTTTCTATCTTAATGTGCGCATTGCAGTGAGTTAAGCTCATTTGGAGATTTTCCATTTTTTTCTCCTGCCACATGATATAAACCTTAAAAAGTGAACATAACATCTTTACAATGTTACTTCTGGCCACTCAGTGTAAAACTGTGCAGTTATTTCATTGTTTGGACTTGTTTTCTGTTTTTCTATCTTAATGTTTGCATTGGAGTGAGTTAAGCTCATTTGGAGATTTTCCATTTTTTTCTCCTGCCACATGATATAAACCTTAAAAAGTGAACATAACATCTTTACAATGTTACTTCTGGCCACTCAGTGTAAAATTGTGCAGTTATTTCATTGTTTGGACTTGTTTTCTGTTTTTCTATCTTAATGTGCGCATTGCAGTGAGTTAAGCTCATTTGGAGATTTTCCATTTTTTTCTCCTGCCAAATGATTTAAACCTTAAAAATGATATACTATCTATTTAAACTTACTTCTGGCCACTCAGTGTAAAATTTTGCAATTATTTCATTGTTTGAACTTGTTTTCTGTTTTTCTATGTCAACGTGCACATTGGAGTGAGTTAAGCTCATTTGGAGATTTTCCATTTTTTTCTCCTGCCACATGATATAAACCTTAAAAAGTGAACATAACATCTTTACAATGTTACTTCTGGCCACTCAGTGAAAAATTGTGCAGTTATTTCATTGTTTGGACTTGTTTTCTGTTTTTCTATCTTAATGTGCGCATTGGAGTGAGTTAAGCTCATTTGGAGATTTTCCATTTTTTTCTCCTGCCACATGATATAAACCTTTAAAAGTGAACATAACATCTTTACAATGTTACTTCTGGACACTCAGTGTAAAATTGTGCAGTTATTTCATTGTTTGGACTTGTTTTCTGTTTTTCTATCTTAATGTGCGCATTGCAGTGAGTTAAGCTCATTTGGAGATTTTCCATTTTTTTCTCCTGCCAAATGATTTAAACCTTAAAAATGAACATAATATCTATTTAAACTTACTTCTGGCCACTCAGTGTAAAATTTTGCAATTATTTCATTGTTTGAACTTGTTTTCTGTTTTTCTATGTCAACGTGCACATTGGAGTGAGTTAAGCTCATTTGGAGATTTTCCATTTTTTTCTCCTGCCACATGATATAAACCTTAAAAAGTGAACATAACATCTTTACAATGTTACTTCTGGCCACTCAGTGAAAAATTGTGCAGTTATTTCATTGTTTGGACTTGTTTTCTGTTTTTCTATCTTAATGTGCGCATTGCAGTGAGTTAAGCTCATTTGGAGATTTTCCATTTTTTTCTCCTGCCAAATGATATAAACCTTAAAAATGAACATAATATCTATTTAAACTTACTTCTGGCCACTCAGTGTAAAATTTTTTCATTGTTTGGACTTGTTTTCTGTTTTTCTATGTTTATGTGTACATTAGAGTGAGTTAAGCTCATTTGGAGATTTTCCGTTTTTTTCTCCTGCCACATGATATAAACCTTAAAAATGAACATAATATCTATTTAAACTTACTTCTGGACACTCAGTGTAAAATTTTGCAGTTATTTCATTGTTTGGACTTGTTTTCTGTTTTTCTATCTTAATGTGCGCATTGCAGTGAGTTAAGCTCATTTGGAGATTTTCCATTTCTTTCTCCTGCCACATGATATAACCCTTAAAAAGTGAACATAACATCTTTACAATGTTACTTCTGGCCACTCAGTGTAAAACTGTGCAGTTATTTCATTGTTTGGACTTGTTTTCTGTTTTTCTATCTTAATGTGCGCATTGGAGTGAGTTAAGCTCATTTGGAGATTTTCCATTTTTTACTCCTGCCACATGATATAAACCTTAAAAAGTGAACATAACATCTTTACAATGTTACTTCTGGACACTCAGTGAAAAATTGTGCAGTTATTTCATTGTTTGGACTTGTTTTCTGTTTTCCTATCTTAATGTTTGCATTGGAGTGAGTTAAGCTCATTTGGAGATTTTCCATTTTTTTCTCCTGCCACATGATATAAACCTTAAAAAGTGAACATAACATCTTTACAATGTTACATCTGGCCACTCAGTGTAAAATTGTGCAGTTATTTCATTGTTTGGACTTGTTTTCTGTTTTTCTATGTCAACGTGCACATTGGAGTGAGTTAAGCTCATTTGGAGATTTTCCATTTTTTTCTCCTGCCACATGATATAAACCTTAAAAAGTGAACATAACATCTTTACAATGTTACTTCTGGACACTCAGTGAAAAATTGTGCAGTTATTTCATTGTTTGGACTTGTTTTCTGTTTTTCTATCTTAATGTGCGCATTGGAGTGAGTTAAGCTCATTTGGAGATTTTCCATTTTTTTCTCCTGCCACATGATATAAACCTTAAAAAGTGAACATAACATCTTTACAATGTTACTTCTGGACACTCAGTGTAAAATTGTGCAGTTATTTCATTGTTTGGACTTGTTTTCTGTTTTTCTATCTTAATGTGCGCATTGGAGTGAGTTAAGCTCATTTGGAGATTTTCCATTTTTTTCTCCTGCCACATGATATAAACCTTAAAAAGTGAACATAACATCTTTACAATGTTACTTCTGGCCACTCAGTATAAAACTGTGCAGTTATTTCATTGTTTGAACTTGTTTTCTGTTTTTCTATCTTAATGTGCGCATTGCAGTGAGTTAAGCTCATTTGGAGATTTTCCATTTTTTTCTCCTGCCACATGATATAAACCTTAAAAAGTGAACATAACATCTTTACAATGTTACTTCTGGACACTCAGTGTAAAATTGTGCAGTTATTTCATTGTTTGGACTTGTTTTCTGTTTTTCTATCTTAATGTGCGCATTGCAGTGAGTTAAGCTCATTTGGAGATTTTCCATTTTTTTCTCCTGCCAAATGATATAAACCTTAAAAATGAACATAATATCTATTTAAACTTACTTCTGGCCACTCAGTGTAAAATTTTGCAATTATTTCATTGTTTGAACTTGTTTTCTGTTTTTCTATCTTAATGTGCGCATTGCAGTGAGTTAAGCTCATTTGGAGATTTTCCATTTTTTTCTCCTGCCACATGATATAAACCTTAAAAAGTGAACATAACATCTTTACAATGTTACTTCTGGCCACTCAGTGTAAAATTGTGCAGTTATTTCATTGTTTGGACTTGTTTTCTGTTTTTCTATCTTAATGTGCGCATTGGAGTGAGTTAAGCTCATTTGGAGATTTTCCATTTTTTTCTCCTGCCACATGATATAAACCTTAAAAAGTGAACATAACATCTTTACAATGTTACTTCTGGACACTCAGTGTAAAATTGTGCAGTTATTTCATTGTTTGGACTTGTTTTCTGTTTTTCTATCTTAATGTGCGCATTGCAGTGAGTTAAGCTCATTTGGAGATTTTCCATTTTTTTCTCCTGCCAAATGATATAAACCTTAAAAATGAACATAATATCTATTTAAACTTACTTCTGGCCACTCAGTGTAAAATTTTGCAATTATTTCATTGTTTGAACTTGTTTTCTGTTTTTCTATCTTAATGTGCGCATTGCAGTGAGTTAAGCTCATTTGGAGATTTTCCATTTTTTTCTCCTGCCAAAGGATATAAACCTTAAAAAGTGAACATAACATCTTTACAATGTTACTTCTGGCCACTCAGTGTAAAATTGTGCAGTTATTTCATTGTTTGGACTTGTTTTCTGTTTTTCTATCTTAATGTGCGCATTGCAGTGAGTTAAGCTCATTTGGAGATTTTCCATTTTTTTCTCCTGCCAAATGATTTAAACCTTAAAAATGAACATAATATCTATTTAAACTTACTTCTGGCCACTCAGTGTAAAATTTTGCAATTATTTCATTGTTTGAACTTGTTTTCTGTTTTTCTATGTCAACGTGCACATTGGAGTGAGTTAAGCTCATTTGGAGATTTTCCATTTTTTTCTCCTGCCACATGATATAAACCTTAAAAAGTGAACATAACATCTTTACAATGTTACTTCTGGCCACTCAGTGAAAAATTGTGCAGTTATTTCATTGTTTGGACTTGTTTTCTGTTTTTCTATCTTAATGTGCGCATTGGAGTGAGTTAAGCTCATTTGGAGATTTTCCATTTTTTTCTCCTGCCACATGATATAAACCTTAAAAAGTGAACATAACATCTTTACAATGTTACTTCTGGACACTCAGTGTAAAATTGTGCAGTTATTTCATTGTTTGGACTTGTTTTCTGTTTTTCTATCTTAATGTGCGCATTGCAGTGAGTTAAGCTCATTTGGAGATTTTCCATTTTTTTCTCCTGCCAAATGATTTAAACCTTAAAAATGAACATAATATCTATTTAAACTTACTTCAGGCCACTCAGTGTAAAATTTTGCAATTATTTCATTGTTTGAACTTGTTTTCTGTTTTTCTATGTCAACGTGCACATTGGAGTGAGTTAAGCTCATTTGGAGATTTTCCATTTTTTTCTCCTGCCACATGATATAAACCTTAAAAAGTGAACATAACATCTTTACAATGTTACTTCTGGCCACTCAGTGAAAAATTGTGCAGTTATTTCATTGTTTGGACTTGTTTTCTGTTTTTCTATCTTAATGTGCGCATTGCAGTGAGTTAAGCTCATTTGGAGATTTTCCATTTTTTTCTCCTGCCACATGATATAAACCTTAAAAAGTGAACATAACATCTTTACAATGTTACATCTGGCCACTCAGTGTAAAATTGTGCAGTTATTTCATTGTTTGGACTTGTTTTCTGTTTTTCTATGTCAACGTGCACATTGGAGTGAGTTAAGCTCATTTGGAGATTTTCCATTTTTTTCTCCTGCCACATGATATAAACCTTAAAAAGTGAACATAACATCTTTACAATGTTACTTCTGGACACTCAGTGAAAAATTGTGCAGTTATTTCATTGTTTGGACTTGTTTTCTGTTTTTCTATCTTAATGTGCGCATTGGAGTGAGTTAAGCTCATTTGGAGATTTTCCATTTTTTTCTCCTGCCAAATGATATAAACCTTAAAAATGAACATAATATCTATTTAAACTTACTTCTGGCCACTCAGTGTAAAATTTTGCAATTATTTCATTGTTTGAACTTGTTTTCTGTTTTTCTATCTTAATGTGCGCATTGCAGTGAGTTAAGCTCATTTGGAGATTTTCCATTTTTTTCTCCTGCCAAATGATATAAACCTTAAAAAGTGAACATAACATCTTTACAATGTTACATCTGGCCACTCAGTGTAAAATTGTCCAGTTATTTCATTGTTTGGACTTGTTTTCTGTTTTTCTATCTTAATGTGCGCATTGGAGTGAGTTAAGCTCATTTGGAGATTTTCCATTTTTTACTCCTGCCACATGATATAAACCTTAAAAAGTGAACATAACATCTTTACAATGTTACTTCTGGCCATTCAGTGAAAAATTGTGCAGTTATTTCATTGTTTGGACTTGTTTTCTGTTTTCCTATCTTAATGTTTGCATTGGAGTGAGTTAAGCTCATTTGGAGATTTTCCATTTTTTTCTCCTGCCACATGATATAAACCTTAAAAAGTGAACATAACATCTTTACAATGTTACTTCTGGACACTCAGTGTAAAATTGTGCAGTTATTTCATTGTTTGGACTTGTTTTCTGTTTTTCTATCTTAATGTGCGCATTGCAGTGAGTTAAGCTCATTTGGAGATTTTCCATTTTTTTCTCCTGCCACATGATATAAACCTTAAAAAGTGAACATAACATCTTTACAATGTTACTTCTGGCCACTCAGTGTAAAACTGTGCAGTTATTTCATTGTTTGGACTTGTTTTCTGTTTTTCTATCTTAATGTGCGCATTGGAGTGAGTTAAGCTCATTTGGAGATTTTCCATTTTTTTCTCCTGCCACATGATATAAACCTTAAAAAGTGAACATAACATCTTTACAATGTTACTTCTGGACACTCAGTGTAAAATTGTGCAGTTATTTCATTGTTTGGACTTGTTTTCTGTTTTTCTATCTTAATGTGCGCATTGCAGTGAGTTAAGCTCATTTGGAGATTTTCCATTTTTTTCTCCTGCCAAATGATATAAACCTTAAAAATGAACATAATATCTATTTAAACTTACTTCTGGCCACTCAGTGTAAAATTTTGCAATTATTTCATTGTTTGAACTTGTTTTCTGTTTTTCTATCTTAATGTGCGCATTGCAGTGAGTTAAGCTCATTTGGAGATTTTCCATTTTTTTCTCCTGCCAAATGATATAAACCTTAAAAAGTGAACATAACATCTTTACAATGTTACTTCTGGCCACTCAGTGTAAAATTGTGCAGTTATTTCATTGTTTGGACTTGTTTTCTGTTTTTCTATCTTAATGTGCGCATTGCAGTGAGTTAAGCTCATTTGGAGATTTTCCATTTTTTTCTCCTGCCAAATGATTTAAACCTTAAAAATGAACATAATATCTATTTAAACTTACTTCTGGCCACTCAGTGTAAAATTTTGCAATTATTTCATTGTTTGAACTTGTTTTCTGTTTTTCTATGTCAACGTGCACATTGGAGTGAGTTAAGCTCATTTGGAGATTTTCCATTTTTTTCTCCTGCCACATGATATAAACCTTAAAAAGTGAACATAACATCTTTACAATGTTACTTCTGGCCACTCAGTGAAAAATTGTGCAGTTATTTCATTGTTTGGACTTGTTTTCTGTTTTTCTATCTTAATGTGCACATTGGAGTGAGTTAAGCTCATTTGGAGATTTTGCATTTTTTTCTCCTGCCACATGATATAAACCTTTAAAAGTGAACATAACATCTTTACAATGTTACTTCTGGACACTCAGTGTAAAATTGTGCAGTTATTTCATTGTTTGGACTTGTTTTCTGTTTTTCTATCTTAATGTGCGCATTGCAGTGAGTTAAGCTCATTTGGAGATTTTCCATTTTTTTCTCCTGCCAAATGATTTAAACCTTAAAAATGAACATAATATCTATTTAAACTTACTTCTGGCCACTCAGTGTAAAATTTTGCAATTATTTCATTGTTTGAACTTGTTTTCTGTTTTTCTATGTCAACGTGCACATTGGAGTGAGTTAAGCTCATTTGGAGATTTTCCATTTTTTTCTCCTGCCACATGATATAAACCTTAAAAAGTGAACATAACATCTTTACAATGTTACTTCTGGCCACTCAGTGAAAAATTGTGCAGTTATTTCATTGTTTGGACTTGTTTTCTGTTTTTCTATCTTAATGTGCGCATTGCAGTGAGTTAAGCTCATTTGGAGATTTTCCATTTTTTTCTCCTGCCAAATGATATAAACCTTAAAAATGAACATAATATCTATTTAAACTTACTTCTGGCCACTCAGTGTAAAATTTTTTCATTGTTTGGACTTGTTTTCTGTTTTTCTATGTTTATGTGTACATTAGAGTGAGTTAAGCTCATTTGGAGATTTTCCGTTTTTTTCTCCTGCCACATGATATAAACCTTAAAAATGAACATAATATCTATTTAAACTTACTTCTGGACACTCAGTGTAAAATTTTGCAGTTATTTCATTGTTTGGACTTGTTTTCTGTTTTTCTATCTTAATGTGCGCATTGCAGTGAGTTAAGCTCATTTGGAGATTTTCCATTTTTTTCTCCTGCCACATGATATAACCCTTAAAAAGTGAACATAACATCTTTACAATGTTACTTCTGGCCACTCAGTGTAAAACTGTGCAGTTATTTCATTGTTTGGACTTGTTTTCTGTTTTTCTATCTTAATGTGCGCATTGGAGTGAGTTAAGCTCATTTGGAGATTTTCCATTTTTTACTCCTGCCACATGATATAAACCTTAAAAAGTGAACATAACATCTTTACAATGTTACTTCTGGACACTCAGTGAAAAATTGTGCAGTTATTTCATTGTTTGGACTTGTTTTCTGTTTTCCTATCTTAATGTTTGCATTGGAGTGAGTTAAGCTCATTTGGAGATTTTCCATTTTTTTCTCCTGCACATGATATAAACCTTAAAAAGTGAACATAACATCTTTACAATGTTACATCTGGCCACTCAGTGTAAAATTGTGCAGTTATTTCATTGTTTGGACTTGTTTTCTGTTTTTCTATGTCAACGTGCACATTGGAGTGAGTTAAGCTCATTTGGAGATTTTCCATTTTTTTCTCCTGCCACATGATATAAACCTTAAAAAGTGAACATAACATCTTTACAATGTTACTTCTGGACACTCAGTGAAAAATTGTGCAGTTATTTCATTGTTTGGACTTGTTTTCTGTTTTTCTATCTTAATGTGCGCATTGGAGTGAGTTAAGCTCATTTGGAGATTTTCCATTTTTTTCTCCTGCCACATGATATAAACCTTAAAAAGTGAACATAACATCTTTACAATGTTACTTCTGGACACTCAGTGTAAAATTGTGCAGTTATTTCATTGTTTGGACTTGTTTTCTGTTTTTCTATCTTAATGTGCGCATTGGAGTGAGTTAAGCTCATTTGGAGATTTTCCATTTTTTTCTCCTGCCACATGATATAAACCTTAAAAAGTGAACATAACATCTTTACAATGTTACTTCTGGACACTCAGTGTAAAATTGTGCAGTTATTTCATTGTTTGGACTTGTTTTCTGTTTTTCTATCTTAATGTGCGCATTGCAGTGAGTTAAGCTCATTTGGAGATTTTCCATTTTTTTCTCCTGCCAAATGATTTAAACCTTAAAAATGAACATAATATCTATTTAAACTTACTTCTGGCCACTCAGTGTAAAATTTTGCAATTATTTCATTGTTTGAACTTGTTTTCTGTTTTTCTATGTCAACGTGCACATTGGAGTGAGTTAAGCTCATTTGGAGATTTTCCATTTTTTTCTCCTGCCACATGATATAAACCTTAAAAAGTGAACATAACATCTTTACAATGTTACTTCTGGCCACTCAGTGAAAAATTGTGCAGTTATTTCATTGTTTGGACTTGTTTTCTGTTTTTCTATCTTAATGTGCGCATTGCAGTGAGTTAAGCTCATTTGGAGATTTTCCATTTTTTTCTCCTGCCACATGATATAAACCTTAAAAAGTGAACATAACATCTTTACAATGTTACATCTGGCCACTCAGTGTAAAATTGTGCAGTTATTTCATTGTTTGGACTTGTTTTCTGTTTTTCTATGTCAACGTGCACATTGGAGTGAGTTAAGCTCATTTGGAGATTTTCCATTTTTTTCTCCTGCCACATGATATAAACCTTAAAAAGTGAACATAACATCTTTACAATGTTACTTCTGGACACTCAGTGAAAAATTGTGCAGTTATTTCATTGTTTGGACTTGTTTTCTGTTTTTCTATCTTAATGTGCGCATTGGAGTGAGTTAAGCTCATTTGGAGATTTTCCATTTTTTTCTCCTGCCAAATGATATAAACCTTAAAAATGAACATAATATCTATTTAAACTTACTTCTGGCCACTCAGTGTAAAATTTTGCAATTATTTCATTGTTTGAACTTGTTTTCTGTTTTCTATCTTAATGTGCGCATTGCAGTGAGTTAAGCTCATTTGGAGATTTTCCATTTTTTTCTCCTGCCAAATGATATAAACCTTAAAAAGTGAACATAACATCTTTACAATGTTACATCTGGCCACTCAGTGTAAAATTGTGCAGTTATTTCATTGTTTGGACTTGTTTTCTGTTTTTCTATCTTAATGTGCGCATTGGAGTGAGTTAAGCTCATTTGGAGATTTTCCATTTTTTACTCCTGCCACATGATATAAACCTTAAAAAGTGAACATAACATCTTTACAATGTTACTTCTGGCCATTCAGTGAAAAATTGTGCAGTTATTTCATTGTTTGGACTTGTTTTCTGTTTTCCTATCTTAATGTTTGCATTGGAGTGAGTTAAGCTCATTTGGAGATTTTCCATTTTTTTCTCCTGCCACATGATATAAACCTTAAAAAGTGAACATAACATCTTTACAATGTTACTTCTGGACACTCAGTGTAAAATTGTGCAGTTATTTCATTGTTTGGACTTGTTTTCTGTTTTTCTATCTTAATGTGCGCATTGCAGTGAGTTAAGCTCATTTGGAGATTTTCCATTTTTTTCTCCTGCCACATGATATAAACCTTAAAAAGTGAACATAACATCTTTACAATGTTACTTCTGGCCACTCAGTATAAAACTGTGCAGTTATTTCATTGTTTGGACTTGTTTTCTGTTTTTCTATCTTAATGTGCGCATTGGAGTGAGTTAAGCTCATTTGGAGATTTTCCATTTTTTTCTCCTGCCACATGATATAAACCTTAAAAAGTGAACATAACATCTTTACAATGTTACTTCTGGACACTCAGTGTAAAATTGTGCAGTTATTTCATTGTTTGGACTTGTTTTCTGTTTTTCTATCTTAATGTGCGCATTGCAGTGAGTTAAGCTCATTTGGAGATTTTCCATTTTTTTCTCCTGCCAAATGATATAAACCTTAAAAATGAACATAATATCTATTTAAACTTACTTCTGGCCACTCAGTGTAAAATTTTGCAATTATTTCATTGTTTGAACTTGTTTTCTGTTTTTCTATCTTAATGTGCGCATTGCAGTGAGTTAAGCTCATTTGGAGATTTTCCATTTTTTTCTCCTGCCACATGATATAAACCTTAAAAAGTGAACATAACATCTTTACAATGTTACTTCTGGCCACTCAGTGTAAAATTGTGCAGTTATTTCATTGTTTGGACTTGTTTTCTGTTTTTCTATCTTAATGTGCGCATTGGAGTGAGTTAAGCTCATTTGGAGATTTTCCATTTTTTTCTCCTGCCACATGATATAAACCTTAAAAAGTGAACATAACATCTTTACAATGTTACTTCTGGACACTCAGTGTAAAATTGTGCAGTTATTTCATTGTTTGGACTTGTTTTCTGTTTTTCTATCTTAATGTGCGCATTGCAGTGAGTTAAGCTCATTTGGAGATTTTCCATTTTTTTCTCCTGCCAAATGATATAAACCTTAAAAATGAACATAATATCTATTTAAACTTACTTCTGGCCACTCAGTGTAAAATTTTGCAATTATTTCATTGTTTGAACTTGTTTTTTGTTTTTCTATCTTAATGTGCGCATTGCAGTGAGTTAAGCTCATTTGGAGATTTTCCATTTTTTTCTCCTGCCAAAGGATATAAACCTTAAAAAGTGAACATAACATCTTTACAATGTTACTTCTGGCCACTCAGTGTAAAATTGTGCAGTTATTTCATTGTTTGGACTTGTTTTCTGTTTTTCTATCTTAATGTGCGCATTGCAGTGAGTTAAGCTCATTTGGAGATTTTCCATTTTTTTCTCCTGCCAAATGATTTAAACCTTAAAAATGAACATAATATCTATTTAAACTTACTTCTGGCCACTCAGTGTAAAATTTTGCAATTATTTCATTGTTTGAACTTGTTTTCTGTTTTTCTATGTCAACGTGCACATTGGAGTGAGTTAAGCTCATTTGGAGATTTTCCATTTTTTTCTCCTGCCACATGATATAAACCTTAAAAAGTGAACATAACATCTTTACAATGTTACTTCTGGCCACTCAGTGAAAAATTGTGCAGTTATTTCATTGTTTGGACTTGTTTTCTGTTTTTCTATCTTAATGTGCGCATTGGAGTGAGTTAAGCTCATTTGGAGATTTTCCATTTTTTTCTCCTGCCACATGATATAAACCTTAAAAAGTGAACATAACATCTTTACAATGTTACTTCTGGACACTCAGTGTAAAATTGTGCAGTTATTTCATTGTTTGGACTTGTTTTCTGTTTTTCTATCTTAATGTGCGCATTGCAGTGAGTTAAGCTCATTTGGAGATTTTCCATTTTTTTCTCCTGCCAAATGATTTAAACCTTAAAAATGAACATAATATCTATTTAAACTTACTTCTGGCCACTCAGTGTAAAATTTTGCAATTATTTCATTGTTTGAACTTGTTTTCTGTTTTTCTATGTCAACGTGCACATTGGAGTGAGTTAAGCTCATTTGGAGATTTTCCATTTTTTTCTCCTGCCACATGATATAAACCTTAAAAAGTGAACATAACATCTTTACAATGTTACTTCTGGCCACTCAGTGAAAAATTGTGCAGTTATTTCATTGTTTGGACTTGTTTTCTGTTTTTCTATCTTAATGTGCGCATTGGAGTGAGTTAAGCTCATTTGGAGATTTTCCATTTTTTTCTCCTGCCACATGATATAAACCTTAAAAAGTGAACATAACATCTTTACAATGTTACTTCTGGCCACTCAGTGAAAAATTGTGCAGTTATTTCATTGTTTGGACTTGTTTTCTGTTTTTCTATCTTAATGTGCGCATTGGAGTGAGTTAAGCTCATTTGGAGATTTTCCATTTTTTTCTCCTGCCACATGATATAAACCTTAAAAAGTGAACATAACATCTTTACAATGTTACTTCTGGACACTCAGTGTAAAATTGTGCAGTTATTTCATTGTTTGGACTTGTTTTCTGTTTTTCTATCTTAATGTGCGCATTGCAGTGAGATAAGCTCATTTGGAGATTTTCCATTTTTTTCTCCTGCCAAATGATTTAAACCTTAAAAATGAACATAATATCTATTTAAACTTACTTCTGGCCACTCAGTGTAAAATTTTGCAATTATTTCATTGTTTGAACTTGTTTTCTGTTTTTCTATGTCAACGTGCACATTGGAGTGAGTTAAGCTCATTTGGAGATTTTCCATTTTTTTCTCCTGCCACATGATATAAACCTTAAAAAGTGAACATAACATCTTTACAATGTTACTTCTGGCCACTCAGTGAAAAATTGTGCAGTTATTTCATTGTTTGGACTTGTTTTCTGTTTTTCTATCTTAATGTGCGCATTGCAGTGAGTTAAGCTCATTTGGAGATTTTCCATTTTTTTCTCCTGCCACATGATATAAACCTTAAAAAGTGAACATAACATCTTTACAATGTTACATCTGGCCACTCAGTGTAAAATTGTGCAGTTATTTCATTGTTTGGACTTGTTTTCTGTTTTTCTATGTCAACGTGCACATTGGAGTGAGTTAAGCTCATTTGGAGATTTTCCATTTTTTTCTCCTGCCACATGATATAAACCTTAAAAAGTGAACATAACATCTTTACAATGTTACTTCTGGACACTCAGTGAAAAATTGTGCAGTTATTTCATTGTTTGGACTTGTTTTCTGTTTTTCTATCTTAATGTGCGCATTGGAGTGAGTTAAGCTCATTTGGAGATTTTCCATTTTTTTCTCCTGCCAAATGATATAAACCTTAAAAATGAACATAATATCTATTTAAACTTACTTCTGGCCACTCAGTGTAAAATTTTGCAATTATTTCATTGTTTGAACTTGTTTTCTGTTTTTCTATCTTAATGTGCGCATTGCAGTGAGTTAAGCTCATTTGGAGATTTTCCATTTTTTTCTCCTGCCAAATGATATAAACCTTAAAAAGTGAACATAACATCTTTACAATGTTACATCTGGCCACTCAGTGTAAAATTGTGCAGTTATTTCATTGTTTGGACTTGTTTTCTGTTTTTCTATCTTAATGTGCGCATTGGAGTGAGTTAAGCTCATTTGGAGATTTTCCATTTTTTACTCCTGCCACATGATATAAACCTTAAAAAGTGAACATAACATCTTTACAATGTTACTTCTGGCCACTCAGTGAAAAATTGTGCAGTTATTTCATTGTTTGGACTTGTTTTCTGTTTTTCTATCTTAATGTGCGCATTGGAGTGAGTTAAGCTCATTTGGAGATTTTCCATTTTTTTCTCCTGCCACATGATATAAACCTTAAAAAGTGAACATAACATCTTTACAATGTTACTTCTGGCCACTCAGTGTAAAATTGTGCAGTTATTTCATTGTTTGGACTTGTTTTCTGTTTTTCTATCTTAATGTGCGCATTGCAGTGAGTTAAGCTCATTTGGAGATTTTCCATTTTTTTCTCCTGCCAAATGATATAAACCTTAAAAATGAACATAATATCTATTTAAACTTACTTCTGGCCACTCAGTGTAAAATTTTGCAATTATTTCATTGTTTGAACTTGTTTTCTGTTTTTCTATCTTAATGTGCGCATTGCAGTGAGTTAAGCTCATTTGGAGATTTTCCATTTTTTTCTCCTGCCAAATGATATAAACCTTAAAAAGTGAACATAACATCTTTACAATGTTACTTCTGGCCACTCAGTGTAAAATTGTGCAGTTATTTCATTGTTTGGACTTGTTTTCTGTTTTTCTATCTTAATGTGCGCATTGCAGTGAGTTAAGCTCATTTGGAGATTTTCCATTTTTTTCTCCTGCCAAATGATTTAAACCTTAAAAATGAACATAATATCTATTTAAACTTACTTCTGGCCACTCAGTGTAAAATTTTGCAATTATTTCATTGTTTGAACTTGTTTTCTGTTTTTCTATGTCAACGTGCACATTGGAGTGAGTTAAGCTCATTTGGAGATTTTCCATTTTTTTCTCCTGCCACATGATATAAACCTTAAAAAGTGAACATAACATCTTTACAATGTTACTTCTGGCCACTCAGTGAAAAATTGTGCAGTTATTTCATTGTTTGGACTTGTTTTCTGTTTTTCTATCTTAATGTGCGCATTGGAGTGAGTTAAGCTCATTTGGAGATTTTCCATTTTTTTCTCCTGCCACATGATATAAACCTTTAAAAGTGAACATAACATCTTTACAATGTTACTTCTGGACACTCAGTGTAAAATTGTGCAGTTATTTCATTGTTTGGACTTGTTTTCTGTTTTTCTATCTTAATGTGCGCATTGCAGTGAGTTAAGCTCATTTGGAGATTTTCCATTTTTTTCTCCTGCCAAATGATTTAAACCTTAAAAATGAACATAATATCTATTTAAACTTACTTCTGGCCACTCAGTGTAAAATTTTGCAATTATTTCATTGTTTGAACTTGTTTTCTGTTTTTCTATGTCAACGTGCACATTGGAGTGAGTTAAGCTCATTTGGAGATTTTCCATTTTTTTCTCCTGCCACATGATATAAACCTTAAAAAGTGAACATAACATCTTTACAATGTTACTTCTGGCCACTCAGTGAAAAATTGTGCAGTTATTTCATTGTTTGGACTTGTTTTCTGTTTTTCTATCTTAATGTGCGCATTGCAGTGAGTTAAGCTCATTTGGAGATTTTCCATTTTTTTCTCCTGCCAAATGATATAAACCTTAAAAATGAACATAATATCTATTTAAACTTACTTCTGGCCACTCAGTGTAAAATTTTTTCATTGTTTGGACTTGTTTTCTGTTTTTCTATGTTTATGTGTACATTAGAGTGAGTTAAGCTCATTTGGAGATTTTCCGTTTTTTTCTCCTGCCACATGATATAAACCTTAAAAATGAACATAATATCTATTTAAACTTACTTCTGGACACTCAGTGTAAAATTGTGCAGTTATTTCATTGTTTGGACTTGTTTTCTGTTTTTCTATCTTAATGTGCGCATTGCAGTGAGTTAAGCTCATTTGGAGATTTTCCATTTTTTTCTCCTGCCACATGATATAAACCTTAAAAAGTGAACATAACATCTTTACAATGTTACTTCTGGCCACTCAGTGAAAAATTGTGCAGTTATTTCATTGTTTGGACTTGTTTTCTGTTTTTCTATCTTAATGTGCGCATTGGAGTGAGTTAAGCTCATTTGGAGATTTTCCATTTTTTTCTCCTGCCACATGATATAAACCTTAAAAAGTGAACATAACATCTTTACAATGTTACTTCTGGACACTCAGTGTAAAATTGTGCAGTTATTTCATTGTTTGGACTTGTTTTCTGTTTTTCTATCTTAATGTGCGCATTGCAGTGAGTTAAGCTCATTTGGAGATTTTCCATTTTTTTCTCCTGCCAAATGATATAAACCTTAAAAATGAACATAATATCTATTTAAACTTACTTCTGGCCACTCAGTGTAAAATTTTGCAATTATTTCATTGTTTGAACTTGTTTTCTGTTTTTCTATCTTAATGTGCGCATTGCAGTGAGTTAAGCTCATTTGGAGATTTTCCATTTTTTTCTCCTGCCAAAGGATATAAACCTTAAAAAGTGAACATAACATCTTTACAATGTTACTTCTGGCCACTCAGTGTAAAATTGTGCAGTTATTTCATTGTTTGGACTTGTTTTCTGTTTTTCTATCTTAATGTGCGCATTGCAGTGAGTTAAGCTCATTTGGAGATTTTCCATTTTTTTCTCCTGCCAAATGATTTAAACCTTAAAAATGAACATAATATCTATTTAAACTTACTTCTGGCCACTCAGTGTAAAATTTTGCAATTATTTCATTGTTTGAACTTGTTTTCTGTTTTTCTATGTCAACGTGCACATTGGAGTGAGTTAAGCTCATTTGGAGATTTTCCATTTTTTTCTCCTGCCACATGATATAAACCTTAAAAAGTGAACATAACATCTTTACAATGTTACTTCTGGCCACTCAGTGAAAAATTGTGCAGTTATTTCATTGTTTGGACTTGTTTTCTGTTTTTCTATCTTAATGTGCGCATTGGAGTGAGTTAAGCTCATTTGGAGATTTTCCATTTTTTTCTCCTGCCACATGATATAAACCTTAAAAAGTGAACATAACATCTTTACAATGTTACTTCTGGACACTCAGTGTAAAATTGTGCAGTTATTTCATTGTTTGGACTTGTTTTCTGTTTTTCTATCTTAATGTGCGCATTGCAGTGAGTTAAGCTCATTTGGAGATTTTCCATTTTTTTCTCCTGCCAAATGATTTAAACCTTAAAAATGAACATAATATCTATTTAAACTTACTTCTGGCCACTCAGTGTAAAATTTTGCAATTATTTCATTGTTTGAACTTGTTTTCTGTTTTTCTATGTCAACGTGCACATTGGAGTGAGTTAAGCTCATTTGGAGATTTTCCATTTTTTTCTCCTGCCACATGATATAAACCTTAAAAAGTGAACATAACATCTTTACAATGTTACTTCTGGCCACTCAGTGAAAAATTGTGCAGTTATTTCATTGTTTGGACTTGTTTTCTGTTTTTCTATCTTAATGTGCGCATTGCAGTGAGTTAAGCTCATTTGGAGATTTTCCATTTTTTTCTCCTGCCACATGATATAAACCTTAAAAAGTGAACATAACATCTTTACAATGTTACATCTGGCCACTCAGTGTAAAATTGTGCAGTTATTTCATTGTTTGGACTTGTTTTCTGTTTTTCTATGTCAACGTGCACATTGGAGTGAGCTAAGCTCATTTGGAGATTTTCCATTTTTTTCTCCTGCCACATGATATAAACCTTAAAAAGTGAACATAACATCTTTACAATGTTACTTCTGGACACTCAGTGAAAAATTGTGCAGTTATTTCATTGTTTGGACTTGTTTTCTGTTTTTCTATCTTAATGTGCGCATTGGAGTGAGTTAAGCTCATTTGGAGATTTTCCATTTTTTTCTCCCGCCAAATGATATAAACCTTAAAAATGAACATAATATCTATTTAAACTTACTTCTGGCCACTCAGTGTAAAATTTTGCAATTATTTCATTGTTTGAACTTGTTTTCTGTTTTTCTATCTTAATGTGCGCATTGCAGTGAGTTAAGCTCATTTGGAGATTTTCCATTTTTTTCTCCTGCCAAATGATATAAACCTTAAAAAGTGAACATAACATCTTTACAATGTTACATCTGGCCACTCAGTGTAAAATTGTGCAGTTATTTCATTGTTTGGACTTGTTTTCTGTTTTTCTATCTTAATGTGCGCATTGGAGTGAGTTAAGCTCATTTGGAGATTTTCCATTTTTTACTCCTGCCACATGATATAAACCTTAAAAAGTGAACATAACATCTTTACAATGTTACTTCTGGCCATTCAGTGAAAAATTGTGCAGTTATTTCATTGTTTGGACTTGTTTTCTGTTTTCCTATCTTAATGTTTGCATTGGAGTGAGTTAAGCTCATTTGGAGATTTTCCATTTTTTTCTCCTGCCACATGATATAAACCTTAAAAAGTGAACATAACATCTTTACAATGTTACTTCTGGACACTCAGTGTAAAATTGTGCAGTTATTTCATTGTTTGGACTTGTTTTCTGTTTTTCTATCTTAATGTGCGCATTGCAGTGAGTTAAGCTCATTTGGAGATTTTCCATTTTTTTCTCCTGCCAAATGATATAAACCTTAAAAATGAACATAATATCTATTTAAACTTACTTCTGGCCACTCAGTGTAAAATTTTGCAATTATTTCATTGTTTGAACTTGTTTTCTGTTTTTCTATCTTAATGTGCGCATTGCAGTGAGTTAAGCTCATTTGGAGATTTTCCATTTTTTTCTCCTGCCAAATGATATAAACCTTAAAAAGTGAACATAACATCTTTACAATGTTACTTCTGGCCACTCAGTGTAAAATTGTGCAGTTATTTCATTGTTTGGACTTGTTTTCTGTTTTTCTATCTTAATGTGCGCATTGCAGTGAGTTAAGCTCATTTGGAGATTTTCCATTTTTTTCTCCTGCCAAATGATTTAAACCTTAAAAATGAACATAATATCTATTTAAACTTACTTCTGGCCACTCAGTGTAAAATTTTGCAATTATTTCATTGTTTGAACTTGTTTTCTGTTTTTCTATGTCAACGTGCACATTGGAGTGAGTTAAGCTCATTTGGAGATTTTCCATTTTTTTCTCCTGCCACATGATATAAACCTTAAAAAGTGAACATAACATCTTTACAATGTTACTTCTGGCCACTCAGTGAAAAATTGTGCAGTTATTTCATTGTTTGGACTTGTTTTCTGTTTTTCTATCTTAATGTGCGCATTGGAGTGAGTTAAGCTCATTTGGAGATTTTCCATTTTTTTCTCCTGCCACATGATATAAACCTTTAAAAGTGAACATAACATCTTTACAATGTTACTTCTGGACACTCAGTGTAAAATTGTGCAGTTATTTCATTGTTTGGACTTGTTTTCTGTTTTTCTATCTTAATGTGCGCATTGCAGTGAGTTAAGCTCATTTGGAGATTTTCCATTTTTTTCTCCTGCCAAATGATTTAAACCTTAAAAATGAACATAATATCTATTTAAACTTACTTCTGGCCACTCAGTGTAAAATTTTGCAATTATTTCATTGTTTGAACTTGTTTTCTGTTTTTCTATGTCAACGTGCACATTGGAGTGAGTTAAGCTCATTTGGAGATTTTCCATTTTTTTCTCCTGCCACATGATATAAACCTTAAAAAGTGAACATAACATCTTTACAATGTTACTTCTGGCCACTCAGTGAAAAATTGTGCAGTTATTTCATTGTTTGGACTTGTTTTCTGTTTTTCTATCTTAATGTGCGCATTGCAGTGAGTTAAGCTCATTTGGAGATTTTCCATTTTTTTCTCCTGCCAAATGATATAAACCTTAAAAATGAACATAATATCTATTTAAACTTACTTCTGGCCACTCAGTGTAAAATTTTTTCATTGTTTGGACTTGTTTTCTGTTTTTCTATGTTTATGTGTACATTAGAGTGAGTTAAGCTCATTTGGAGATTTTCCGTTTTTTTCTCCTGCCACATGATATAAACCTTAAAAATGAACATAATATCTATTTAAACTTACTTCTGGACACTCAGTGTAAAATTGTGCAGTTATTTCATTGTTTGGACTTGTTTTCTGTTTTTCTATCTTAATGTGCGCATTGCAGTGAGTTAAGCTCATTTGGAGATTTTCCATTTTTTTCTCCTGCCACATGATATAAACCTTAAAAAGTGAACATAACATCTTTACAATGTTACTTCTGGCCACTCAGTGAAAAATTGTGCAGTTATTTCATTGTTTGGACTTGTTTTCTGTTTTTCTATCTTAATGTGCGCATTGGAGTGAGTTAAGCTCATTTGGAGATTTTCCATTTTTTTCTCCTGCCACATGATATAAACCTTAAAAAGTGAACATAACATCTTTACAATGTTACTTCTGGACACTCAGTGTAAAATTGTGCAGTTATTTCATTGTTTGGACTTGTTTTCTGTTTTTCTATCTTAATGTGCGCATTGCAGTGAGTTAAGCTCATTTGGAGATTTTCCATTTTTTTCTCCTGCCAAATGATATAAACCTTAAAAATGAACATAATATCTATTTAAACTTACTTCTGGCCACTCAGTGTAAAATTTTGCAATTATTTCATTGTTTGAACTTGTTTTCTGTTTTTCTATCTTAATGTGCGCATTGCAGTGAGTTAAGCTCATTTGGAGATTTTCCATTTTTTTCTCCTGCCAAAGGATATAAACCTTAAAAAGTGAACATAACATCTTTACAATGTTACTTCTGGCCACTCAGTGTAAAATTGTGCAGTTATTTCATTGTTTGGACTTGTTTTCTGTTTTTCTATCTTAATGTGCGCATTGCAGTGAGTTAAGCTCATTTGGAGATTTTCCATTTTTTTCTCCTGCCAAATGATTTAAACCTTAAAAATGAACATAATATCTATTTAAACTTACTTCTGGCCACTCAGTGTAAAATTTTGCAATTATTTCATTGTTTGAACTTGTTTTCTGTTTTTCTATGTCAACGTGCACATTGGAGTGAGTTAAGCTCATTTGGAGATTTTCCATTTTTTTCTCCTGCCACATGATATAAACCTTAAAAAGTGAACATAACATCTTTACAATGTTACTTCTGGCCACTCAGTGAAAAATTGTGCAGTTATTTCATTGTTTGGACTTGTTTTCTGTTTTTCTATCTTAATGTGCGCATTGGAGTGAGTTAAGCTCATTTGGAGATTTTCCATTTTTTTCTCCTGCCACATGATATAAACCTTAAAAAGTGAACATAACATCTTTACAATGTTACTTCTGGACACTCAGTGTAAAATTGTGCAGTTATTTCATTGTTTGGACTTGTTTTCTGTTTTTCTATCTTAATGTGCGCATTGCAGTGAGTTAAGCTCATTTGGAGATTTTCCATTTTTTTCTCCTGCCAAATGATTTAAACCTTAAAAATGAACATAATATCTATTTAAACTTACTTCTGGCCACTCAGTGTAAAATTTTGCAATTATTTCATTGTTTGAACTTGTTTTCTGTTTTTCTATGTCAACGTGCACATTGGAGTGAGTTAAGCTCATTTGGAGATTTTCCATTTTTTTCTCCTGCCACATGATATAAACCTTAAAAAGTGAACATAACATCTTTACAATGTTACTTCTGGCCACTCAGTGAAAAATTGTGCAATTATTTCATTGTTTGGACTTGTTTTCTGTTTTTCTATCTTAATGTGCGCATTGCAGTGAGTTAAGCTCATTTCGAGATTTTCCATTTTTTTCTCCTGCCACATGATATAAACCTTAAAAAGTGAACATAACATCTTTACAATGTTACATCTGGCCACTCAGTGTAAAATTGTGCAGTTATTTCATTGTTTGGACTTGTTTTCTGTTTTTCTATGTCAACGTGCACATTGGAGTGAGTTAAGCTCATTTGGAGATTTTCCATTTTTTTCTCCTGCCACATGATATAAACCTTAAAAAGTGAACATAACATCTTTACAATGTTACTTCTGGACACTCAGTGAAAAATTGTGCAGTTATTTCATTGTTTGGACTTGTTTTCTGTTTTTCTATCTTAATGTGCGCATTGGAGTGAGTTAAGCTCATTTGGAGATTTTCCATTTTTTTCTCCTGCCAAATGATATAAACCTTAAAAATGAACATAATATCTATTTAAACTTACTTCTGGCCACTCAGTGTAAAATTTTGCAATTATTTCATTGTTTGAACTTGTTTTCTGTTTTTCTATCTTAATGTGCGCATTGCAGTGAGTTAAGCTTATTTGGAGATTTTCCATTTTTTTCTCCTGCCAAATGATATAAACCTTAAAAAGTGAACATAACATCTTAACAATGTTACATCTGGCCACTCAGTGTAAAATTGTGCAGTTATTTCATTGTTTGGACTTGTTTTCTGTTTTTCTATCTTAATGTGCGCATTGGAGTGAGTTAAGCTCATTTGGAGATTTTCCATTTTTTACTCCTGCCACATGATATAAACCTTAAAAAGTGAACATAACATCTTTACAATGTTACTTCTGGCCATTCAGTGAAAAATTGTGCAGTTATTTCATTGTTTGGACTTGTTTTCTGTTTTCCTATCTTAATGTTTGCATTGGAGTGAGTTAAGCTCATTTGGAGATTTTCCATTTTTTTCTCCTGCCACATGATATAAACCTTAAAAAGTGAACATAACATCTTTACAATGTTACTTCTGGACACTCAGTGTAAAATTGTGCAGTTATTTCATTGTTTGGACTTGTTTTCTGTTTTTCTATCTTAATGTGCGCATTGGAGTGAGTTAAGCTCATTTGGAGATTTTCCATTTTTTTCTCCTGCCAAATGATATAAACCTTAAAAATGAACATAATATCTATTTAAACTTACTTCTGGCCACTCAGTGTAAAATTTTGCAATTATTTCATTGTTTGAACTTGTTTTCTGTTTTTCTATCTTAATGTGCGCATTGCAGTGAGTTAAGCTCATTTGGAGATTTTCCATTTTTTTCTCCTGCCAAATGATATAAACCTTAAAAAGTGAACATAACATCTTTACAATGTTACATCTGGCCACTCAGTGTAAAATTGTGCAGTTATTTCATTGTTTGGACTTGTTTTCTGTTTTTCTATCTTAATGTGCGCATTGGAGTGAGTTAAGCTCATTTGGAGATTTTCCATTTTTTACTCCTGCCACATGATATAAACCTTAAAAAGTGAACATAACATCTTTACAATGTTACTTCTGGCCATTCAGTGAAAAATTGTGCAGTTATTTCATTGTTTGGACTTGTTTTCTGTTTTCCTATCTTAATGTTTGCATTGGAGTGAGTTAAGCTCATTTGGAGATTTTCCATTTTTTTCTCCTGCCACATGATATAAACCTTAAAAAGTGAACATAACATCTTTACAATGTTACTTCTGGACACTCAGTGAAAAATTGTGCAGTTATTTCATTGTTTGGACTTGTTTTCTGTTTTTCTATCTTAATGTGCGCATTGGAGTGAGTTAAGCTCATTTGGAGATTTTCCATTTTTTTCTCCTGCCAAATGATATAAACCTTAAAAATGAACATAATATCTATTTAAACTTACTTCTGGCCACTCAGTGTAAAATTTTGCAATTATTTCATTGTTTGAACTTGTTTTCTGTTTTTCTATCTTAATGTGCGCATTGCAGTGAGTTAAGCTCATTTGGAGATTTTCCATTTTTTTCTCCTGCCAAATGATATAAACCTTAAAAATGAACATAACATCTTTACAATGTTACATCTGGCCACTCAGTGTAAAATTGTGCAGTTATTTCATTGTTTGGACTTGTGTTCTGTTTTTCTATCTTAATGTGCGCATTGCAGTGAGTTAAGCTCATTTGGAGATTTTCCATTTTTTACTCCTGCCACATGATATAAACCTTAAAAAGTGAACATAACATCTTTACAATGTTACTTCTGGCCATTCAGTGAAAAATTGTGCAGTTATTTCATTGTTTGGACTTGTTTTCTGTTTTCCTATCTTAATGTTTGCATTGCAGTGAGTTAAGCTCATTTGGAGATTTTCCATTTTTTTCTCCTGCCAAAGGATATAAACCTTAAAAAGTGAACATAACATCTTTACAATGTTACTTCTGGCCACTCAGTGTAAAATTGTGCAGTTATTTCATTGTTTGGACTTGTTTTCTGTTTTTCTATCTTAATGTGCGCATTGCAGTGAGTTAAGCTCATTTGGAGATTTTCCATTTTTTTCTCCTGCCACATGATATAAACCTTAAAAATGAACATAATATCTATTTAAACTTACTTCTGGCCACTCAGTGTAAAATTTTGCAATTATTTCATTGTTTGAACTTGTTTTCTGTTTTTCTATCTTAATGTGCGCATTGCAGTGAGTTAAGCTCATTTGGAGATTTTCCATTTTTTTCTCCTGCCAAATGATATAAACCTTAAAAAGTGAACATAACATCTTTACAATGTTACTTCTGGCCACTCAGTGTAAAATTGTGCAGTTATTTCATTGTTTGGACTTGTTTTCTGTTTTTCTATCTTAATGTGCGCATTGCAGTGAGTTAAGCTCATTTGGAGATTTTCCATTTTTTTCTCCTGCCAAATGATTTAAACCTTAAAAATGAACATAATATCTATTTAAACTTACTTCTGGCCACTCAGTGTAAAATTTTGCAATTATTTCATTGTTTGAACTTGTTTTCTGTTTTTCTATGTCAACGTGCACATTGGAGTGAGTTAAGCTCATTTGGAGATTTTCCATTTTTTTCTCCTGCCACATGATATAAACCTTAAAAAGTGAACATAACATCTTTACAATGTTACTTCTGGCCACTCAGTGAAAAATTGTGCAGTTATTTCATTGTTTGGACTTGTTTTCTGTTTTTCTATCTTAATGTGCGCATTGCAGTGAGTTAAGCTCATTTGGAGATTTTCCATTTTTTTCTCCTGCCACATGATATAAACCTTAAAAAGTGAACATAACATCTTTACAATGTTACATCTGGCCACTCAGTGTAAAATTGTGCAGTTATTTCATTGTTTGGACTTGTTTTCTGTTTTTCTATGTCAACGTGCACATTGGAGTGAGCTAAGCTCATTTGGAGATTTTCCATTTTTTTCTCCTGCCACATGATATAAACCTTAAAAAGTGAACATAACATCTTTACAATGTTACTTCTGGACACTCAGTGTAAAATTGTGCAGTTATTTCATTGTTTGGACTTGTTTTCTGTTTTTCTATCTTAATGTGCGCATTGCAGTGAGTTAAGCTCATTTGGAGATTTTCCATTTTTTTCTCCTGCCAAATGATATAAACCTTAAAAATGAACATAATATCTATTTAAACTTACTTCTGGCCACTCAGTGTAAAATTTTGCAATTATTTCATTGTTTGAACTTGTTTTCTGTTTTTCTATCTTAATGTGCGCATTGCAGTGAGTTAAGCTCATTTGGAGATTTTCCATTTTTTTCTCCTGCCAAATGATATAAACCTTAAAAAGTGAACATAACATCTTTACAATGTTACTTCTGGCCACTCAGTGTAAAATTGTGCAGTTATTTCATTGTTTGGACTTGTTTTCTGTTTTTCTATCTTAATGTGCGCATTGCAGTGAGTTAAGCTCATTTGGAGATTTTCCATTTTTTTCTCCTGCCAAATGATTTAAACCTTAAAAATGAACATAATATCTATTTAAACTTACTTCTGGCCACTCAGTGTAAAATTTTGCAATTATTTCATTGTTTGAACTTGTTTTCTGTTTTTCTATGTCAACGTGCACATTGGAGTGAGTTAAGCTCATTTGGAGATTTTCCATTTTTTTCTCCTGCCACATGATATAAACCTTAAAAAGTGAACATAACATCTTTACAATGTTACTTCTGGCCACTCAGTGAAAAATTGTGCAGTTATTTCATTGTTTGGACTTGTTTTCTGTTTTTCTATCTTAATGTGCGCATTGGAGTGAGTTAAGCTCATTTGGAGATTTTCCATTTTTTTCTCCTGCCACATGATATAAACCTTAAAAAGTGAACATAACATCTTTACAATGTTACTTCTGGACACTCAGTGAAAAATTGTGCAGTTATTTCATTGTTTGGACTTGTTTTCTGTTTTTCTATCTTAATGTGCGCATTGCAGTGAGTTAAGCTCATTTGGAGATTTTCCATTTTTTTCTCCTGCCAAATGATTTAAACCTTAAAAATGAACATAATATCTATTTAAACTTACTTCTGGCCACTCAGTGTAAAATTTTGCAATTATTTCATTGTTTGAACTTGTTTTCTGTTTTTCTATGTCAACGTGCACATTGGAGTGAGTTAAGCTCATTTGGAGATTTTCCATTTTTTTCTCCTGCCACATGATATAAACCTTAAAAAGTGAACATAACATCTTTACAATGTTACTTCTGGCCACTCAGTGAAAAATTGTGCAGTTATTTCATTGTTTGGACTTGTTTTCTGTTTTTCTATCTTAATGTGCGCATTGCAGTGAGTTAAGCTCATTTCGAGATTTTCCATTTTTTTCTCCTGCCACATGATATAAACCTTAAAAAGTGAACATAACATCTTTACAATGTTACATCTGGCCACTCAGTGTAAAATTGTGCAGTTATTTCATTGTTTGGACTTGTTTTCTGTTTTTCTATGTCAACGTGCACATTGGAGTGAGTTAAGCTCATTTGGAGATTTTCCATTTTTTTCTCCTGCCACATGATATAAACCTTAAAAAGTGAACATAACATCTTTACAATGTTACTTCTGGACACTCAGTGAAAAATTGTGCAGTTATTTCATTGTTTGGACTTGTTTTCTGTTTTTCTATCTTAATGTGCGCATTGGAGTGAGTTAAGCTCATTTGGAGATTTTCCATTTTTTTCTCCTGCCAAATGATATAAACCTTAAAAATGAACATAATATCTATTTAAACTTACTTCTGGCCACTCAGTGTAAAATTTTGCAATTATTTCATTGTTTGAACTTGTTTTCTGTTTTTCTATCTTAATGTGCGCATTGCAGTGAGTTAAGCTCATTTGGAGATTTTCCATTTTTTTCTCCTGCCAAATGATATAAACCTTAAAAAGTGAACATAACATCTTTACAATGTTACATCTGGCCACTCAGTGTAAAATTGTGCAGTTATTTCATTGTTTGGACTTGTTTTCTGTTTTTCTATCTTAATGTGCGCATTGGAGTGAGTTAAGCTCATTTGGAGATTTTCCATTTTTTACTCCTGCCACATGATATAAACCTTAAAAAGTGAACATAACATCTTTACAATGTTACTTCTGGCCATTCAGTGAAAAATTGTGCAGTTATTTCATTGTTTGGACTTGTTTTCTGTTTTTCTATCTTAATGTGCGCATTGGAGTGAGTTAAGCTCATTTGGAGATTTTCCATTTTTTTCTCCTGCCAAATGATATAAACCTTAAAAATGAACATAATATCTATTTAAACTTACTTCTGGCCACTCAGTGTAAAATTTTGCAATTATTTCATTGTTTGAACTTGTTTTCTGTTTTTCTATCTTAATGTGCGCATTGCAGTGAGTTAAGCTCATTTGGAGATTTTCCATTTTTTTCTCCTGCCAAATGATATAAACCTTAAAAAGTGAACATAACATCTTTACAATGTTACATCTGGCCACTCAGTGTAAAATTGTGCAGTTATTTCATTGTTTGGACTTGTTTTCTGTTTTTCTATCTTAATGTGCGCATTGGAGTGAGTTAAGCTCATTTGGAGATTTTCCATTTTTTACTCCTGCCACATGATATAAACCTTAAAAAGTGAACATAACATCTTTACAATGTTACTTCTGGCCATTCAGTGAAAAATTGTGCAGTTATTTCATTGTTTGGACTTGTTTTCTGTTTTCCTATCTTAATGTTTGCATTGGAGTGAGTTAAGCTCATTTGGAGATTTTCCATTTTTTTCTCCTGCCACATGATATAAACCTTAAAAAGTGAACATAACATCTTTACAATGTTACTTCTGGACACTCAGTGAAAAATTGTGCAGTTATTTCATTGTTTGGACTTGTTTTCTGTTTTTCTATCTTAATGTGCGCATTGGAGTGAGTTAAGCTCATTTGGAGATTTTCCATTTTTTTCTCCTGCCAAATGATATAAACCTTAAAAATGAACATAATATCTATTTAAACTTACTTCTGGCCACTCAGTGTAAAATTTTGCAATTATTTCATTGTTTGAACTTGTTTTCTGTTTTTCTATCTTAATGTGCGCATTGCAGTGAGTTAAGCTCATTTGGAGATTTTCCATTTTTTTCTCCTGCCAAATGATATAAACCTTAAAAATGAACATAACATCTTTACAATGTTACATCTGGCCACTCAGTGTAAAATTGTGCAGTTATTTCATTGTTTGGACTTGTGTTCTGTTTTTCTATCTTAATGTGCGCATTGCAGTGAGTTCAGCTCATTTGGAGATTTTCCATTTTTTACTCCTGCCACATGATATAAACCTTAAAAAGTGAACATAACATCTTTACAATGTTACTTCTGGCCATTCAGTGAAAAATTGTGCAGTTATTTCATTGTTTGGACTTGTTTTCTGTTTTCCTATCTTAATGTTTGCATTGCAGTGAGTTAAGCTCATTTGGAGATTTTCCATTTTTTTCTCCTGCCAAAGGATATAAACCTTAAAAAGTGAACATAACATCTTTACAATGTTACTTCTGGCCACTCAGTGTAAAATTGTGCAGTTATTTCATTGTTTGGACTTGTTTTCTGTTTTTCTATCTTAATGTGCGCATTGCAGTGAGTTAAGCTCATTTGGAGATTTTCCATTTTTTTCTCCTGCCACATGATATAAACCTTAAAAAGTGAACATAACATCTTTACAATGTTACTTCTGGACACTCAGTGTAAAATTGTGCAGTTATTTCATTGTTTGGACTTGTTTTCTGTTTTTCTATCTTAATGTGCGCATTGCAGTGAGTTAAGCTCATTTGGAGATTTTCCATTTTTTTCTCCTGCCAAATGATATAA
The DNA here is from genome assembly GCF_963457635.1 of Microchirus variegatus. Classification (NCBI taxonomy): domain Eukaryota; kingdom Metazoa; phylum Chordata; class Actinopteri; order Pleuronectiformes; family Soleidae; genus Microchirus; species Microchirus variegatus. Next base: position 13,588,667 of record NC_139820.1, on the reverse strand, counting down.
ACCTTAAAAATGAACATAATATCTATTTAAACTTACTTCTGGCCACTCAGTGTAAAATTTTGCAATTATTTCATTGTTTGAACTTGTTTTCTGTTTTTCTATCTTAATGTGCGCATTGCAGTGAGTTAAGCTCATTTGGAGATTTTCCATTTTTTTCTCCTGCCAAATGATATAAACCTTAAAAAGTGAACATAACATCTTTACAATGTTACTTCTGGCCACTCAGTGTAAAATTGTGCAGTTATTTCATTGTTTGGACTTGTTTTCTGTTTTTCTATCTTAATGTGCGCATTGCAGTGAGTTAAGCTCATTTGGAGATTTTCCATTTTTTTCTCCTGCCAAATGATTTAAACCTTAAAAATGAACATAATATCTATTTAAACTTACTTCTGGCCACTCAGTGTAAAATTTTGCAATTATTTCATTGTTTGAACTTGTTTTCTGTTTTTCTATGTCAACGTGCACATTGGAGTGAGTTAAGCTCATTTGGAGATTTTCCATTTTTTTCTCCTGCCACATGATATAAACCTTAAAAAGTGAACATAACATCTTTACAATGTTACTTCTGGCCACTCAGTGAAAAATTGTGCAGTTATTTCATTGTTTGGACTTGTTTTCTGTTTTTCTATCTTAATGTGCGCATTGCAGTGAGTTAAGCTCATTTGGAGATTTTCCATTTTTTTCTCCTGCCACATGATATAAACCTTAAAAAGTGAACATAACATCTTTACAATGTTACATCTGGCCACTCAGTGTAAAATTGTGCAGTTATTTCATTGTTTGGACTTGTTTTCTGTTTTTCTATGTCAACGTGCACATTGGAGTGAGCTAAGCTCATTTGGAGATTTTCCATTTTTTTCTCCTGCCACATGATATAAACCTTAAAAAGTGAACATAACATCTTTACAATGTTACTTCTGGACACTCAGTGAAAAATTGTGCAGTTATTTCATTGTTTGGACTTGTTTTCTGTTTTTCTATCTTAATGTGCGCATTGGAGTGAGTTAAGCTCATTTGGAGATTTTCCATTTTTTTCTCCCGCCAAATGATATAAACCTTAAAAATGAACATAATATCTATTTAAACTTACTTCTGGCCACTCAGTGTAAAATTTTGCAATTATTTCATTGTTTGAACTTGTTTTCTGTTTTTCTATCTTAATGTGCGCATTGCAGTGAGTTAAGCTCATTTGGAGATTTTCCATTTTTTTCTCCTGCCAAATGATATAAACCTTAAAAAGTGAACATAACATCTTTACAATGTTACATCTGGCCACTCAGTGTAAAATTGTGCAGTTATTTCATTGTTTGGACTTGTTTTCTGTTTTTCTATCTTAATGTGCGCATTGGAGTGAGTTAAGCTCATTTGGAGATTTTCCATTTTTTACTCCTGCCACATGATATAAACCTTAAAAAGTGAACATAACATCTTTACAATGTTACTTCTGGCCATTCAGTGAAAAATTGTGCAGTTATTTCATTGTTTGGACTTGTTTTCTGTTTTCCTATCTTAATGTTTGCATTGGAGTGAGTTAAGCTCATTTGGAGATTTTCCATTTTTTTCTCCTGCCACATGATATAAACCTTAAAAAGTGAACATAACATCTTTACAATGTTACTTCTGGACACTCAGTGTAAAATTGTGCAGTTATTTCATTGTTTGGACTTGTTTTCTGTTTTTCTATCTTAATGTGCGCATTGCAGTGAGTTAAGCTCATTTGGAGATTTTCCATTTTTTTCTCCTGCCAAATGATATAAACCTTAAAAATGAACATAATATCTATTTAAACTTACTTCTGGCCACTCAGTGTAAAATTTTGCAATTATTTCATTGTTTGAACTTGTTTTCTGTTTTTCTATCTTAATGTGCGCATTGCAGTGAGTTAAGCTCATTTGGAGATTTTCCATTTTTTTCTCCTGCCAAATGATATAAACCTTAAAAAGTGAACATAACATCTTTACAATGTTACTTCTGGCCACTCAGTGTAAAATTGTGCAGTTATTTCATTGTTTGGACTTGTTTTCTGTTTTTCTATCTTAATGTGCGCATTGCAGTGAGTTAAGCTCATTTGGAGATTTTCCATTTTTTTCTCCTGCCAAATGATTTAAACCTTAAAAATGAACATAATATCTATTTAAACTTACTTCTGGCCACTCAGTGTAAAATTTTGCAATTATTTCATTGTTTGAACTTGTTTTCTGTTTTTCTATGTCAACGTGCACATTGGAGTGAGTTAAGCTCATTTGGAGATTTTCCATTTTTTTCTCCTGCCACATGATATAAACCTTAAAAAGTGAACATAACATCTTTACAATGTTACTTCTGGCCACTCAGTGAAAAATTGTGCAGTTATTTCATTGTTTGGACTTGTTTTCTGTTTTTCTATCTTAATGTGCGCATTGGAGTGAGTTAAGCTCATTTGGAGATTTTCCATTTTTTTCTCCTGCCACATGATATAAACCTTTAAAAGTGAACATAACATCTTAACAATGTTACTTCTGGACACTCAGTGTAAAATTGTGCAGTTATTTCATTGTTTGGACTTGTTTTCTGTTTTTCTATCTTAATGTGCGCATTGCAGTGAGTTAAGCTCATTTGGAGATTTTCCATTTTTTTCTCCTGCCAAATGATTTAAACCTTAAAAATGAACATAATATCTATTTAAACTTACTTCTGGCCACTCAGTGTAAAATTTTGCAATTATTTCATTGTTTGAACTTGTTTTCTGTTTTTCTATGTCAACGTGCACATTGGAGTGAGTTAAGCTCATTTGGAGATTTTCCATTTTTTTCTCCTGCCACATGATATAAACCTTAAAAAGTGAACATAACATCTTTACAATGTTACTTCTGGCCACTCAGTGAAAAATTGTGCAGTTATTTCATTGTTTGGACTTGTTTTCTGTTTTTCTATCTTAATGTGCGCATTGCAGTGAGTTAAGCTCATTTGGAGATTTTCCATTTTTTTCTCCTGCCAAATGATATAAACCTTAAAAATGAACATAATATCTATTTAAACTTACTTCTGGCCACTCAGTGTAAAATTTTTTCATTGTTTGGACTTGTTTTCTGTTTTTCTATGTTTATGTGTACATTAGAGTGAGTTAAGCTCATTTGGAGATTTTCCGTTTTTTTCTCCTGCCACATGATATAAACCTTAAAAATGAACATAATATCTATTTAAACTTACTTCTGGACACTCAGTGTAAAATTTTGCAGTTATTTCATTGTTTGGACTTGTTTTCTGTTTTTCTATCTTAATGTGCGCATTGCAGTGAGTTAAGCTCATTTGGAGATTTTCCATTTTTTTCTCCTGCCACATGATATAACCCTTAAAAAGTGAACATAACATCTTTACAATGTTACTTCTGGCCACTCAGTGTAAAACTGTGCAGTTATTTCATTGTTTGGACTTGTTTTCTGTTTTTCTATCTTAATGTGCGCATTGGAGTGAGTTAAGCTCATTTGGAGATTTTCCATTTTTTTCTCCTGCCACATGATATAAACCTTAAAAAGTGAACATAACATCTTTACAATGTTACTTCTGGCCACTCAGTGAAAAATTGTGCAGTTATTTCATTGTTTGGACTTGTTTTCTGTTTTTCTATCTTAATGTGCGCATTGCAGTGAGTTAAGCTCATTTGGAGATTTTCCATTTTTTTCTCCTGCCACATGATATAAACCTTAAAAAGTGAACATAACATCTTTACAATGTTACATCTGGCCACTCAGTGTAAAATTGTGCAGTTATTTCATTGTTTGGACTTGTTTTCTGTTTTTCTATGTCAACGTGCACATTGGAGTGAGTTAAGCTCATTTGGAGATTTTCCATTTTTTTCTCCTGCCACATGATATAAACCTTAAAAAGTGAACATAACATCTTTACAATGTTACTTCTGGACACTCAGTGAAAAATTGTGCAGTTATTTCATTGTTTGGACTTGTTTTCTGTTTTTCTATCTTAATGTGCGCATTGGAGTGAGTTAAGCTCATTTGGAGATTTTCCATTTTTTACTCCTGCCACATGATATAAACCTTAAAAAGTGAACATAACATCTTTACAATGTTACTTCTGGCCACTCAGTGAAAAATTGTGCAGTTATTTCATTGTTTGGACTTGTTTTCTGTTTTTCTATCTTAATGTGCGCATTGCAGTGAGTTAAGCTCATTTGGAGATTTTCCATTTTTTTCTCCTGCCACATGATATAAACCTTAAAAAGTGAACATAACATCTTTACAATGTTACTTCTGGACACTCAGTGTAAAATTGTGCAGTTATTTCATTGTTTGGACTTGTTTTCTGTTTTTCTATCTTAATGTGCGCATTGCAGTGAGTTAAGCTCATTTGGAGATTTTCCATTTTTTTCTCCTGCCAAATGATATAAACCTTAAAAATGAACATAATATCTATTTAAACTTACTTCTGGCCACTCAGTGTAAAATTTTGCAATTATTTCATTGTTTGAACTTGTTTTCTGTTTTTCTATCTTAATGTGCGCATTGCAGTGAGTTAAGCTCATTTGGAGATTTTCCATTTTTTTCTCCTGCCAAAGGATATAAACCTTAAAAAGTGAACATAACATCTTTACAATGTTACTTCTGGCCACTCAGTGTAAAATTGTGCAGTTATTTCATTGTTTGGACTTGTTTTCTGTTTTTCTATCTTAATGTGCGCATTGCAGTGAGTTAAGCTCATTTGGAGATTTTCCATTTTTTTCTCCTGCCAAATGATTTAAACCTTAAAAATGAACATAATATCTATTTAAACTTACTTCTGGCCACTCAGTGTAAAATTTTGCAATTATTTCATTGTTTGAACTTGTTTTCTGTTTTTCTATGTCAACGTGCACATTGGAGTGAGTTAAGCTCATTTTGAGATTTTCCATTTTTTTCTCCTGCCACATGATATAAACCTTAAAAAGTGAACATAACATCTTTACAATGTTACTTCTGGCCACTCAGTGAAAAATTGTGCAGTTATTTCATTGTTTGGACTTGTTTTCTGTTTTTCTATCTTAATGTGCGCATTGGAGTGAGTTAAGCTCATTTGGAGATTTTCCATTTTTTTCTCCTGCCACATGATATAAACCTTAAAAAGTGAACATAACATCTTTACAATGTTACTTCTGGCCACTCAGTGAAAAATTGTGCAGTTATTTCATTGTTTGGACTTGTTTTCTGTTTTTCTATCTTAATGTGCGCATTGCAGTGAGTTAAGCTCATTTGGAGATTTTCCATTTTTTTCTCCTGCCAAATGATTTAAACCTTAAAAATGAACATAATATCTATTTAAACTTACTTCTGGCCACTCAGTGTAAAATTTTGCAATTATTTCATTGTTTGAACTTGTTTTCTGTTTTTCTATGTCAACGTGCACATTGGAGTGAGTTAAGCTCATTTGGAGATTTTCCATTTTTTTCTCCTGCCACATGATATAAACCTTAAAAAGTGAACATAACATCTTTACAATGTTACTTCTGGCCACTCAGTGAAAAATTGTGCAGTTATTTCATTGTTTGGACTTGTTTTCTGTTTTTCTATCTTAATGTGCGCATTGCAGTGAGTTAAGCTCATTTGGAGATTTTCCATTTTTTTCTCCTGCCAAATGATATAAACCTTAAAAATGAACATAATATCTATTTAAACTTACTTCTGGCCACTCAGTGTAAAATTTTGCAATTATTTCATTGTTTGAACTTGTTTTCTGTTTTTCTATCTTAATGTGCGCATTGCAGTGAGTTAAGCTCATTTGGAGATTTTCCATTTTTTTCTCCTGCCAAATGATATAAACCTTAAAAAGTGAACATAACATCTTTACAATGTTACATCTGGCCACTCAGTGTAAAATTGTGCAGTTATTTCATTGTTTGGACTTGTTTTCTGTTTTTCTATCTTAATGTGCGCATTGGAGTGAGTTAAGCTCATTTGGAGATTTTCCATTTTTTACTCCTGCCACATGATATAAACCTTAAAAAGTGAACATAACATCTTTACAATGTTACTTCTGGCCATTCAGTGAAAAATTGTGCAGTTATTTCATTGTTTGGACTTGTTTTCTGTTTTCCTATCTTAATGTTTGCATTGGAGTGAGTTAAGCTCATTTGGAGATTTTCCATTTTTTTCTCCTGCCAAAGGATATAAACCTTAAAAAGTGAACATAACATCTTTACAATGTTACTTCTGGCCACTCAGTGTAAAATTGTGCAGTTATTTCATTGTTTGGACTTGTTTTCTGTTTTTCTATCTTAATGTGCGCATTGCAGTGAGTTAAGCTCATTTGGAGATTTTCCATTTTTTTCTCCTGCCACATGATATAAACCTTAAAAAGTGAACATAACATCTTTACAATGTTACTTCTGGACACTCAGTGTAAAATTGTGCAGTTATTTCATTGTTTGGACTTGTTTTCTGTTTTTCTATCTTAATGTGCGCATTGCAGTGAGTTAAGCTCATTTGGAGATTTTCCATTTTTTTCTCCTGCCAAATGATATAAACCTTAAAAATGAACATAATATCTATTTAAACTTACTTCTGGCCACTCAGTGTAAAATTTTGCAATTATTTCATTGTTTGAACTTGTTTTCTGTTTTTCTATCTTAATGTGCGCATTGCAGTGAGTTAAGCTCATTTGGAGATTTTCCATTTTTTTCTCATGCCAAATGATATAAACCTTAAAAAGTGAACATAACATCTTTACAATGTTACTTCTGGCCACTCAGTGTAAAATTGTGCAGTTATTTCATTGTTTGGACTTGTTTTCTGTTTTTCTATCTTAATGTGCGCATTGCAGTGAGTTAAGCTCATTTGGAGATTTTCCATTTTTTTCTCCTGCCAAATGATTTAAACCTTAAAAATGAACATAATATCTATTTAAACTTACTTCTGGCCACTCAGTGTAAAATTTTGCAATTATTTCATTGTTTGAACTTGTTTTCTGTTTTTCTATGTCAACGTGCACATTGGAGTGAGTTAAGCTCATTTGGAGATTTTCCATTTTTTTCTCCTGCCACATGATATAAACCTTAAAAAGTGAACATAACATCTTTACAATGTTACTTCTGGCCACTCAGTGAAAAATTGTGCAGTTATTTCATTGTTTGGACTTGTTTTCTGTTTTTCTATCTTAATGTGCGCATTGGAGTGAGTTAAGCTCATTTGGAGATTTTCCATTTTTTTCTCCTGCCACATGATATAAACCTTTAAAAGTGAACATAACATCTTTACAATGTTACTTCTGGACACTCAGTGTAAAATTGTGCAGTTATTTCATTGTTTGGACTTGTTTTCTGTTTTTCTATCTTAATGTGCGCATTGCAGTGAGTTAAGCTCATTTGGAGATTTTCCATTTTTTTCTCCTGCCAAATGATTTAAACCTTAAAAATGAACATAATATCTATTTAAACTTACTTCTGGCCACTCAGTGTAAAATTTTGCAATTATTTCATTGTTTGAACTTGTTTTCTGTTTTTCTATGTCAACGTGCACATTGGAGTGAGTTAAGCTCATTTGGAGATTTTCCATTTTTTTCTCCTGCCACATGATATAAACCTTAAAAAGTGAACATAACATCTTTACAATGTTACGTCTGGCCACTCAGTGAAAAATTGTGCAGTTATTTCATTGTTTGGACTTGTTTTCTGTTTTTCTATCTTAATGTGCGCATTGCAGTGAGTTAAGCTCATTTGGAGATTTTCCATTTTTTTCTCCTGCCAAATGATATAAACCTTAAAAATGAACATAATATCTATTTAAACTTACTTCTGGACACTCAGTGAAAAATTGTGCAGTTATTTCATTGTTTGGACTTGTTTTCTGTTTTCCTATCTTAATGTTTGCATTGGAGTGAGTTAAGCTCATTTGGAGATTTTCCATTTTTTTCTCCTGCCACATGATATAAACCTTAAAAAGTGAACATAACATCTTTACAATGTTACTTCTGGACACTCAGTGTAAAATTGTGCAGTTATTTCATTGTTTGGACTTGTTTTCTGTTTTTCTATCTTAATGTGCGCATTGGAGTGAGTTAAGCTCATTTGGAGATTTTCCATTTTTTTCTCCTGCCAAATGATATAAACCTTAAAAATGAACATAATATCTATTTAAACTTACTTCTGGCCACTCAGTGTAAAATTTTGCAATTATTTCATTGTTTGAACTTGTTTTCTGTTTTTCTATCTTAATGTGCGCATTGCAGTGAGTTAAGCTCATTTGGAGATTTTCCATTTTTTTCTCCTGCCAAATGATATAAACCTTAAAAAGTGAACATAACATCTTTACAATGTTACATCTGGCCACTCAGTGTAAAATTGTGCAGTTATTTCATTGTTTGGACTTGTTTTCTGTTTTTCTATCTTAATGTGCGCATTGGAGTGAGTTAAGCTCATTTGGAGATTTTCCATTTTTTACTCCTGCCACATGATATAAACCTTAAAAAGTGAACATAACATCTTTACAATGTTACTTCTGGCCATTCAGTGAAAAATTGTGCAGTTATTTCATTTTTTGGACTTGTTTTCTGTTTTCCTATCTTAATGTTTGCATTGGAGTGAGTTAAGCTCATTTGGAGATTTTCCATTTTTTTCTCCTGCCACATGATATAAACCTTAAAAAGTGAACATAACATCTTTACAATGTTACTTCTGGACACTCAGTGAAAAATTGTGCAGTTATTTCATTGTTTGGACTTGTTTTCTGTTTTTCTATCTTAATGTGCGCATTGGAGTGAGTTAAGCTCATTTGGAGATTTTCCATTTTTTTCTCCTGCCAAATGATATAAACCTTAAAAATGAACATAATATCTATTTAAACTTACTTCTGGCCACTCAGTGTAAAATTTTGCAATTATTTCATTGTTTGAACTTGTTTTCTGTTTTTCTATCTTAATGTGCGCATTGCTGTGAGTTAAGCTCATTTGGAGATTTTCCATTTTTTTCTCCTGCCAAATGATATAAACCTTAAAAATGAACATAATATCTATTTAAACTTACTTCTGGCCACTCAGTGTAAAATTTTGCAATTATTTCATTGTTTGAACTTGTTTTCTGTTTTTCTATCTTAATGTGCGCATTGCAGTGAGTTAAGCTCATTTGGAGATTTTCCATTTTTTTCTCCTGCCAAATGATATAAACCTTAAAAAGTGAACATAACATCTTTACAATGTTACATCTGGCCACTCAGTGTAAAATTGTGCAGTTATTTCATTGTTTGGACTTGTTTTCTGTTTTTCTATCTTAATGTGCGCATTGCAGTGAGTTAAGCTCATTTGGAGATTTTCCATTTTTTTCTCCTGCCACATGATATAAACCTTAAAAAGTGAAGATAACATCTTTACAATGTTACTTCTGGCCACTCAGTGAAAAATTGTGCAGTTATTTCATTGTTTGGACTTGTTTTCTGTTTTTCTATCTTAATGTGCGCATTGGAGTGAGTTAAGCTCATTTGGAGATTTTCCATTTTTTTCTCCTGCCAAATGATATAAACCTTAAAAATGAACATAATATCTATTTAAACTTACTTCTGGCCACTCAGTGTAAAATTTTGCAATTATTTCATTGTTTGAACTTGTTTTCTGTTTTTCTATCTTAATGTGCGCATTGCAGTGAGTTAAGCTCATTTGGAGATTTTCCATTTTTTTCTCCTGCCAAAGGATATAAACCTTAAAAAGTGAACATAACATCTTTACAATGTTACTTCTGGCCACTCAGTGTAAAATTGTGCAGTTATTTCCTGTTTTTCTATCTTAATGTGCGCATTGCAGTGAGTTAAGCTCATTTGGAGATTTTCCATTATTTTCTCCTGCCACATGATATAAACCTTAAAAAGTGAACATAACATCTTTACAATGTTACTTCTGGACACTCAGTGTAAAATTGTGCAGTTATTTCATTGTTTGGACTTGTTTTCTGTTTTTCTATCTTAATGTGCGCATTGCAGTGAGTTAAGCTCATTTGGAGATTTTCCATTTTTTTCTCCTGCCAAATGATATAAACCTTAAAAATGAACATAATATCTATTTAAACTTACTTCTGGCCACTCAGTGTAAAATTTTGCAATTATTTCATTGTTTGAACTTGTTTTCTGTTTTTCTATCTTAATGTGCGCATTGCAGTGAGTTAAGCTCATTTGGAGATTTTCCATTTTTTTCTCCTGCCAAATGATATAAACCTTAAAAAGTGAACATAACATCTTTACAATGTTACTTCTGGCCACTCAGTGTAAAATTGTGCAGTTATTTCATTGTTTGGACTTGTTTTCTGTTTTTCTATCTTAATGTGCGCATTGCAGTGAGTTAAGCTCATTTGGAGATTTTCCATTTTTTTCTCCTGCCAAATGATTTAAACCTTAAAAATGAACATAATATCTATTTAAACTTACTTCTGGCCACTCAGTGTAAAATTTTGCAATTATTTCATTGTTTGAACTTGTTTTCTGTTTTTCTATGTCAACGTGCACATTGGAGTGAGTTAAGCTCATTTGGAGATTTTCCATTTTTTTCTCCTGCCACATGATATAAACCTTAAAAAGTGAACCTAACATCTTTACAATGTTACTTCTGGCCACTCAGTGAAAAATTGTGCAGTTATTTCATTGTTTGGACTTGTTTTCTGTTTTTCTATCTTAATGTGCGCATTGCAGTGAGTTAAGCTCATTTGGAGATTTTCCATTTTTTTCTCCTGCCAAATGATATAAACCTTAAAAATGAACATAATATCTATTTAAACTTACTTCTGGACACTCAGTGAAAAATTGTGCAGTTATTTCATTGTTTGGACTTGTTTTCTGTTTTCCTATCTTAATGTTTGCATTGGAGTGAGTTAAGCTCATTTGGAGATTTTCCATTTTTTTCTCCTGCCACATGATATAAACCTTAAAAAGTGAACATAACATCTTTACAATGTTACATCTGGCCACTCAGTGTAAAATTGTGCAGTTATTTCATTGTTTGGACTTGTTTTCTGTTTTTCTATCTTAATGTGCGCATTGGAGTGAGTTAAGCTCATTTGGAGATTTTCCATTTTTTACTCCTGCCACATGATATAAACCTTAAAAAGTGAACATAACATCTTTACAATGTTACTTCTGGCCATTCAGTGAAAAATTGTGCAGTTATTTCATTTTTTGGACTTGTTTTCTGTTTTCCTATCTTAATGTTTGCATTGGAGTGAGTTAAGCTCATTTGGAGATTTTCCATTTTTTTCTCCTGCCACATGATATAAACCTTAAAAAGTGAACATAACATCTTTACAATGTTACTTCTGGACACTCAGTGAAAAATTGTGCAGTTATTTCATTGTTTGGACTTGTTTTCTGTTTTTCTATCTTAATGTGCGCATTGGAGTGAGTTAAGCTCATTTGGAGATTTTCCATTTTTTTCTCCTGCCAAATGATATAAACCTTAAAAATGAACATAATATCTATTTAAACTTACTTCTGGCCACTCAGTGTAAAATTTTGCAATTATTTCATTGTTTGAACTTGTTTTCTGTTTTTCTATCTTAATGTGCGCATTGCTGTGAGTTAAGCTCATTTGGAGATTTTCCATTTTTTTCTCCTGCCAAATGATATAAACCTTAAAAATGAACATAATATCTATTTAAACTTACTTCTGGCCACTCAGTGTAAAATTTTGCAATTATTTCATTGTTTGAACTTGTTTTCTGTTTTTCTATCTTAATGTGCGCATTGCAGTGAGTTAAGCTCATTTGGAGATTTTCCATTTTTTTCTCCTGCCAAATGATATAAACCTTAAAAAGTGAACATAACATCTTTACAATGTTACATCTGGCCACTCAGTGTAAAATTGTGCAGTTATTTCATTGTTTGGACTTGTTTTCTGTTTTTCTATCTTAATGTGCGCATTGCAGTGAGTTAAGCTCATTTGGAGATTTTCCATTTTTTTCTCCTGCCACATGATATAAACCTTAAAAAGTGAAGATAACATCTTTACAATGTTACTTCTGGCCACTCAGTGAAAAATTGTGCAGTTATTTCATTGTTTGGACTTGTTTTCTGTTTTTCTATCTTAATGTGCGCATTGGAGTGAGTTAAGCTCATTTGGAGATTTTCCATTTTTTTCTCCTGCCAAATGATATAAACCTTAAAAATGAACATAATATCTATTTAAACTTACTTCTGGCCACTCAGTGTAAAATTTTGCAATTATTTCATTGTTTGAACTTGTTTTCTGTTTTTCTATCTTAATGTGCGCATTGCAGTGAGTTAAGCTCATTTGGAGATTTTCCATTTTTTTCTCCTGCCAAAGGATATAAACCTTAAAAAGTGAACATAACATCTTTACAATGTTACTTCTGGCCACTCAGTGTAAAATTGTGCAGTTATTTCATTGTTTGGACTTGTTTTCTGTTTTTCTATCTTAATGTGCGCATTGCAGTGAGTTAAGCTCATTTGGAGATTTTCCATTTTTTTCTCCTGCCAAATGATATAAACCTTAAAAATGAACATAATATCTATTTAAACTTACTTCTGGCCACTCAGTGTAAAATTTTGCAATTATTTCATTGTTTGAACTTGTTTTCTGTTTTTCTATCTTAATGTGCGCATTGCAGTGAGTTAAGCTCATTTGGAGATTTTCCATTTTTTTCTCCTGCCAAATGATATAAACCTTAAAAAGTGAACATAACATCTTTACAATGTTACTTCTGGCCACTCAGTGTAAAATTGTGCAGTTATTTCATTGTTTGGACTTGTTTTCTGTTTTTCTATCTTAATGTGCGCATTGCAGTGAGTTAAGCTCATTTGGAGATTTTCCATTTTTTTCTCCTGCCAAATGATTTAAACCTTAAAAATGAACATAATATCTATTTAAACTTACTTCTGGCCACTCAGTGTAAAATTTTGCAATTATTTCATTGTTTGAACTTGTTTTCTGTTTTTCTATGTCAACGTGCACATTGGAGTGAGTTAAGCTCATTTGGAGATTTTCCATTTTTTTCTCCTGCCACATGATATAAACCTTAAAAAGTGAACATAACATCTTTACAATGTTACTTCTGGCCACTCAGTGAAAAATTGTGCAGTTATTTCATTGTTTGGACTTGTTTTCTGTTTTTCTATCTTAATGTGCGCATTGGAGTGAGTTAAGCTCATTTGGAGATTTTCCATTTTTTTCTCCTGCCACATGATATAAACCTTTAAAAGTGAACATAACATCTTTACAATGTTACTTCTGGACACTCAGTGTAAAATTGTGCAGTTATTTCATTGTTTGGACTTGTTTTCTGTTTTTCTATCTTAATGTGCGCATTGCAGTGAGTTAAGCTCATTTGGAGATTTTCCATTTTTTTCTCCTGCCAAATGATTTAAACCTTAAAAATGAACATAATATCTATTTAAACTTACTTCTGGCCACTCAGTGTAAAATTTTGCAATTATTTCATTGTTTGAACTTGTTTTCTGTTTTTCTATGTCAACGTGCACATTGGAGTGAGTTAAGCTCATTTGGAGATTTTCCATTTTTTTCTCCTGCCACATGATATAAACCTTAAAAAGTGAACATAACATCTTTACAATGTTACTTCTGGCCACTCAGTGAAAAATTGTGCAGTTATTTCATTGTTTGGACTTGTTTTCTGTTTTTCTATCTTAATGTGCGCATTGCAGTGAGTTAAGCTCATTTGGAGATTTTCCATTTTTTTCTCCTGCCAAATGATATAAACCTTAAAAATGAACATAATATCTATTTAAACTTACTTCTGGCCACTCAGTGTAAAATTTTTTCATTGTTTGGACTTGTTTTCTGTTTTTCTATGTTTATGTGTACATTAGAGTGAGTTAAGCTCATTTGGAGATTTTCCGTTTTTTTCTCCTGCCACATGATATAAACCTTAAAAATGAACATAATATCTATTTAAACTTTCTTCTGGACACTCAGTGTAAAATTTTGCAGTTATTTCATTGTTTGGACTTGTTTTCTGTTTTTCTATCTTAATGTGCGCATTGCAGTGAGTTAAGCTCATTTGGAGATTTTCCATTTTTTTCTCCTGCCACATGATATAACCCTTAAAAAGTGAACATAACATCTTTACAATGTTACTTCTGGCCACTCAGTGTAAAACTGTGCAGTTATTTCATTGTTTGGACTTGTTTTCTGTTTTTCTATCTTAATGTGCGCATTGGAGTGAGTTAAGCTCATTTGGAGATTTTCCATTTTTTTCTCCTGCCACATGATATAAACCTTAAAAAGTGAACATAACATCTTTACAATGTTACTTCTGGCCATTCAGTGAAAAATTGTGCAGTTATTTCATTGTTTGGACTTGTTTTCTGTTTTCCTATCTTAATGTTTGCATTGGAGTGAGTTAAGCTCATTTGGAGATTTTCCATTTTTTTCTCCTGCCACATGATATAAACCTTAAAAAGTGAACATAACATCTTTACAATGTTACTTCTGGACACTCAGTGTAAAATTGTGCAGTTATTTCATTGTTTGGACTTGTTTTCTGTTTTTCTATCTTAATGTGCGCATTGCAGTGAGTTAAGCTCATTTGGAGATTTTCCATTTTTTTCTCCTGCCACATGATATAAACCTTAAAAAGTGAACATAACATCTTTACAATGTTACTTCTGGCCACTCAGTGAAAAATTGTGCAGTTATTTCATTGTTTGGACTTGTTTTCTGTTTTTCTATCTTAATGTGCGCATTGGAGTGAGTTAAGCTCATTTGGAGATTTTCCATTTTTTTCTCCTGCCACATGATATAAACCTTAAAAAGTGAACATAACATCTTTACAATGTTACTTCTGGACACTCAGTGTAAAATTGTGCAGTTATTTCATTGTTTGGACTTGTTTTCTGTTTTTCTATCTTAATGTGCGCATTGCAGTGAGTTAAGCTCATTTGGAGATTTTCCATTTTTTTCTCCTGCCAAATGATATAAACCTTAAAAATGAACATAATATCTATTTAAACTTACTTCTGGCCACTCAGTGTAAAATTTTGCAATTATTTCATTGTTTGAACTTGTTTTCTGTTTTTCTATCTTAATGTGCGCATTGCAGTGAGTTAAGCTCATTTGGAGATTTTCCATTTTTTTCTCCTGCCAAAGGATATAAACCTTAAAAAGTGAACATAACATCTTTACAATGTTACTTCTGGCCACTCAGTGTAAAATTGTGCAGTTATTTCATTGTTTGGACTTGTTTTCTGTTTTTCTATCTTAATGTGCGCATTGCAGTGAGTTAAGCTCATTTGGAGATTTTCCATTTTTTTCTCCTGCCAAATGATTTAAACCTTAAAAATGAACATAACATCTTTACAATGTTACTTCTGGACACTCAGTGTAAAATTGTGCAGTTATTTCATTGTTTGGACTTGTTTTCTGTTTTTCTATCTTAATGTGCGCATTGCAGTGAGTTAAGCTCATTTGGAGATTTTCCATTTTTTTCTCCTGCCAAATGATATAAACCTTAAAAATGAACATAATATCTATTTAAACTTACTTCTGGCCACTCAGTGTAAAATTTTGCAATTATTTCATTGTTTGAACTTGTTTTCTGTTTTTCTATCTTAATGTGCGCATTGCTGTGAGTTAAGCTCATTTGGAGATTTTCCATTTTTTTCTCCTGCCAAATGATATAAACCTTAAAAATGAACATAATATCTATTTAAACTTACTTCTGGCCACTCAGTGTAAAATTTTGCAATTATTTCATTGTTTGAACTTGTTTTCTGTTTTTCTATCTTAATGTGCGCATTGCAGTGAGTTAAGCTCATTTGGAGATTTTCCATTTTTTTCTCCTGCCAAATGATATAAACCTTAAAAAGTGAACATAACATCTTTACAATGTTACATCTGGCCACTCAGTGTAAAATTGTGCAGTTATTTCATTGTTTGGACTTGTTTTCTGTTTTTCTATCTTAATGTGCGCATTGCAGTGAGTTAAGCTCATTTGGAGATTTTCCATTTTTTTCTCCTGCCACATGATATAAACCTTAAAAAGTGAAGATAACATCTTTACAATGTTACTTCTGGCCACTCAGTGAAAAATTGTGCAGTTATTTCATTGTTTGGACTTGTTTTCTGTTTTTCTATCTTAATGTGCGCATTGGAGTGAGTTAAGCTCATTTGGAGATTTTCCATTTTTTTCTCCTGCCAAATGATATAAACCTTAAAAATGAACATTATATCTATTTAAACTTACTTCTGGCCACTCAGTGTAAAATTTTGCAATTATTTCATTGTTTGAACTTGTTTTCTGTTTTTCTATCTTAATGTGCGCATTGCAGTGAGTTAAGCTCATTTGGAGATTTTCCATTTTTTTCTCCTGCCAAAGGATATAAACCTTAAAAAGTGAACATAACATCTTTACAATGTTACTTCTGGCCACTCAGTGTAAAATTGTGCAGTTATTTCATTGTTTGGACTTGTTTTCTGTTTTTCTATCTTAATGTGCGCATTGCAGTGAGTTAAGCTCATTTGGAGATTTTCCATTATTTTCTCCTGCCACATGATATAAACCTTAAAAAGTGAACATAACATCTTTACAATGTTACTTCTGGACACTCAGTGTAAAATTGTGCAGTTATTTCATTGTTTGGACTTGTTTTCTGTTTTTCTATCTTAATGTGCGCATTGCAGTGAGTTAAGCTCATTTGGAGATTTTCCATTTTTTTCTCCTGCCAAATGATATAAACCTTAAAAATGAACATAATATCTATTTAAACTTACTTCTGGCCACTCAGTGTAAAATTTTGCAATTATTTCATTGTTTGAACTTGTTTTCTGTTTTTCTATCTTAATGTGCGCATTGCAGTGAGTTAAGCTCATTTGGAGATTTTCCATTTTTTTCTCCTGCCAAATGATATAAACCTTAAAAAGTGAACATAACATCTTTACAATGTTACTTCTGGCCACTCAGTGTAAAATTGTGCAGTTATTTCATTGTTTGGACTTGTTTTCTGTTTTTCTATCTTAATGTGCGCATTGCAGTGAGTTAAGCTCATTTGGAGATTTTCCATTTTTTTCTCCTGCCAAATGATATAAACCTTAAAAATGAACATAATATCTATTTAAACTTACTTCTGGCCACTCAGTGTAAAATTTTGCAATTATTTCATTGTTTGAACTTGTTTTCTGTTTTTCTATCTTAATGTGCGCATTGCAGTGAGTTAAGCTCATTTGGAGATTTTCCATTTTTTTCTCCTGCCAAATGATATAAACCTTAAAAAGTGAACATAACATCTTTACAATGTTACTTCTGGCCACTCAGTGTAAAATTGTGCAGTTATTTCATTGTTTGGACTTGTTTTCTGTTTTTCTATCTTAATGTGCGCATTGCAGTGAGTTAAGCTCATTTGGAGATTTTCCATTTTTTTCTCCTGCCAAATGATTTAAACCTTAAAAATGAACATAATATCTATTTAAACTTACTTCTGGCCACTCAGTGTAAAATTTTGCAATTATTTCATTGTTTGAACTTGTTTTCTGTTTTTCTATGTCAACGTGCACATTGGAGTGAGTTAAGCTCATTTGGAGATTTTCCATTTTTTTCTCCTGCCACATGATATAAACCTTAAAAAGTGAACATAACATCTTTACAATGTTACTTCTGGCCACTCAGTGAAAAATTGTGCAGTTATTTCATTGTTTGGACTTGTTTTCTGTTTTTCTATCTTAATGTGCGCATTGCAGTGAGTTAAGCTCATTTGGAGATTTTCCATTTTTTTCTCCTGCCAAATGATATAAACCTTAAAAATGAACATAATATCTATTTAAACTTACTTCTGGACACTCAGTGAAAAATTGTGCAGTTATTTCATTGTCTGGACTTGTTTTCTGTTTTCCTATCTTAATGTTTGCATTGGAGTGAGTTAAGCTCATTTGGAGATTTTCCATTTTTTTCTCCTGCCACATGATATAAACCTTAAAAAGTGAACATAACATCTTTACAATGTTACTTCTGGACACTCAGTGTAAAATTGTGCAGTTATTTCATTGTTTGGACTTGTTTTCTGTTTTTCTATCTTAATGTGCGCATTGGAGTGAGTTAAGCTCATTTGGAGATTTTCCATTTTTTTCTCCTGCCAAATGATATAAACCTTAAAAATGAACATAATATCTATTTAAACTTACTTCTGGCCACTCAGTGTAAAATTTTGCAATTATTTCATTGTTTGAACTTGTTTTCTGTTTTTCTATCTTAATGTGCGCATTGCAGTGAGTTAAGCTCATTTGGAGATTTTCCATTTTTTTCTCCTGCCAAATGATATAAACCTTAAAAAGTGAACATAACATCTTTACAATGTTACATCTGGCCACTCAGTGTAAAATTGTGCAGTTATTTCATTGTTTGGACTTGTTTTCTGTTTTTCTATCTTAATGTGCGCATTGCAGTGAGTTAAGCTCATTTGGAGATTTTCCATTTTTTTCTCCTGCCACATGATATAAACCTTAAAAAGTGAAGATAACATCTTTACAATGTTACTTCTGGCCACTCAGTGAAAAATTGTGCAGTTATTTCATTGTTTGGACTTGTTTTCTGTTTTTCTATCTTAATGTGCGCATTGGAGTGAGTTAAGCTCATTTGGAGATTTTCCATTTTTTTCTCCTGCCAAATGATATAAACCTTAAAAATGAACATAATATCTATTTAAACTTACTTCTGGCCACTCAGTGTAAAATTTTGCAATTATTTCATTGTTTGAACTTGTTTTCTGTTTTTCTATCTTAATGTGCGCATTGCAGTGAGTTAAGCTCATTTGGAGATTTTCCATTTTTTTCTCCTGCCAAAGGATATAAACCTTAAAAAGTGAACATAACATCTTTACAATGTTACTTCTGGCCACTCAGTGTAAAATTGTGCAGTTATTTCATTGTTTGGACTTGTTTTCTGTTTTTCTATCTTAATGTGCGCATTGCAGTGAGTTAAGCTCATTTGGAGATTTTCCATTATTTTCTCCTGCCACATGATATAAACCTTAAAAAGTGAACATAACATCTTTACAATGTTACTTCTGGACACTCAGTGTAAAATTGTGCAGTTATTTCATTGTTTGGACTTGTTTTCTGTTTTTCTATCTTAATGTGCGCATTGCAGTGAGTTAAGCTCATTTGGAGATTTTCCATTTTTTTCTCCTGCCAAATGATATAAACCTTAAAAATGAACATAATATCTATTTAAACTTACTTCTGGCCACTCAGTGTAAAATTTTGCAATTATTTCATTGTTTGAACTTGTTTTCTGTTTTTCTATCTTAATGTGCGCATTGCAGTGAGTTAAGCTCATTTGGAGATTTTCCATTTTTTTCTCCTGCCAAATGATATAAACCTTAAAAAGTGAACATAACATCTTTACAATGTTACTTCTGGCCACTCAGTGTAAAATTGTGCAGTTATTTCATTGTTTGGACTTGTTTTCTGTTTTTCTATCTTAATGTGCGCATTGCAGTGAGTTAAGCTCATTTGGAGATTTTCCATTTTTTTCTCCTGCCAAATGATTTAAACCTTAAAAATGAACATAATATCTATTTAAACTTACTTCTGGCCACTCAGTGTAAAATTTTGCAATTATTTCATTGTTTGAACTTGTTTTCTGTTTTTCTATGTCAACGTGCACATTGGAGTGAGTTAAGCTCATTTGGAGATTTTCCATTTTTTTCTCCTGCCACATGATATAAACCTTAAAAAGTGAACATAACATCTTTACAATGTTACTTCTGGCCACTCAGTGAAAAATTGTGCAGTTATTTCATTGTTTGGACTTGTTTTCTGTTTTTCTATCTTAATGTGCGCATTGGAGTCAGTTAAGCTCATTTGGAGATTTTCCATTTTTTTCTCCTGCCACATGATATAAACCTTTAAAAGTGAACATAACATCTTTACAATGTTACTTCTGGACACTCAGTGTAAAATTGTGCAGTTATTTCATTGTTTGGACTTGTTTTCTGTTTTTCTATCTTAATGTGCGCATTGCAGTGAGTTAAGCTCATTTGGAGATTTTCCATTTTTTTCTCCTGCCAAATGATTTAAACCTTAAAAATGAACATAATATCTATTTAAACTTACTTCTGGCCACTCAGTGTAAAATTTTGCAATTATTTCATTGTTTGAACTTGTTTTCTGTTTTTCTATGTCAACGTGCACATTGGAGTGAGTTAAGCTCATTTGGAGATTTTCCATTTTTTTCTCCTGCCACATGATATAAACCTTAAAAAGTGAACATAACATCTTTACAATGTTACTTCTGGCCACTCAGTGAAAAATTGTGCAGTTATTTCATTGTTTGGACTTGTTTTCTGTTTTTCTATCTTAATGTGCGCATTGCAGTGAGTTAAGCTCATTTGGAGATTTTCCATTTTTTTCTCCTGCCAAATGATATAAACCTTAAAAATGAACATAATATCTATTTAAACTTACTTCTGGCCACTCAGTGTAAAATTTTTTCATTGTTTGGACTTGTTTTCTGTTTTTCTATGTTTATGTGTACATTAGAGTGAGTTAAGCTCATTTGGAGATTTTCCGTTTTTTTCTCCTGCCACATGATATAAACCTTAAAAATGAACATAATATCTATTTAAACTTTCTTCTGGACACTCAGTGTAAAATTTTGCAGTTATTTCATTGTTTGGACTTGTTTTCTGTTTTTCTATCTTAATGTGCGCATTGCAGTGAGTTAAGCTCATTTGGAGATTTTCCATTTTTTTCTCCTGCCACATGATATAACCCTTAAAAAGTGAACATAACATCTTTACAATGTTACTTCTGGCCACTCAGTGTAAAACTGTGCAGTTATTTCATTGTTTGGACTTGTTTTCTGTTTTTCTATCTTAATGTGCGCATTGGAGTGAGTTAAGCTCATTTGGAGATTTTCCATTTTTTTCTCCTGCCACATGATATAAACCTTAAAAAGTGAACATAACATCTTTACAATGTTACTTCTGGCCATTCAGTGAAAAATTGTGCAGTTATTTCATTGTTTGGACTTGTTTTCTGTTTTCCTATCTTAATGTTTGCATTGGAGTGAGTTAAGCTCATTTGGAGATTTTCCATTTTTTTCTCCTGCCACATGATATAAACCTTAAAAAGTGAACATAACATCTTTACAATGTTACTTCTGGACACTCAGTGTAAAATTGTGCAGTTATTTCATTGTTTGGACTTGTTTTCTGTTTTTCTATCTTAATGTGCGCATTGCAGTGAGTTAAGCTCATTTGGAGATTTTCCATTTTTTTCTCCTGCCACATGATATAAACCTTAAAAAGTGAACATAACATCTTTACAATGTTACTTCTGGCCACTCAGTGAAAAATTGTGCAGTTATTTCATTGTTTGGACTTGTTTTCTGTTTTTCTATCTTAATGTGCGCATTGGAGTGAGTTAAGCTCATTTGGAGATTTTCCATTTTTTTCTCCTGCCACATGATATAAACCTTAAAAAGTGAACATAACATCTTTACAATGTTACTTCTGGACACTCAGTGTAAAATTGTGCAGTTATTTCATTGTTTGGACTTGTTTTCTGTTTTTCTATCTTAATGTGCGCATTGCAGTGAGTTAAGCTCATTTGGAGATTTTCCATTTTTTTCTCCTGCCAAATGATATAAACCTTAAAAATGAACATAATATCTATTTAAACTTACTTCTGGCCACTCAGTGTAAAATTTTGCAATTATTTCATTGTTTGAACTTGTTTTCTGTTTTTCTATCTTAATGTGCGCATTGCAGTGAGTTAAGCTCATTTGGAGATTTTCCATTTTTTTCTCCTGCCAAAGGATATAAACCTTAAAAAGTGAACATAACATCTTTACAATGTTACTTCTGGCCACTCAGTGTAAAATTGTGCAGTTATTTCATTGTTTGGACTTGTTTTCTGTTTTTCTATCTTAATGTGCGCATTGCAGTGAGTTAAGCTCATTTGGAGATTTTCCATTTTTTTCTCCTGCCAAATGATTTAAACCTTAAAAATGAACATAACATCTTTACAATGTTACTTCTGGACACTCAGTGTAAAATTGTGCAGTTATTTCATTGTTTGGACTTGTTTTCTGTTTTTCTATCTTAATGTGCGCATTGCAGTGAGTTAAGCTCATTTGGAGATTTTCCATTTTTTTCTCCTGCCAAATGATATAAACCTTAAAAATGAACATAATATCTATTTAAACTTACTTCTGGCCACTCAGTGTAAAATTTTGCAATTATTTCATTGTTTGAACTTGTTTTCTGTTTTTCTATCTTAATGTGCGCATTGCAGTGAGTTAAGCTCATTTGGAGATTTTCCATTTTTTTCTCCTGCCAAAGGATATAAACCTTAAAAAGTGAACATAACATCTTTACAATGTTACTTCTGGCCACTCAGTGTAAAATTGTGCAGTTATTTCATTGTTTGGACTTGTTTTCTGTTTTTCTATCTTAATGTGCGCATTGCAGTGAGTTAAGCTCATTTGGAGATTTTCCATTTTTTTCTCCTGCCAAATGATTTAAACCTTAAAAATGAACATAATATCTATTTAAACTTACTTCTGGCCACTCAGTGTAAAATTTTGCAATTATTTCATTGTTTGAACTTGTTTTCTGTTTTTCTATGTCAACGTGCACATTGGAGTGAGTTAAGCTCATTTGGAGATTTTCCATTTTTTTCTCCTGCCACATGATATAAACCTTAAAAAGTGAACATAACATCTTTACAATGTTACTTCTGGACACTCAGTGAAAAATTGTGCAGTTATTTCATTGTTTGGACTTGTTTTCTGTTTTTCTATCTTAATGTGCGCATTGGAGTGAGTTAAGCTCATTTGGAGATTTTCCATTTTTTTCTCCTGCCAAATGATATAAACCTTAAAAATGAACATAATATCTATTTAAACTTACTTCTGGCCACTCAGTGTAAAATTTTGCAATTATTTCATTGTTTGAACTTGTTTTCTGTTTTTCTATCTTAATGTGCGCATTGCAGTGAGTTAAGCTCATTTGGAGATTTTCCATTTTTTTCTCCTGCCAAATGATATAAACCTTAAAAAGTGAACATAACATCTTTACAATGTTACATCTGGCCACTCAGTGTAAAATTGTGCAGTTATTTCATTGTTTGGACTTGTTTTCTGTTTTTCTATCTTAATGTGCGCGTTGGAGTGAGTTAAGCTCATTTGGAGATTTTCCATTTTTTACTCCTGCCACATGATATAAACCTTAAAAAGTGAACATAACATCTTTACAATGTTACTTCTGGCCATTCAGTGAAAAATTGTGCAGTTATTTCATTGTTTGGACTTGTTTTCTGTTTTCCTATCTTAATGTGCGCATTGCAGTGAGTTAAGCTCATTTGGAGATTTTCCATTTTTTTCTCCTGCCACATGATATAAACCTTAAAAAGTGAACATAACATCTTTACAATGTTACTTCTGGCCACTCAGTGTAAAACTGTGCAGTTATTTCATTGTTTGGACTTGTTTTCTGTTTTTCTATCTTAATGTGCGCATTGGAGTGAGTTAAGCTCATTTGGAGATTTTCCATTTTTTTCTCCTGCCACATGATATAAACCTTAAAAAGTGAACATAACATCTTTACAATGTTACTTCTGGACACTCAGTGTAAAATTGTGCAGTTATTTCATTGTTTGGACTTGTTTTCTGTTTTTCTATCTTAATGTGCGCATTGCAGTGAGTTAAGCTCATTTGGAGATTTTCCATTTTTTTCTCCTGCCAAATGATATAAACCTTAAAAATGAACATAATATCTATTTAAACTTACTTCTGGCCACTCAGTGTAAAATTTTGCAATTATTTCATTGTTTGAACTTGTTTTCTGTTTTTCTATCTTAATGTGCGCATTGCAGTGAGTTAAGCTCATTTGGAGATTTTCCATTTTTTTCTCCTGCCAAATGATATAAACCTTAAAAAGTGAACATAACATCTTTACAATGTTACTTCTGGCCACTCAGTGTAAAATTGTGCAGTTATTTCATTGTTTGGACTTGTTTTCTGTTTTTCTATCTTAATGTGCGCATTGCAGTGAGTTAAGCTCATTTGGAGATTTTCCATTTTTTTCTCCTGCCAAATGATTTAAACCTTAAAAATGAACATAATATCTATTTAAACTTACTTCTGGCCACTCAGTGTAAAATTTTGCAATTATTTCATTGTTTGAACTTGTTTTCTGTTTTTCTATGTCAACGTGCACATTGGAGTGAGTTAAGCTCATTTGGAGATTTTCCATTTTTTTCTCCTGCCACATGATATAAACCTTAAAAAGTGAACATAACATCTTTACAATGTTACTTCTGGCCACTCAGTGAAAAATTGTGCAGTTATTTCATTGTTTGGACTTGTTTTCTGTTTTTCTATCTTAATGTGCGCATTGGAGTGAGTTAAGCTCATTTGGAGATTTTCCATTTTTTTCTCCTGCCACATGATATAAACCTTTAAAAGTGAACATAACATCTTTACAATGTTACTTCTGGACACTCAGTGTAAAATTGTGCAGTTATTTCATTGTTTGGACTTGTTTTCTGTTTTTCTATCTTAATGTGCGCATTGCAGTGAGTTAAGCTCATTTGGAGATTTTCCATTTTTTTCTCCTGCCAAATGATTTAAACCTTAAAAATGAACATAATATCTATTTAAACTTACTTCTGGCCACTCAGTGTAAAATTTTGCAATTATTTCATTGTTTGAACTTGTTTTCTGTTTTTCTATGTCAACGTGCACATTGGAGTGAGTTAAGCTCATTTGGAGATTTTCCATTTTTTTCTCCTGCCACATGATATAAACCTTAAAAAGTGAACATAACATCTTTACAATGTTACTTCTGGCCACTCAGTGAAAAATTGTGCAGTTATTTCATTGTTTGGACTTGTTTTCTGTTTTTCTATCTTAATGTGCGCATTGCAGTGAGTTAAGCTCATTTGGAGATTTTCCATTTTTTTCTCCTGCCAAATGATATAAACCTTAAAAATGAACATAATATCTATTTAAACTTACTTCTGGCCACTCAGTGTAAAATTTTTTCATTGTTTGGACTTGTTTTCTGTTTTTCTATGTTTATGTGTACATTAGAGTGAGTTAAGCTCATTTGGAGATTTTCCGTTTTTTTCTCCTGCCACATGATATAAACCTTAAAAATGAACATAATATCTATTTAAACTTACTTCTGGACACTCAGTGTAAAATTTTGCAGTTATTTCATTGTTTGGACTTGTTTTCTGTTTTTCTATCTTAATGTGCGCATTGCAGTGAGTTAAGCTCATTTGGAGATTTTCCATTTTTTTCTCCTGCCACATGATATAACCCTTAAAAAGTGAACATAACATCTTTACAATGTTACTTCTGGCCACTCAGTGTAAAACTGTGCAGTTATTTCATTGTTTGGACTTGTTTTCTGTTTTTCTATCTTAATGTGCGCATTGGAGTGAGTTAAGCTCATTTGGAGATTTTCCATTTTTTACTCCTGCCACATGATATAAACCTTAAAAAGTGAACATAACATCTTTACAATGTTACTTCTGGACACTCAGTGAAAAATTGTGCAGTTATTTCATTGTTTGGACTTGTTTTCTGTTTTTCTATCTTAATGTGCGCATTGGAGTGAGTTAAGCTCATTTGGAGATTTTCCATTTTTTTCTCCTGCCACATGATATAAACCTTAAAAAGTGAACATAACATCTTTACAATGTTACTTCTGGACACTCAGTGTAAAATTGTGCAGTTATTTCATTGTTTGGACTTGTTTTCTGTTTTTCTATCTTAATGTGCGCATTGCAGTGAGTTAAGCTCATTTGGAGATTTTCCATTTTTTTCTCCTGCCAAATGATTTAAACCTTAAAAATGAACATAATATCTATTTAAACTTACTTCTGGCCACTCAGTGTAAAATTTTGCAATTATTTCATTGTTTGAACTTGTTTTCTGTTTTTCTATGTCAACGTGCACATTGGAGTGAGTTAAGCTCATTTGGAGATTTTCCATTTTTTTCTCCTGCCACATGATATAAACCTCAAAAAGTGAACATAACATCTTTACAATGTTACTTCTGGCCACTCAGTGAAAAATTGTGCAGTTATTTCATTGTTTGGACTTGTTTTCTGTTTTTCTATCTTAATGTGCGCATTGCAGTGAGTTAAGCTCATTTGGAGATTTTCCATTTTTTTCTCCTGCCACATGATATAAACCTTAAAAAGTGAACATAACATCTTTACAATGTTACTTCTGGACACTCAGTGAAAAATTGTGCAGTTATTTCATTGTTTGGACTTGTTTTCTGTTTTTCTATCTTAATGTGCGCATTGGAGTGAGTTAAGCTCATTTGGAGATTTTCCATTTTTTTCTCCTGCCAAATGATATAAACCTTAAAAATGAACATAATATCTATTTAAACTTACTTCTGGCCACTCAGTGTAAAATTTTGCAATTATTTCATTGTTTGAACTTGTTTTCTGTTTTTCTATCTTAATGTGCGCATTGCAGTGAGTTAAGCTCATTTGGAGATTTTCCATTTTTTTCTCCTGCCAAATGATATAAACCTTAAAAAGTGAACATAACATCTTTACAATGTTACATCTGGCCACTCAGTGTAAAATTGTGCAGTTATTTCATTGTTTGGACTTGTTTTCTGTTTTTCTATCTTAATGTGCGCATTGGAGTGAGTTAAGCTCATTTGGAGATTTTCCATTTTTTACTCCTGCCACATGATATAAACCTTAAAAAGTGAACATAACATCTTTACAATGTTACTTCTGGCCATTCAGTGAAAAATTGTGCAGTTATTTCATTGTTTGGACTTGTTTTCTGTTTTCCTATCTTAATGTGCGCATTGCAGTGAGTTAAGCTCATTTGGAGATTTTCCATTTTTTTCTCCTGCCACATGATATAAACCTTAAAAAGTGAACATAACATCTTTACAATGTTACTTCTGGCCACTCAGTGTAAAACTGTGCAGTTATTTCATTGTTTGGACTTGTTTTCTGTTTTTCTATCTTAATGTGCGCATTGGAGTGAGTTAAGCTCATTTGGAGATTTTCCATTTTTTTCTCCTGCCACATGATATAAACCTTAAAAAGTGAACATAACATCTTTACAATGTTACTTCTGGACACTCAGTGTAAAATTGTGCAGTTATTTCATTGTTTGGACTTGTTTTCTGTTTTTCTATCTTAATGTGCGCATTGCAGTGAGTTAAGCTCATTTGGAGATTTTCCATTTTTTTCTCCTGCCAAATGATATAAACCTTAAAAATGAACATAATATCTATTTAAACTTACTTCTGGCCACTCAGTGTAAAATTTTGCAATTATTTCATTGTTTGAACTTGTTTTCTGTTTTTCTATCTTAATGTGCGCATTGCAGTGAGTTAAGCTCATTTGGAGATTTTCCATTTTTTTCTCCTGCCAAATGATATAAACCTTAAAAAGTGAACATAACATCTTTACAATGTTACTTCTGGCCACTCAGTGTAAAATTGTGCAGTTATTTCATTGTTTGGACTTGTTTTCTGTTTTTCTATCTTAATGTGCGCATTGCAGTGAGTTAAGCTCATTTGGAGATTTTCCATTTTTTTCTCCTGCCAAATGATTTAAACCTTAAAAATGAACATAATATCTATTTAAACTTACTTCTGGCCACTCAGTGTAAAATTTTGCAATTATTTCATTGTTTGAACTTGTTTTCTGTTTTTCTATGTCAACGTGCACATTGGAGTGAGTTAAGCTCATTTGGAGATTTTCCATTTTTTTCTCCTGCCACATGATATAAACCTTAAAAAGTGAACATAACATCTTTACAATGTTACTTCTGGCCACTCAGTGAAAAATTGTGCAGTTATTTCATTGTTTGGACTTGTTTTCTGTTTTTCTATCTTAATGTGCGCATTGGAGTGAGTTAAGCTCATTTGGAGATTTTCCATTTTTTTCTCCTGCCACATGATATAAACCTTTAAAAGTGAACATAACATCTTTACAATGTTACTTCTGGACACTCAGTGTAAAATTGTGCAGTTATTTCATTGTTTGGACTTGTTTTCTGTTTTTCTATCTTAATGTGCGCATTGCAGTGAGTTAAGCTCATTTGGAGATTTTCCATTTTTTTCTCCTGCCAAATGATTTAAACCTTAAAAATGAACATAATATCTATTTAAACTTACTTCTGGCCACTCAGTGTAAAATTTTGCAATTATTTCATTGTTTGAACTTGTTTTCTGTTTTTCTATGTCAACGTGCACATTGGAGTGAGTTAAGCTCATTTGGAGATTTTCCATTTTTTTCTCCTGCCACATGATATAAACCTTAAAAAGTGAACATAACATCTTTACAATGTTACTTCTGGCCACTCAGTGAAAAATTGTGCAGTTATTTCATTGTTTGGACTTGTTTTCTGTTTTTCTATGTCAACGTGCACATTGGAGTGAGTTAAGCTCATTTGGAGATTTTCCATTTTTTTCTCCTGCCAAATGATATAAACCTTAAAAATGAACATAATATCTATTTAAACTTACTTCTGGCCACTCAGTGTAAAATTTTTTCATTGTTTGGACTTGTTTTCTGTTTTTCTATGTTTATGTGTACATTAGAGTGAGTTAAGCTCATTTGGAGATTTTCCGTTTTTTTCTCCTGCCACATGATATAAACCTTAAAAATGAACATAATATCTATTTAAACTTACTTCTGGACACTCAGTGTAAAATTTTGCAGTTATTTCATTGTTTGGACTTGTTTTCTGTTTTTCTATCTTAATGTGCGCATTGCAGTGAGTTAAGCTCATTTGGAGATTTTCCATTTTTTTCTCCTGCCACATGATATAACCCTTAAAAAGTGAACATAACATCTTTACAATGTTACTTCTGGCCACTCAGTGTAAAACTGTGCAGTTATTTCATTGTTTGGACTTGTTTTCTGTTTTTCTATCTTAATGTGCGCATTGGAGTGAGTTAAGCTCATTTGGAGATTTTCCATTTTTTACTCCTGCCACATGATATAAACCTTAAAAAGTGAACATAACATCTTTACAATGTTACTTCTGGACACTCAGTGAAAAATTGTGCAGTTATTTCATTGTTTGGACTTGTTTTCTGTTTTCCTATCTTAATGTTTGCATTGGAGTGAGTTAAGCTCATTTGGAGATTTTCCATTTTTTTCTCCTGCCACATGATATAAACCTTAAAAAGTGAACATAACATCTTTACAATGTTACATCTGGCCACTCAGTGTAAAATTGTGCAGTTATTTCATTGTTTGGACTTGTTTTCTGTTTTTCTATGTCAACGTGCACATTGGAGTGAGTTAAGCTCATTTGGAGATTTTCCATTTTTTTCTCCTGCCACATGATATAAACCTTAAAAAGTGAACATAACATCTTTACAATGTTACTTCTGGACACTCAGTGAAAAATTGTGCAGTTATTTCATTGTTTGGACTTGTTTTCTGTTTTTCTATCTTAATGTGCGCATTGGAGTGAGTTAAGCTCATTTGGAGATTTTCCATTTTTTTCTCCTGCCACATGATATAAACCTTAAAAAGTGAACATAACATCTTTACAATGTTACATCTGGCCACTCAGTGTAAAATTGTGCAGTTATTTCATTGTTTGGACTTGTTTTCTGTTTTTCTATGTCAACGTGCACATTGGAGTGAGTTAAGCTCATTTGGAGATTTTCCATTTTTTTCTCCTGCCACATGATATAAACCTTAAAAAGTGAACATAACATCTTTACAATGTTACTTCTGGACACTCAGTGAAAAATTGTGCAGTTATTTCATTGTTTGGACTTGTTTTCTGTTTTTCTATCTTAATGTGCGCATTGGAGTGAGTTAAGCTCATTTGGAGATTTTCCATTTTTTTCTCCTGCCAAATGATATAAACCTTAAAAATGAACATAATATCTATTTAAACTTACTTCTGGCCACTCAGTGTAAAATTTTGCAATTATTTCATTGTTTGAACTTGTTTTCTGTTTTCTATCTTAATGTGCGCATTGCAGTGAGTTAAGCTCATTTGGAGATTTTCCATTTTTTTCTCCTGCCAAATGATATAAACCTTAAAAAGTGAACATAACATCTTTACAATGTTACATCTGGCCACTCAGTGTAAAATTGTGCAGTTATTTCATTGTTTGGACTTGTTTTCTGTTTTTCTATCTTAATGTGCGCATTGGAGTGAGTTAAGCTCATTTGGAGATTTTCCATTTTTTACTCCTGCCACATGATATAAACCTTAAAAAGTGAACATAACATCTTTACAATGTTACTTCTGGCCATTCAGTGAAAAATTGTGCAGTTATTTCATTGTTTGGACTTGTTTTCTGTTTTCCTATCTTAATGTTTGCATTGGAGTGAGTTAAGCTCATTTGGAGATTTTCCATTTTTTTCTCCTGCCACATGATATAAACCTTAAAAAGTGAACATAACATCTTTACAATGTTACTTCTGGACACTCAGTGTAAAATTGTGCAGTTATTTCATTGTTTGGACTTGTTTTCTGTTTTTCTATCTTAATGTGCGCATTGCAGTGAGTTAAGCTCATTTGGAGATTTTCCATTTTTTTCTCCTGCCACATGATATAAACCTTAAAAAGTGAACATAACATCTTTACAATGTTACTTCTGGCCACTCAGTATAAAACTGTGCAGTTATTTCATTGTTTGGACTTGTTTTCTGTTTTTCTATCTTAATGTGCGCATTGCAGTGAGTTAAGCTCATTTGGAGATTTTCCATTTTTTTCTCCTGCCACATGATATAAACCTTAAAAAGTGAACATAACATCTTTACAATGTTACTTCTGGACACTCAGTGTAAAATTGTGCAGTTATTTCATTGTTTGGACTTGTTTTCTGTTTTTCTATCTTAATGTGCGCATTGCAGTGAGTTAAGCTCATTTGGAGATTTTCCATTTTTTTCTCCTGCCAAATGATATAAACCTTAAAAATGAACATAATATCTATTTAAACTTACTTCTGGCCACTCAGTGTAAAATTTTGCAATTATTTCATTGTTTGAACTTGTTTTCTGTTTTTCTATCTTAATGTGCGCATTGCAGTGAGTTAAGCTCATTTGGAGATTTTCCATTTTTTTCTCCTGCCACATGATATAAACCTTAAAAAGTGAACATAACATCTTTACAATGTTACTTCTGGCCACTCAGTGTAAAATTGTGCAGTTATTTCATTGTTTGGACTTGTTTTCTGTTTTTCTATCTTAATGTGCGCATTGGAGTGAGTTAAGCTCATTTGGAGATTTTCCATTTTTTTCTCCTGCCACATGATATAAACCTTAAAAAGTGAACATAACATCTTTACAATGTTACTTCTGGACACTCAGTGTAAAATTGTGCAGTTATTTCATTGTTTGGACTTGTTTTCTGTTTTTCTATCTTAATGTGCGCATTGCAGTGAGTTAAGCTCATTTGGAGATTTTCCATTTTTTTCTCCTGCCAAATGATATAAACCTTAAAAATGAACATAATATCTATTTAAACTTACTTCTGGCCACTCAGTGTAAAATTTTGCAATTATTTCATTGTTTGAACTTGTTTTCTGTTTTTCTATCTTAATGTGCGCATTGCAGTGAGTTAAGCTCATTTGGAGATTTTCCATTTTTTTCTCCTGCCAAAGGATATAAACCTTAAAAAGTGAACATAACATCTTTACAATGTTACTTCTGGCCACTCAGTGTAAAATTGTGCAGTTATTTCATTGTTTGGACTTGTTTTCTGTTTTTCTATCTTAATGTGCGCATTGCAGTGAGTTAAGCTCATTTGGAGATTTTCCATTTTTTTCTCCAGCCAAATGATTTAAACCTTAAAAATGAACATAATATCTATTTAAACTTACTTCTGGCCACTCAGTGTAAAATTTTGCAATTATTTCATTGTTTGAACTTGTTTTCTGTTTTTCTATGTCAACGTGCACATTGGAGTGAGTTAAGCTCATTTGGAGATTTTCCATTTTTTTCTCCTGCCACATGATATAAACCTTAAAAAGTGAACATAACATCTTTACAATGTTACTTCTGGCCACTCAGTGAAAAATTGTGCAGTTATTTCATTGTTTGGACTTGTTTTCTGTTTTTCTATCTTAATGTGCGCATTGGAGTGAGTTAAGCTCATTTGGAGATTTTCCATTTTTTTCTCCTGCCACATGATATAAACCTTAAAAAGTGAACATAACATCTTTACAATGTTACTTCTGGACACTCAGTGTAAAATTGTGCAGTTATTTCATTGTTTGGACTTGTTTTCTGTTTTTCTATCTTAATGTGCGCATTGCAGTGAGTTAAGCTCATTTGGAGATTTTCCATTTTTTTCTCCTGCCAAATGATTTAAACCTTAAAAATGAACATAATATCTATTTAAACTTACTTCTGGCCACTCAGTGTAAAATTTTGCAATTATTTCATTGTTTGAACTTGTTTTCTGTTTTTCTATGTCAACGTGCACATTGGAGTGAGTTAAGCTCATTTGGAGATTTTCCATTTTTTTCTCCTGCCACATGATATAAACCTTAAAAAGTGAACATAACATCTTTACAATGTTACTTCTGGCCACTCAGTGAAAAATTGTGCAGTTATTTCATTGTTTGGACTTGTTTTCTGTTTTTCTATCTTAATGTGCGCATTGCAGTGAGTTAAGCTCATTTGGAGATTTTCCATTTTTTTCTCCTGCCAAATGATATAAACCTTAAAAATGAACATAATATCTATTTAAACTTACTTCTGGCCACTCAGTGTAAATTTTTTTCATTGTTTGGACTTGTTTTCTGTTTTTCTATGTTTATGTGTACATTAGAGTGAGTTAAGCTCATTTGGAGATTTTCCGTTTTTTTCTCCTGCCACATGATATAAACCTTAAAAATGAACATAATATCTATTTAAACTTACTTCTGGACACTCAGTGTAAAATTTTGCAGTTATTTCATTGTTTGGACTTGTTTTCTGTTTTTCTATCTTAATGTGCGCATTGCAGTGAGTTAAGCTCATTTGGAGATTTTCCATTTTTTTCTCCTGCCACATGATATAACCCTTAAAAAGTGAACATAACATCTTTACAATGTTACTTCTGGCCACTCAGTGTAAAACTGTGCAGTTATTTCATTGTTTGGACTTGTTTTCTGTTTTTCTATCTTAATGTGCGCATTGGAGTGAGTTAAGCTCATTTGGAGATTTTCCATTTTTTTCTCCTGCCACATGATATAAACCTTAAAAAGTGAACATAACATCTTTACAATGTTACTTCTGGCCACTCAGTGAAAAATTGTGCAGTTATTTCATTGTTTGGACTTGTTTTCTGTTTTTCTATCTTAATGTGCGCATTGCAGTGAGTTAAGCTCATTTGGAGATTTTCCATTTTTTTCTCCTGCCAAATGATATAAACCTTAAAAATGAACATAATATCTATTTAAACTTACTTCTGGCCACTCAGTGTAAAATTTTGCAATTATTTCATTGTTTGAACTTGTTTTCTGTTTTTCTATCTTAATGTGCGCATTGCAGTGAGTTAAGCTCATTTGGAGATTTTCCATTTTTTTCTCCTGCCAAAGGATATAAACCTTAAAAAGTGAACATAACATCTTTACAATGTTACTTCTGGCCACTCAGTGTAAAATTGTGCAGTTATTTCATTGTTTGGACTTGTTTTCTGTTTTTCTATCTTAATGTGCGCATTGCAGTGAGTTAAGCTCATTTGGAGATTTTCCATTTTTTTCTCCAGCCAAATGATTTAAACCTTAAAAATGAACATAATATCTATTTAAACTTACTTCTGGCCACTCAGTGTAAAATTTTGCAATTATTTCATTGTTTGAACTTGTTTTCTGTTTTTCTATGTCAACGTGCACATTGGAGTGAGTTAAGCTCATTTGGAGATTTTCCATTTTTTTCTCCTGCCACATGATATAAACCTTAAAAAGTGAACATAACATCTTTACAATGTTACTTCTGGCCACTCAGTGAAAAATTGTGCAGTTATTTCATTGTTTGGACTTGTTTTCTGTTTTTCTATCTTAATGTGCGCATTGGAGTGAGTTAAGCTCATTTGGAGATTTTCCATTTTTTTCTCCTGCCACATGATATAAACCTTAAAAAGTGAACATAACATCTTTACAATGTTACTTCTGGACACTCAGTGTAAAATTGTGCAGTTATTTCATTGTTTGGACTTGTTTTCTGTTTTTCTATCTTAATGTGCGCATTGCAGTGAGTTAAGCTCATTTGGAGATTTTCCATTTTTTTCTCCTGCCAAATGATTTAAACCTTAAAAATGAACATAATATCTATTTAAACTTACTTCTGGCCACTCAGTGTAAAATTTTGCAATTATTTCATTGTTTGAACTTGTTTTCTGTTTTTCTATGTCAACGTGCACATTGGAGTGAGTTAAGCTCATTTGGAGATTTTCCATTTTTTTCTCCTGCCACATGATATAAACCTTAAAAAGTGAACATAACATCTTTACAATGTTACTTCTGGCCACTCAGTGAAAAATTGTGCAGTTATTTCATTGTTTGGACTTGTTTTCTGTTTTTCTATCTTAATGTGCGCATTGCAGTGAGTTAAGCTCATTTGGAGATTTTCCATTTTTTTCTCCTGCCAAATGATATAAACCTTAAAAATGAACATAATATCTATTTAAACTTACTTCTGGCCACTCAGTGTAAATTTTTTTCATTGTTTGGACTTGTTTTCTGTTTTTCTATGTTTATGTGTACATTAGAGTGAGTTAAGCTCATTTGGAGATTTTCCGTTTTTTTCTCCTGCCACATGATATAAACCTTAAAAATGAACATAATATCTATTTAAACTTACTTCTGGACACTCAGTGTAAAATTTTGCAGTTATTTCATTGTTTGGACTTGTTTTCTGTTTTTCTATCTTAATGTGCGCATTGCAGTGAGTTAAGCTCATTTGGAGATTTTCCATTTTTTTCTCCTGCCACATGATATAACCCTTAAAAAGTGAACATAACATCTTTACAATGTTACTTCTGGCCACTCAGTGTAAAACTGTGCAGTTATTTCATTGTTTGGACTTGTTTTCTGTTTTTCTATCTTAATGTGCGCATTGGAGTGAGTTAAGCTCATTTGGAGATTTTCCATTTTTTTCTCCTGCCACATGATATAAACCTTAAAAAGTGAACATAACATCTTTACAATGTTACTTCTGGCCACTCAGTGAAAAATTGTGCAGTTATTTCATTGTTTGGACTTGTTTTCTGTTTTTCTATCTTAATGTGCGCATTGCAGTGAGTTAAGCTCATTTGGAGATTTTCCATTTTTTTCTCCTGCCACATGATATAAACCTTAAAAAGTGAACATAACATCTTTACAATGTTACATCTGGCCACTCAGTGTAAAATTGTGCAGTTATTTCATTGTTTGGACTTGTTTTCTGTTTTTCTATGTCAACGTGCACATTGGAGTGAGTTAAGCTCATTTGGAGATTTTCCATTTTTTTCTCCTGCCACATGATATAAACCTTAAAAAGTGAACATAACATCTTTACAATGTTACTTCTGGACACTCAGTGAAAAATTGTGCAGTTATTTCATTGTTTGGACTTGTTTTCTGTTTTTCTATCTTAATGTGCGCATTGGAGTGAGTTAAGCTCATTTGGAGATTTTCCATTTTTTTCTCCTGCCAAATGATATAAACCTTAAAAATGAACATAATATCTATTTAAACTTACTTCTGGCCACTCAGTGTAAAATTTTGCAATTATTTCATTGTTTGAACTTGTTTTCTGTTTTTCTATCTTAATGTGCGCATTGCAGTGAGTTAAGCTCATTTGGAGATTTTCCATTTTTTTCTCCTGCCAAATGATATAAACCTTAAAAAGTGAACATAACATCTTTACAATGTTACATCTGGCCACTCAGTGTAAAATTGTGCAGTTATTTCATTGTTTGGACTTGTTTTCTGTTTTTCTATCTTAATGTGCGCATTGGAGTGAGTTAAGCTCATTTGGAGATTTTCCATTTTTTACTCCTGCCACATGATATAAACCTTAAAAAGTGAACATAACATCTTTACAATGTTACTTCTGGCCATTCAGTGAAAAATTGTGCAGTTATTTCATTGTTTGGACTTGTTTTCTGTTTTCCTATCTTAATGTTTGCATTGGAGTGAGTTAAGCTCATTTGGAGATTTTCCATTTTTTTCTCCTGCCACATGATATAAACCTTAAAAAGTGAACATAACATCTTTACAATGTTACTTCTGGACACTCAGTGTAAAATTGTGCAGTTATTTCATTGTTTGGACTTGTTTTCTGTTTTTCTATCTTAATGTGCGCATTGCAGTGAGTTAAGCTCATTTGGAGATTTTCCATTTTTTTCTCCTGCCACATGATATAAACCTTAAAAAGTGAACATAACATCTTTACAATGTTACTTCTGGCCACTCAGTGAAAAATTGTGCAGTTATTTCATTGTTTGGACTTGTTTTCTGTTTTTCTATCTTAATGTGCGCATTGGAGTGAGTTAAGCTCATTTGGAGATTTTCCATTTTTTTCTCCTGCCACATGATATAAACCTTAAAAAGTGAACATAACATCTTTACAATGTTACTTCTGGACACTCAGTGTAAAATTGTGCAGTTATTTCATTGTTTGGACTTGTTTTCTGTTTTTCTATCTTAATGTGCGCATTGCAGTGAGTTAAGCTCATTTGGAGATTTTCCATTTTTTTCTCCTGCCAAATGATATAAACCTTAAAAATGAACATAATATCTATTTAAACTTACTTCTGGCCACTCAGTGTAAAATTTTGCAATTATTTCATTGTTTGAACTTGTTTTCTGTTTTTCTATCTTAATGTGCGCATTGCAGTGAGTTAAGCTCATTTGGAGATTTTCCATTTTTTTCTCCTGCCAAAGGATATAAACCTTAAAAAGTGAACATAACATCTTTACAATGTTACTTCTGGCCACTCAGTGTAAAATTGTGCAGTTATTTCATTGTTTGGACTTGTTTTCTGTTTTTCTATCTTAATGTGCGCATTGCAGTGAGTTAAGCTCATTTGGAGATTTTCCATTTTTTTCTCCTGCCAAATGATTTAAACCTTAAAAATGAACATAATATCTATTTAAACTTACTTCTGGCCACTCAGTGTAAAATTTTGCAATTATTTCATTGTTTGAACTTGTTTTCTGTTTTTCTATGTCAACGTGCACATTGGAGTGAGTTAAGCTCATTTGGAGATTTTCCATTTTTTTCTCCTGCCACATGATATAAACCTTAAAAAGTGAACATAACATCTTTACAATGTTACTTCTGGCCACTCAGTGAAAAATTGTGCAGTTATTTCATTGTTTGGACTTGTTTTCTGTTTTTCTATCTTAATGTGCGCATTGGAGTGAGTTAAGCTCATTTGGAGATTTTCCATTTTTTTCTCCTGCCACATGATATAAACCTTAAAAAGTGAACATAACATCTTTACAATGTTACTTCTGGACACTCAGTGTAAAATTGTGCAGTTATTTCATTGTTTGGACTTGTTTTCTGTTTTTCTATCTTAATGTGCGCATTGCAGTGAGTTAAGCTCATTTGGAGATTTTCCATTTTTTTCTCCTGCCAAATGATTTAAACCTTAAAAATGAACATAATATCTATTTAAACTTACTTCTGGCCACTCAGTGTAAAATTTTGCAATTATTTCATTGTTTGAACTTGTTTTCTGTTTTTCTATGTCAACGTGCACATTGGAGTGAGTTAAGCTCATTTGGAGATTTTCCATTTTTTTCTCCTGCCACATGATATAAACCTTAAAAAGTGAACATAACATCTTTACAATGTTACTTCTGGCCACTCAGTGAAAAATTGTGCAGTTATTTCATTGTTTGGACTTGTTTTCTGTTTTTCTATCTTAATGTGCGCATTGCAGTGAGTTAAGCTCATTTGGAGATTTTCCATTTTTTTCTCCTGCCACATGATATAAACCTTAAAAAGTGAACATAACATCTTTACAATGTTACATCTGGCCACTCAGTGTAAAATTGTGCAGTTATTTCATTGTTTGGACTTGTTTTCTGTTTTTCTATGTCAACGTGCACATTGGAGTGAGTTAAGCTCATTTGGAGATTTTCCATTTTTTTCTCCTGCCACATGATATAAACCTTAAAAAGTGAACATAACATCTTTACAATGTTACTTCTGGACACTCAGTGAAAAATTGTGCAGTTATTTCATTGTTTGGACTTGTTTTCTGTTTTTCTATCTTAATGTGCGCATTGGAGTGAGTTAAGCTCATTTGGAGATTTTCCATTTTTTTCTCCCGCCAAATGATATAAACCTTAAAAATGAACATAATATCTATTTAAACTTACTTCTGGCCACTCAGTGTAAAATTTTGCAATTATTTCATTGTTTGAACTTGTTTTCTGTTTTTCTATCTTAATGTGCGCATTGCAGTGAGTTAAGCTCATTTGGAGATTTTCCATTTTTTTCTCCTGCCAAATGATATAAACCTTAAAAAGTGAACATAACATCTTTACAATGTTACATCTGGCCACTCAGTGTAAAATTGTGCAGTTATTTCATTGTTTGGACTTGTTTTCTGTTTTTCTATCTTAATGTGCGCATTGGAGTGAGTTAAGCTCATTTGGAGATTTTCCATTTTTTACTCCTGCCACATGATATAAACCTTAAAAAGTGAACATAACATCTTTACAATGTTACTTCTGGCCATTCAATGAAAAATTGTGCAGTTATTTCATTGTTTGGACTTGTTTTCTGTTTTCCTATCTTAATGTTTGCATTGGAGTGAGTTAAGCTCATTTGGAGATTTTCCATTTTTTTCTCCTGCCACATGATATAAACCTTAAAAAGTGAACATAACATCTTTACAATGTTACTTCTGGACACTCAGTGTAAAATTGTGCAGTTATTTCATTGTTTGGACTTGTTTTCTGTTTTTCTATCTTAATGTGCGCATTGCAGTGAGTTAAGCTCATTTGGAGATTTTCCATTTTTTTCTCCTGCCAAATGATATAAACCTTAAAAATGAACATAATATCTATTTAAACTTACTTCTGGCCACTCAGTGTAAAATTTTGCAATTATTTCATTGTTTGAACTTGTTTTCTGTTTTTCTATCTTAATGTGCGCATTGCAGTGAGTTAAGCTCATTTGGAGATTTTCCATTTTTTTCTCCTGCCAAATGATATAAACCTTAAAAAGTGAACATAACATCTTTACAATGTTACTTCTGGCCACTCAGTGTAAAATTGTGCAGTTATTTCATTGTTTGGACTTGTTTTCTGTTTTTCTATCTTAATGTGCGCATTGCAGTGAGTTAAGCTCATTTGGAGATTTTCCATTTTTTTCTCCTGCCAAATGATTTAAACCTTAAAAATGAACATAATATCTATTTAAACTTACTTCTGGCCACTCAGTGTAAAATTTTGCAATTATTTCATTGTTTGAACTTGTTTTCTGTTTTTCTATGTCAACGTGCACATTGGAGTGAGTTAAGCTCATTTGGAGATTTTCCATTTTTTTCTCCTGCCACATGATATAAACCTTAAAAAGTGAACATAACATCTTTACAATGTTACTTCTGGCCACTCAGTGAAAAATTGTGCAGTTATTTCATTGTTTGGACTTGTTTTCTGTTTTTCTATCTTAATGTGCGCATTGGAGTGAGTTAAGCTCATTTGGAGATTTTCCATTTTTTTCTCCTGCCACATGATATAAACCTTTAAAAGTGAACATAACATCTTTACAATGTTACTTATGGACACTCAGTGTAAAATTGTGCAGTTATTTCATTGTTTGGACTTGTTTTCTGTTTTTCTATCTTAATGTGCGCATTGCAGTGAGTTAAGCTCATTTGGAGATTTTCCATTTTTTTCTCCTGCCAAATGATTTAAACCTTAAAAATGAACATAATATCTATTTAAACTTACTTCTGGCCACTCAGTGTAAAATTTTGCAATTATTTCATTGTTTGAACTTGTTTTCTGTTTTTCTATGTCAACGTGCACATTGGAGTGAGTTAAGCTCATTTGGAGATTTTCCATTTTTTTCTCCTGCCACATGATATAAACCTTAAAAAGTGAACATAACATCTTTACAATGTTACTTCTGGCCACTCAGTGAAAAATTGTGCAGTTATTTCATTGTTTGGACTTGTTTTCTGTTTTTCTATCTTAATGTGCGCATTGCAGTGAGTTAAGCTCATTTGGAGATTTTCCATTTTTTTCTCCTGCCAAATGATATAAACCTTAAAAATGAACATAATATCTATTTAAACTTACTTCTGGCCACTCAGTGTAAAATTTTTTCATTGTTTGGACTTGTTTTCTGTTTTTCTATGTTTATGTGTACATTAGAGTGAGTTAAGCTCATTTGGAGATTTTCCGTTTTTTTCTCCTGCCACATGATATAAACCTTAAAAATGAACATAATATCTATTTAAACTTACTTCTGGACACTCAGTGTAAAATTTTGCAGTTATTTCATTGTTTGGACTTGTTTTCTGTTTTTCTATCTTAATGTGCGCATTGCAGTGAGTTAAGCTCATTTGGAGATTTTCCATTTTTTTCTCCTGCCACATGATATAACCCTTAAAAAGTGAACATAACATCTTTACAATGTTACTTCTGGCCACTCAGTGTAAAACTGTGCAGTTATTTCATTGTTTGGACTTGTTTTCTGTTTTTCTATCTTAATGTGCGCATTGGAGTGAGTTAAGCTCATTTGGAGATTTTCCATTTTTTTCTCCTGCCACATGATATAAACCTTAAAAAGTGAACATAACATCTTTACAATGTTACTTCTGGCCACTCAGTGAAAAATTGTGCAGTTATTTCATTGTTTGGACTTGTTTTCTGTTTTTCTATCTTAATGTGCGCATTGCAGTGAGTTAAGCTCATTTGGAGATTTTCCATTTTTTTCTCCTGCCACATGATATAAACCTTAAAAAGTGAACATAACATCTTTACAATGTTACATCTGGCCACTCAGTGTAAAATTGTGCAGTTATTTCATTGTTTGGACTTGTTTTCTGTTTTTCTATGTCAACGTGCACATTGGAGTGAGTTAAGCTCATTTGGAGATTTTCCATTTTTTTCTCCTGCCACATGATATTAACCTTAAAAAGTGAACATAACATCTTTACAATGTTACTTCTGGACACTCAGTGAAAAATTGTGCAGTTATTTCATTGTTTGGACTTGTTTTCTGTTTTTCTATCTTAATGTGCGCATTGGAGTGAGTTAAGCTCATTTGGAGATTTTCCATTTTTTTCTCCTGCCAAATGATATAAACCTTAAAAATGAACATAATATCTATTTAAACTTACTTCTGGCCACTCAGTGTAAAATTTTGCAATTATTTCATTGTTTGAACTTGTTTTCTGTTTTTCTATCTTAATGTGCGCATTGCAGTGAGTTAAGCTCATTTGGAGATTTTCCATTTTTTTCTCCTGCCAAATGATATAAACCTTAAAAAGTGAACATAACATCTTTACAATGTTACATCTGGCCACTCAGTGTAAAATTGTGCAGTTATTTCATTGTTTGGACTTGTTTTCTGTTTTTCTATCTTAATGTGCGCATTGGAGTGAGTTAAGCTCATTTGGAGATTTTCCATTTTTTACTCCTGCCACATGATATAAACCTTAAAAAGTGAACATAACATCTTTACAATGTTACTTCTGGCCATTCAGTGAAAAATTGTGCAGTTATTTCATTGTTTGGACTTGTTTTCTGTTTTCCTATCTTAATGTTTGCATTGGAGTGAGTTAAGCTCATTTGGAGATTTTCCATTTTTTTCTCCTGCCACATGATATAAACCTTAAAAAGTGAACATAACATCTTTACAATGTTACTTCTGGACACTCAGTGTAAAATTGTGCAGTTATTTCATTGTTTGGACTTGTTTTCTGTTTTTCTATCTTAATGTGCGCATTGCAGTGAGTTAAGCTCATTTGGAGATTTTCCATTTTTTTCTCCTGCCACATGATATAAACCTTAAAAAGTGAACATAACATCTTTACAATGTTACTTCTGGACACTCAGTGT
Source organism: Microchirus variegatus (assembly GCF_963457635.1). Lineage (NCBI taxonomy): Eukaryota > Metazoa > Chordata > Actinopteri > Pleuronectiformes > Soleidae > Microchirus > Microchirus variegatus. The sequence continues at coordinate 13,546,719 of NC_139820.1, read as the reverse complement.
AAAATTGTGCAGTTATTTCATTGTTTGGACTTGTTTTCTGTTTTTCTATCTTAATGTGCGCATTGCAGTGAGTTAAGCTCATTTGGAGATTTTCCATTTTTTTCTCCTGCCAAATGATATAAACCTTAAAAATGAACATAATATCTATTTAAACTTACTTCTGGCCACTCAGTGTAAAATTTTGCAATTATTTCATTGTTTGAACTTGTTTTCTGTTTTTCTATCTTAATGTGCGCATTGCAGTGAGTTAAGCTCATTTGGAGATTTTCCATTTTTTTCTCCTGCCAAAGGATATAAACCTTAAAAAGTGAACATAACATCTTTACAATGTTACTTCTGGCCACTCAGTGTAAAATTGTGCAGTTATTTCATTGTTTGGACTTGTTTTCTGTTTTTCTATCTTAATGTGCGCATTGCAGTGAGTTAAGCTCATTTGGAGATTTTCCATTTTTTTCTCCTGCCAAATGATATAAACCTTAAAAATGAACATAATATCTATTTAAACTTACTTCTGGCCACTCAGTGTAAAATTTTGCAATTATTTCATTGTTTGAACTTGTTTTCTGTTTTTCTATGTCAACGTGCACATTGGAGTGAGTTAAGCTCATTTGGAGATTTTCCATTTTTTTCTCCTGCCACATGATATAAACCTTAAAAAGTGAACATAACATCTTTACAATGTTACTTCTGGCCACTCAGTGAAAAATTGTGCAGTTATTTCATTGTTTGGACTTGTTTTCTGTTTTTCTATCTTAATGTGCGCATTGGAGTGAGTTAAGCTCATTTGGAGATTTTCCATTTTTTTCTCCTGCCACATGATATAAACCTTAAAAAGTGAACATAACATCTTTACAATGTTACTTCTGGACACTCAGTGTAAAATTGTGCAGTTATTTCATTGTTTGGACTTGTTTTCTGTTTTTCTATCTTAATGTGCGCATTGCAGTGAGTTAAGCTCATTTGGAGATTTTCCATTTTTTTCTCCTGCCAAATGATTTAAACCTTAAAAATGAACATAATATCTATTTAAACTTACTTCTGGCCACTCAGTGTAAAATTTTGCAATTATTTCATTGTTTGAACTTGTTTTCTGTTTTTCTATGTCAACGTGCACATTGGAGTGAGTTAAGCTCATTTGGAGATTTTCCATTTTTTTCTCCTGCCACATGATATAAACCTTAAAAAGTGAACATAACATCTTTACAATGTTACTTCTGGCCATTCAGTGAAAAATTGTGCAGTTATTTCATTGTTTGGACTTGTTTTCTGTTTTCCTATCTTAATGTTTGCATTGGAGTGAGTTAAGCTCATTTGGAGATTTTCCATTTTTTTCTCCTGCCACATGATATAAACCTTAAAAAGTGAACATAACATCTTTACAATGTTACTTCTGGACACTCAGTGTAAAATTGTGCAGTTATTTCATTGTTTGGACTTGTTTTCTGTTTTTCTATCTTAATGTGCGCATTGCAGTGAGTTAAGCTCATTTGGAGATTTTCCATTTTTTTCTCCTGCCACATGATATAAACCTTAAAAAGTGAACATAACATCTTTACAATGTTACTTCTGGACACTCAGTGTAAAATTGTGCAGTTATTTCATTGTTTGGACTTGTTTTCTGTTTTTCTATCTTAATGTGCGCATTGCAGTGAGTTAAGCTCATTTGGAGATTTTCCATTTTTTTCTCCTGCCAAATGATATAAACCTTAAAAATGAACATAATATCTATTTAAACTTACTTCTGGCCACTCAGTGTAAAATTTTGCAATTATTTCATTGTTTGAACTTGTTTTCTGTTTTTCTATCTTAATGTGCGCATTGCAGTGAGTTAAGCTCATTTGGAGATTTTCCATTTTTTTCTCCTGCCAAAGGATATAAACCTTAAAAAGTGAACATAACATCTTTACAATGTTACTTCTGGCCACTCAGTGTAAAATTGTGCAGTTATTTCATTGTTTGGACTTGTTTTCTGTTTTTCTATCTTAATGTGCGCATTGCAGTGAGTTAAGCTCATTTGGAGATTTTCCATTTTTTTCTCCTGCCAAATGATATAAACCTTAAAAATGAACATAATATCTATTTAAACTTACTTCTGGCCACTCAGTGTAAAATTTTGCAATTATTTCATTGTTTGAACTTGTTTTCTGTTTTTCTATGTCAACGTGCACATTGGAGTGAGTTAAGCTCATTTGGAGATTTTCCATTTTTTTCTCCTGCCACATGATATAAACCTTAAAAAGTGAACATAACATCTTTACAATGTTACTTCTGGCCACTCAGTGAAAAATTGTGCAGTTATTTCATTGTTTGGACTTGTTTTCTGTTTTTCTATCTTAATGTGCGCATTGGAGTGAGTTAAGCTCATTTGGAGATTTTCCATTTTTTTCTCCTGCCACATGATATAAACCTTAAAAAGTGAACATAACATCTTTACAATGTTACTTCTGGACACTCAGTGTAAAATTGTGCAGTTATTTCATTGTTTGGACTTGTTTTCTGTTTTTCTATCTTAATGTGCGCATTGCAGTGAGTTAAGCTCATTTGGAGATTTTCCATTTTTTTCTCCTGCCAAATGATTTAAACCTTAAAAATGAACATAATATCTATTTAAACTTACTTCTGGCCACTCAGTGTAAAATTTTGCAATTATTTCATTGTTTGAACTTGTTTTCTGTTTTTCTATGTCAACGTGCACATTGGAGTGAGTTAAGCTCATTTGGAGATTTTCCATTTTTTTCTCCTGCCACATGATATAAACCTTAAAAAGTGAACATAACATCTTTACAATGTTACTTCTGGCCACTCAGTGAAAAATTGTGCAGTTATTTCATTGTTTGGACTTGTTTTCTGTTTTTCTATCTTAATGTGCGCATTGCAGTGAGTTAAGCTCATTTGGAGATTTTCCATTTTTTTCTCCTGCCACATGATATAAACCTTAAAAAGTGAACATAACATCTTTACAATGTTACATCTGGCCACTCAGTGTAAAATTGTGCAGTTATTTCATTGTTTGGACTTGTTTTCTGTTTTTCTATCTTAATGTGCGCATTGCAGTGAGTTAAGCTCATTTGGAGATTTTCCATTTTTTTCTCCTGCCACATGATATAAACCTTAAAAAGTGAACATAACATCTTTACAATGTTACATCTGGCCACTCAGTGTAAAATTGTGCAGTTATTTCATTGTTTGGACTTGTTTTCTGTTTTTCTATGTCAACGTGCACATTGGAGTGAGTTAAGCTCATTTGGAGATTTTCCATTTTTTTCTCCTGCCACATGATATAAACCTTAAAAAGTGAACATAACATCTTTACAATGTTACTTCTGGACACTCAGTGTAAAATTGTGCAGTTATTTCATTGTTTGGACTTGTTTTCTGTTTTTCTATCTTAATGTGCGCATTGGAGTGAGTTAAGCTCATTTGGAGATTTTCCATTTTTTTCTCCTGCCAAATGATATAAACCTTAAAAATGAACATAATATCTATTTAAACTTACTTCTGGCCACTCAGTGTAAAATTTTGCAATTATTTCATTGTTTGAACTTGTTTTCTGTTTTTCTATCTTAATGTGCGCATTGCAGTGAGTTAAGCTCATTTGGAGATTTTCCATTTTTTTCTCCTGCCAAATGATATAAACCTTAAAAAGTGAACATAACATCTTTACAATGTTACATCTGGCCACTCAGTGTAAAATTGTGCAGTTATTTCATTGTTTGGACTTGTTTTCTGTTTTTCTATCTTAATGTGCGCATTGGAGTGAGTTAAGCTCATTTGGAGATTTTCCATTTTTTACTCCTGCCACATGATATAAACCTTAAAAAGTGAACATAACATCTTTACAATGTTACTTCTGGCCATTCAGTGAAAAATTGTGCAGTTATTTCATTGTTTGGACTTGTTTTCTGTTTTCCTATCTTAATGTTTGCATTGGAGTGAGTTAAGCTCATTTGGAGATTTTCCATTTTTTTCTCCTGCCACATGATATAAACCTTAAAAAGTGAACATAACATCTTTACAATGTTACTTCTGGACACTCAGTGAAAAATTGTGCAGTTATTTCATTGTTTGGACTTGTTTTCTGTTTTTCTATCTTAATGTGCGCATTGGAGTGAGTTAAGCTCATTTGGAGATTTTCCATTTTTTTCTCCTGCCAAATGATATAAACCTTAAAAATGAACATAATATCTATTTAAACTTACTTCTGGCCACTCAGTGTAAAATTTTGCAATTATTTCATTGTTTGAACTTGTTTTCTGTTTTTCTATCTTAATGTGCGCATTGCAGTGAGTTAAGCTCATTTGGAGATTTTCCATTTTTTTCTCCTGCCAAATGATATAAACCTTAAAAATGAACATAACATCTTTACAATGTTACATCTGGCCACTCAGTGTAAAATTGTGCAGTTATTTCATTGTTTGGACTTGTGTTCTGTTTTTCTATCTTAATGTGCGCATTGCAGTGAGTTAAGCTCATTTGGAGATTTTCCATTTTTTACTCCTGCCACATGATATAAACCTTAAAAAGTGAACATAACATCTTTACAATGTTACTTCTGGCCATTCAGTGAAAAATTGTGCAGTTATTTCATTGTTTGGACTTGTTTTCTGTTTTCCTATCTTATGTTTGCATTGGAGTGAGTTAAGCTCATTTGGAGATTTTCCATTTTTTTCTCCTGCCACATGATATAAACCTTAAAAAGTGAACATAACATCTTTACAATGTTACTTCTGGACACTCAGTGAAAAATTGTGCAGTTATTTCATTGTTTGGACTTGTTTTCTGTTTTTCTATCTTAATGTGCGCATTGGAGTGAGTTAAGCTCATTTGGAGATTTTCCATTTTTTTCTCCTGCCAAATGATATAAACCTTAAAAATGAACATAATATCTATTTAAACTTACTTCTGGCCACTCAGTGTAAAATTTTGCAATTATTTCATTGTTTGAACTTGTTTTCTGTTTTTCTATCTTAATGTGCGCATTGCAGTGAGTTAAGCTCATTTGGAGATTTTCCATTTTTTTCTCCTGCCAAATGATATAAACCTTAAAAATGAACATAACATCTTTACAATGTTACATCTGGCCACTCAGTGTAAAATTGTGCAGTTATTTCATTGTTTGGACTTGTGTTCTGTTTTTCTATCTTAATGTGCGCATTGCAGTGAGTTAAGCTCATTTGGAGATTTTCCATTTTTTACTCCTGCCACATGATATAAACCTTAAAAAGTGAACATAACATCTTTACAATGTTACTTCTGGCCATTCAGTGAAAAATTGTGCAGTTATTTCATTGTTTGGACTTGTTTTCTGTTTTCCTATCTTAATGTTTGCATTGCAGTGAGTTAAGCTCATTTGGAGATTTTCCATTTTTTTCTCCTGCCAAAGGATATAAACCTTAAAAAGTGAACATAACATCTTTACAATGTTACTTCTGGCCACTCAGTGTAAAATTGTGCAGTTATTTCATTGTTTGAACTTGTTTTCTGTTTTTCTATGTCAACGTGCACATTGGAGTGAGTTAAGCTCATTTGGAGATTTTCCATTTTTTTCTCCTGCCACATGATATAAACCTTAAAAAGTGAACATAACATCTTTACAATGTTACTTCTGGACACTCAGTGTAAAATTGTGCAGTTATTTCATTATTTCATTGTTTGGACTTGTTTTCTGTTTTTCTATCTTAATGTGCGCATTGCAGTGAGTTAAGCTCATTTGGAGATTTTCCATTTTTTTCTCCTGCCACATGATATAAACCTTAAAAAGTGAACATAACATCTTTACAATGTTACTTCTGGCCACTCAGTGAAAAATTGTGCAGTTATTTCATTGTTTGGACTTGTTTTCTGTTTTTCTATCTTAATGTGCGCATTGGAGTGAGTTAAGCTCATTTGGAGATTTTCCATTTTTTTCTCCTGCCACATGATATAAACCTTAAAAAGTGAAGATAACATCTTTACAATGTTACTTCTGGACACTCAGTGTAAAATTGTGCAGTTATTTCATTGTTTGGACTTGTTTTCTGTTTTTCTATCTTAATGTGCGCATTGCAGTGAGTTAAGCTCATTTGGAGATTTTCCATTTTTTTCTCCTGCCAAATGATATAAACCTTAAAAATGAACATAATATCTATTTAAACTTACTTCTGGCCACTCAGTGTAAAATTTTGCAATTATTTCATTGTTTGAACTTGTTTTCTGTTTTTCTATCTTAATGTGCGCATTGCAGTGAGTTAAGCTCATTTGGAGATTTTCCATTTTTTTCTCCTGCCAAAGGATATAAACCTTAAAAAGTGAACATAACATCTTTACAATGTTACTTCTGGCCACTCAGTGTAAAATTGTGCAGTTATTTCATTGTTTGGACTTGTTTTCTGTTTTTCTATCTTAATGTGCGCATTGCAGTGAGTTAAGCTCATTTGGAGATTTTCCATTTTTTTCTCCTGCCAAATGATTTAAACCTTAAAAATGAACATAACATCTTTACAATGTTACTTCTGGACACTCAGTGTAAAATTGTGCAGTTATTTCATTGTTTGGACTTGTTTTCTGTTTTTCTATCTTAATGTGCGCATTGCAGTGAGTTAAGCTCATTTGGAGATTTTCCATTTTTTTCTCCTGCCAAATGATATAAACCTTAAAAATGAACATAATATCTATTTAAACTTACTTCTGGCCACTCAGTGTAAAATTTTGCAATGATTTCATTGTTTGAACTTGTTTTCTGTTTTTCTATCTTAATGTGCGCATTGGAGTGAGTTAAGCTCATTTGGAGATTTTCCATTTTTTTCTCCTGCCACATGATATAAACCTTAAAAAGTGAACATAACATCTTTACAATGTTACTTCTGGACACTCAGTGTAAAATTGTGCAGTTATTTCATTGTTTGGACTTGTTTTCTGTTTTTCTATCTTAATGTGCGCATTGCAGTGAGTTAAGCTCATTTGGAGATTTTCCATTTTTTTCTCCTGCCAAATGATTTAAACCTTAAAAATGAACATAATATCTATTTAAACTTACTTCTGGCCACTCAGTGTAAAATTTTGCAATTATTTCATTGTTTGAACTTGTTTTCTGTTTTTCTATGTCAACGTGCACATTGGAGTGAGTTAAGCTCATTTGGAGATTTTCCATTTTTTTCTCCTGCCACATGATATAAACCTTAAAAAGTGAACATAACATCTTTACAATGTTACTTCTGGCCACTCAGTGAAAAATTGTGCAGTTATTTCATTGTTTGGACTTGTTTTCTGTTTTTCTATCTTAATGTGCGCATTGCAGTGAGTTAAGCTCATTTGGAGATTTTCCATTTTTTTCTCCTGCCACATGATATAAACCTTAAAAAGTGAACATAACATCTTTACAATGTTACTTCTGGACACTCAGTGTAAAATTGTGCAGTTATTTCATTGTTTGGACTTGTTTTCTGTTTTTCTATCTTAATGTGCGCATTGCAGTGAGTTAAGCTCATTTGGAGATTTTCCATTTTTTTCTCCTGCCAAATGATATAAACCTTAAAAATGAACATAATATCTATTTAAACTTACTTCTGGCCACTCAGTGTAAAATTTTGCAATTATTTCATTGTTTGAACTTGTTTTCTGTTTTTCTATCTTAATGTGCGCATTGCAGTGAGTTAAGCTCATTTGGAGATTTTCCATTTTTTTCTCCTGCCAAATGATATAAACCTTAAAAAGTGAACATAACATCTTTACAATGTTACTTCTGGCCACTCAGTGAAAAATTGTGCAGTTATTTCATTGTTTGGACTTGTTTTCTGTTTTTCTATCTTAATGTGCGCATTGCAGTGAGTTAAGCTCATTTGGAGATTTTCCATTTTTTTCTCCTGCCAAATGATTTAAACCTTAAAAATGAACATAATATCTATTTAAACTTACTTCTGGCCACTCAGTGTAAAATTTTGCAATTATTTCATTGTTTGAACTTGTTTTCTGTTTTTCTATGTCAACGTGCACATTGGAGTGAGTTAAGCTCATTTGGAGATTTTCCATTTTTTTCTCCTGCCACATGATATAAACCTTAAAAAGTGAACATAACATCTTTACAATGTTACTTCTGGCCACTCAGTGAAAAATTGTGCAGTTATTTCATTGTTTGGACTTGTTTTCTGTTTTTCTATCTTAATGTGCGCATTGCAGTGAGTTAAGCTCATTTGGAGATTTTCCATTTTTTTCTCCTGCCAAATGATATAAACCTTAAAAATGAACATAATATCTATTTAAACTTACTTCTGGCCACTCAGTGTAAAATTTTTTCATTGTTTGGACTTGTTTTCTGTTTTTCTATGTTTATGTGTACATTAGAGTGAGTTAAGCTCATTTGGAGATTTTCCGTTTTTTTCTCCTGCCACATGATATAAACCTTAAAAATGAACATAACATCTTTACAATGTTACTTCTGGCCACTCAGTGTAAAACTGTGCAGTTATTTCATTGTTTGGACTTGTTTTCTGTTTTTCTATCTTAATGTGCGCATTGGAGTGAGTTAAGCTCATTTGGAGATTTTCCATTTTTTACTCCTGCCACATGATATAAACCTTAAAAAGTGAACATAACATCTTTACAATGTTACTTCTGGACACTCAGTGAAAAATTGTGCAGTTATTTCATTGTTTGGACTTGTTTTCTGTTTTTCTATGTCAACGTGCACATTGGAGTGAGTTAAGCTCATTTGGAGATTTTCCATTTTTTTCTCCTGCCACATGATATAAACCTTAAAAAGTGAACATAACATCTTTACAATGTTACTTCTGGACACTCAGTGAAAAATTGTGCAGTTATTTCATTGTTTGGACTTGTTTTCTGTTTTTCTATCTTAATGTGCGCATTGGAGTGAGTTAAGCTCATTTGGAGATTTTCCATTTTTTTCTCCTGCCACATGATATAAACCTTAAAAAGTGAACATAACATCTTTACAATGTTACTTCTGGACACTCAGTGTAAAATTGTGCAGTTATTTCATTGTTTGGACTTGTTTTCTGTTTTTCTATCTTAATGTGCGCATTGGAGTGAGTTAAGCTCATTTGGAGATTTTCCATTTTTTTCTCCTGCCACATGATATAAACCTTAAAAAGTGAACATAACATCTTTACAATGTTACTTCTGGACACTCAGTGTAAAATTGTGCAGTTATTTCATTGTTTGGACTTGTTTTCTGTTTTTCTATCTTAATGTGCGCATTGCAGTGAGTTAAGCTCATTTGGAGATTTTCCATTTTTTTCTCCTGCCAAATGATTTAAACCTTAAAAATGAACATAATATCTATTTAAACTTACTTCTGGCCACTCAGTGTAAAATTTTGCAATTATTTCATTGTTTGAACTTGTTTTCTGTTTTTCTATGTCAACGTGCACATTGGAGTGAGTTAAGCTCATTTGGAGATTTTCCATTTTTTTCTCCTGCCACATGATATAAACCTTAAAAAGTGAACATAACATCTTTACAATGTTACTTCTGGCCACTCAGTGAAAAATTGTGCAGTTATTTCATTGTTTGGACTTGTTTTCTGTTTTTCTATCTTAATGTGCGCATTGCAGTGAGTTAAGCTCATTTGGAGATTTTCCATTTTTTTCTCCTGCCACATGATATAAACCTTAAAAAGTGAACATAACATCTTTACAATGTTACATCTGGCCACTCAGTGTAAAATTGTGCAGTTATTTCATTGTTTGGACTTGTTTTCTGTTTTTCTATGTCAACGTGCACATTGGAGTGAGTTAAGCTCATTTGGAGATTTTCCATTTTTTTCTCCTGCCACATGATATAAACCTTAAAAAGTGAACATAACATCTTTACAATGTTACTTCTGGACACTCAGTGAAAAATTGTGCAGTTATTTCATTGTTTGGACTTGTTTTCTGTTTTTCTATCTTAATGTGCGCATTGGAGTGAGTTAAGCTCATTTGGAGATTTTCCATTTTTTTCTCCTGCCAAATGATATAAACCTTAAAAATGAACATAATATCTATTTAAACTTACTTCTGGCTACTCAGTGTAAAATTTTGCAATTATTTCATTGTTTGAACTTGTTTTCTGTTTTCTATCTTAATGTGCGCATTGCAGTGAGTTAAGCTCATTTGGAGATTTTCCATTTTTTTCTCCTGCCAAATGATATAAACCTTAAAAAGTGAACATAACATCTTTACAATGTTACATCTGGCCACTCAGTGTAAAATTGTGCAGTTATTTCATTGTTTGGACTTGTTTTCTGTTTTTCTATCTTAATGTGCGCATTGGAGTGAGTTAAGCTCATTTGGAGATTTTCCATTTTTTACTCCTGCCACATGATATAAACCTTAAAAAGTGAACATAACATCTTTACAATGTTACTTCTGGCCATTCAGTGAAAAATTGTGCAGTTATTTCATTGTTTGGACTTGTTTTCTGTTTTCCTATCTTAATGTTTGCATTGGAGTGAGTTAAGCTCATTTGGAGATTTTCCATTTTTTTCTCCTGCCACATGATATAAACCTTAAAAAGTGAACATAACATCTTTACAATGTTACTTCTGGACACTCAGTGTAAAATTGTGCAGTTATTTCATTGTTTGGACTTGTTTTCTGTTTTTCTATCTTAATGTGCGCATTGCAGTGAGTTAAGCTCATTTGGAGATTTTCCATTTTTTTCTCCTGCCAAATGATATAAACCTTAAAAATGAACATAATATCTATTTAAACTTACTTCTGGCCACTCAGTGTAAAATTTTGCAATTATTTCATTGTTTGAACTTGTTTTCTGTTTTTCTATCTTAATGTGCGCATTGCAGTGAGTTAAGCTCATTTGGAGATTTTCCATTTTTTTCTCCTGCCACATGATATAAACCTTAAAAAGTGAACATAACATCTTTACAATGTTACTTCTGGCCACTCAGTGTAAAATTGTGCAGTTATTTCATTGTTTGGACTTGTTTTCTGTTTTTCTATCTTAATGTGCGCATTGGAGTGAGTTAAGCTCATTTGGAGATTTTCCATTTTTTTCTCCTGCCACATGATATAAACCTTAAAAAGTGAACATAACATCTTTACAATGTTACTTCTGGACACTCAGTGTAAAATTGTGCAGTTATTTCATTGTTTGGACTTGTTTTCTGTTTTTCTATCTTAATGTGCGCATTGCAGTGAGTTAAGCTCATTTGGAGATTTTCCATTTTTTTCTCCTGCCAAATGATTTAAACCTTAAAAATGAACATAATATCTATTTAAACTTACTTCTGGCCACTCAGTGTAAAATTTTGCAATTATTTCATTGTTTGAACTTGTTTTCTGTTTTTCTATGTCAACGTGCACATTGGAGTGAGTTAAGCTCATTTGGAGATTTTCCATTTTTTTCTCCTGCCACATGATATAAACCTTAAAAAGTGAACATAACATCTTTACAATGTTACTTCTGGCCACTCAGTGAAAAATTGTGCAGTTATTTCATTGTTTGGACTTGTTTTCTGTTTTTCTATCTTAATGTGCGCATTGGAGTGAGTTAAGCTCATTTGGAGATTTTCCATTTTTTTCTCCTGCCACATGATATAAACCTTAAAAAGTGAACATAACATCTTTACAATGTTACTTCTGGACACTCAGTGTAAAATTGTGCAGTTATTTCATTGTTTGGACTTGTTTTCTGTTTTTCTATCTTAATGTGCGCATTGCAGTGAGTTAAGCTCATTTGGAGATTTTCCATTTTTTTCTCCTGCCAAATGATTTAAACCTTAAAAATGAACATAATATCTATTTAAACTTACTTCTGGCCACTCAGTGTAAAATTTTGCAATTATTTCATTGTTTGAACTTGTTTTCTGTTTTTCTATGTCAACGTGCACATTGGAGTGAGTTAAGCTCATTTGGAGATTTTCCATTTTTTTCTCCTGCCACATGATATAAACCTTAAAAAGTGAACATAACATCTTTACAATGTTACTTCTGGCCACTCAGTGAAAAATTGTGCAGTTATTTCATTGTTTGGACTTGTTTTCTGTTTTTCTATCTTAATGTGCGCATTGCAGTGAGTTAAGCTCATTTGGAGATTTTCCATTTTTTTCTCCTGCCACATGATATAAACCTTAAAAAGTGAACATAACATCTTTACAATGTTACATCTGGCCACTCAGTGTAAAATTGTGCAGTTATTTCATTGTTTGGACTTGTTTTCTGTTTTTCTATGTCAACGTGCACATTGGAGTGAGTTAAGCTCATTTGGAGATTTTCCATTTTTTTCTCCTGCCACATGATATAAACCTTAAAAAGTGAACATAACATCTTTACAATGTTACTTCTGGACACTCAGTGTAAAATTGTGCAGTTATTTCATTGTTTGGACTTGTTTTCTGTTTTTCTATCTTAATGTGCGCATTGCAGTGAGTTAAGCTCATTTGGAGATTTTCCATTTTTTTCTCCTGCCAAATGATTTAAACCTTAAAAATGAACATAATATCTATTTAAACTTACTTCTGGCCACTCAGTGTAAAATTTTGCAATTATTTCATTGTTTGAACTTGTTTTCTGTTTTTCTATGTCAACGTGCACATTGGAGTGAGTTAAGCTCATTTGGAGATTTTCCATTTTTTTCTCCTGCCACATGATATAAACCTTAAAAAGTGAACATAACATCTTTACAATGTTACTTCTGGCCACTCAGTGAAAAATTGTGCAGTTATTTCATTGTTTGGACTTGTTTTCTGTTTTTCTATCTTAATGTGCGCATTGCAGTGAGTTAAGCTCATTTGGAGATTTTCCATTTTTTTCTCCTGCCACATGATATAAACCTTAAAAAGTGAACATAACATCTTTACAATGTTACATCTGGCCACTCAGTGTAAAATTGTGCAGTTATTTCATTGTTTGGACTTGTTTTCTGTTTTTCTATGTCAACGTGCACATTGGAGTGAGTTAAGCTCATTTGGAGATTTTCCATTTTTTTCTCCTGCCACATGATATAAACCTTAAAAAGTGAACATAACATCTTTACAATGTTACTTCTGGCCACTCAGTGTAAAATTTTGCAATTATTTCATTGTTTGAACTTGTTTTCTGTTTTTCTATGTCAACGTGCACATTGGAGTGAGTTAAGCTCATTTGGAGATTTTCCATTTTTTTCTCCTGCCACATGATATAAACCTTAAAAAGTGAACATAACATCTTTACAATGTTACTTCTGGCCACTCAGTGAAAAATTGTGCAGTTATTTCATTGTTTGGACTTGTTTTCTGTTTTTCTATCTTAATGTGCGCATTGCAGTGAGTTAAGCTCATTTGGAGATTTTCCATTTTTTTCTCCTGCCACATGATATAAACCTTAAAAAGTGAACATAACATCTTTACAATGTTACATCTGGCCACTCAGTGTAAAATTGTGCAGTTATTTCATTGTTTGGACTTGTTTTCTGTTTTTCTATGTCAACGTGCACATTGGAGTGAGTTAAGCTCATTTGGAGATTTTCCATTTTTTTCTCCTGCCACATGATATAAACCTTAAAAAGTGAACATAACATCTTTACAATGTTACTTCTGGACACTCAGTGTAAAATTGTGCAGTTATTTCATTGTTTGGACTTGTTTTCTGTTTTTCTATCTTAATGTGCGCATTGCAGTGAGTTAAGCTCATTTGGAGATTTTCCATTTTTTTCTCCTGCCAAATGATTTAAACCTTAAAAATGAACATAATATCTATTTAAACTTACTTCTGGCCACTCAGTGTAAAATTTTGCAATTATTTCATTGTTTGAACTTGTTTTCTGTTTTTCTATGTCAACGTGCACATTGGAGTGAGTTAAGCTCATTTGGAGATTTTCCATTTTTTTCTCCTGCCACATGATATAAACCTTAAAAAGTGAACATAACATCTTTACAATGTTACTTCTGGCCACTCAGTGAAAAATTGTGCAGTTATTTCATTGTTTGGACTTGTTTTCTGTTTTTCTATCTTAATGTGCGCATTGCAGTGAGTTAAGCTCATTTGGAGATTTTCCATTTTTTTCTCCTGCCAAATGATATAAACCTTAAAAATGAACATAATATCTATTTAAACTTACTTCTGGCCACTCAGTGTAAAATTTTGCAATTATTTCATTGTTTGAACTTGTTTTCTGTTTTTCTATCTTAATGTGCGCATTGCAGTGAGTTAAGCTCATTTGGAGATTTTCCATTTTTTTCTCCTGCCAAAGGATATAAACCTTAAAAAGTGAACATAACATCTTTACAATGTTACTTCTGGCCACTCAGTGTAAAATTGTGCAGTTATTTCATTGTTTGGACTTGTTTTCTGTTTTTCTATCTTAATGTGCGCATTGCAGTGAGTTAAGCTCATTTGGAGATTTTCCATTTTTTTCTCCTGCCAAATGATTTAAACCTTAAAAATGAACATAATATCTATTTAAACTTACTTCTGGCCACTCAGTGTAAAATTTTGCAATTATTTCATTGTTTGAACTTGTTTTCTGTTTTTCTATGTCAACGTGCACATTGGAGTGAGTTAAGCTCATTTGGAGATTTTCCATTTTTTTCTCCTGCCACATGATATAAACCTTAAAAAGTGAACATAACATCTTTACAATGTTACTTCTGGCCACTCAGTGAAAAATTGTGCAGTTATTTCATTGTTTGGACTTGTTTTCTGTTTTTCTATCTTAATGTGCGCATTGGAGTGAGTTAAGCTCATTTGGAGATTTTCCATTTTTTTCTCCTGCCACATGATATAAACCTTAAAAAGTGAACATAACATCTTTACAATGTTACTTCTGGACACTCAGTGTAAAATTGTGCAGTTATTTCATTGTTTGGACTTGTTTTCTGTTTTTCTATCTTAATGTGCGCATTGCAGTGAGTTAAGCTCATTTGGAGATTTTCCATTTTTTTCTCCTGCCAAATGATTTAAACCTTAAAAATGAACATAATATCTATTTAAACTTACTTCTGGCCACTCAGTGTAAAATTTTGCAATTATTTCATTGTTTGAACTTGTTTTCTGTTTTTCTATGTCAACGTGCACATTGGAGTGAGTTAAGCTCATTTGGAGATTTTCCATTTTTTTCTCCTGCCACATGATATAAACCTTAAAAAGTGAACATAACATCTTTACAATGTTACTTCTGGCCACTCAGTGAAAAATTGTGCAGTTATTTCATTGTTTGGACTTGTTTTCTGTTTTTCTATCTTAATGTGCGCATTGCAGTGAGTTAAGCTCATTTGGAGATTTTCCATTTTTTTCTCCTGCCACATGATATAAACCTTAAAAAGTGAACATAACATCTTTACAATGTTACATCTGGCCACTCAGTGTAAAATTGTGCAGTTATTTCATTGTTTGGACTTGTTTTCTGTTTTTCTATGTCAACGTGCACATTGGAGTGAGTTAAGCTCATTTGGAGATTTTCCATTTTTTTCTCCTGCCACATGATATAAACCTTAAAAAGTGAACATAACATCTTTACAATGTTACATCTGGCCACTCAGTGTAAAATTGTGCAGTTATTTCATTGTTTGGACTTGTTTTCTGTTTTTCTATGTCAACGTGCACATTGGAGTGAGTTAAGCTCATTTGGAGATTTTCCATTTTTTTCTCCTGCCACATGATATAAACCTTAAAAAGTGAACATAACATCTTTACAATGTTACTTCTGGACACTCAGTGAAAAATTGTGCAGTTATTTCATTGTTTGGACTTGTTTTCTGTTTTTCTATCTTAATGTGCGCATTGGAGTGAGTTAAGCTCATTTGGAGATTTTCCATTTTTTTCTCCTGCCAAATGATATAAACCTTAAAAATGAACATAATATCTATTTAAACTTACTTCTGGCCACTCAGTGTAAAATTGTGCAGTTATTTCATTGTTTGGACTTGTTTTCTGTTTTTCTATCTTAATGTGCGCATTGGAGTGAGTTAAGCTCATTTGGAGATTTTCCATTTTTTACTCCTGCCACATGATATAAACCTTAAAAAGTGAACATAACATCTTTACAATGTTACTTCTGGCCACTCAGTGAAAAATTGTGCAGTTATTTCATTGTTTGGACTTGTTTTCTGTTTTCCTATCTTAATGTTTGCATTGGAGTGAGTTAAGCTCATTTGGAGATTTTCCATTTTTTTCTCCTGCCACATGATATAAACCTTAAAAAGTGAACATAACATCTTTACAATGTTACTTCTGGACACTCAGTGTAAAATTGTGCAGTTATTTCATTGTTTGGACTTGTTTTCTGTTTTTCTATCTTAATGTGCGCATTGCAGTGAGTTAAGCTCATTTGGAGATTTTCCATTTTTTTCTCCTGCCACATGATATAAACCTTAAAAAGTGAACATAACATCTTTACAATGTTACTTCTGGCCACTCAGTGAAAAATTGTGCAGTTATTTCATTGTTTGGACTTGTTTTCTGTTTTTCTATCTTAATGTGCGCATTGGAGTGAGTTAAGCTCATTTGGAGATTTTCCATTTTTTTCTCCTGCCACATGATATAAACCTTAAAAAGTGAACATAACATCTTTACAATGTTACTTCTGGACACTCAGTGTAAAATTGTGCAGTTATTTCATTGTTTGGACTTGTTTTCTGTTTTTCTATCTTAATGTGCGCATTGCAGTGAGTTAAGCTCATTTGGAGATTTTCCATTTTTTTCTCCTGCCAAATGATATAAACCTTAAAAATGAACATAATATCTATTTAAACTTACTTCTGGCCACTCAGTGTAAAATTTTGCAATTATTTCATTGTTTGAACTTGTTTTCTGTTTTTCTATCTTAATGTGCGCATTGCAGTGAGTTAAGCTCATTTGGAGATTTTCCATTTTTTTCTCCTGCCAAAGGATATAAACCTTAAAAAGTGAACATAACATCTTTACAATGTTACTTCTGGCCACTCAGTGTAAAATTGTGCAGTTATTTCATTGTTTGGACTTGTTTTCTGTTTTTCTATCTTAATGTGCGCATTGCAGTGAGTTAAGCTCATTTGGAGATTTTCCATTTTTTTCTCCTGCCAAATGATTTAAACCTTAAAAATGAACATAATATCTATTTAAACTTACTTCTGGCCACTCAGTGTAAAATTTTGCAATTATTTCATTGTTTGAACTTGTTTTCTGTTTTTCTATGTCAACGTGCACATTGGAGTGAGTTAAGCTCATTTGGAGATTTTCCATTTTTTTCTCCTGCCACATGATATAAACCTTAAAAAGTGAACATAACATCTTTACAATGTTACTTCTGGCCACTCAGTGAAAAATTGTGCAGTTATTTCATTGTTTGGACTTGTTTTCTGTTTTTCTATCTTAATGTGCGCATTGGAGTGAGTTAAGCTCATTTGGAGATTTTCCATTTTTTTCTCCTGCCACATGATATAAACCTTAAAAAGTGAACATAACATCTTTACAATGTTACTTCTGGACACTCAGTGTAAAATTGTGCAGTTATTTCATTGTTTGGACTTGTTTTCTGTTTTTCTATCTTAATGTGCGCATTGCAGTGAGTTAAGCTCATTTGGAGATTTTCCATTTTTTTCTCCTGCCAAATGATTTAAACCTTAAAAATGAACATAATATCTATTTAAACTTACTTCTGGCCACTCAGTGTAAAATTTTGCAATTATTTCATTGTTTGAACTTGTTTTCTGTTTTTCTATGTCAACGTGCACATTGGAGTGAGTTAAGCTCATTTGGAGATTTTCCATTTTTTTCTCCTGCCACATGATATAAACCTTAAAAAGTGAACATAACATCTTTACAATGTTACTTCTGGCCACTCAGTGAAAAATTGTGCAGTTATTTCATTGTTTGGACTTGTTTTCTGTTTTTCTATCTTAATGTGCGCATTGCAGTGAGTTAAGCTCATTTGGAGATTTTCCATTTTTTTCTCCTGCCACATGATATAAACCTTAAAAAGTGAACATAACATCTTTACAATGTTACATCTGGCCACTCAGTGTAAAATTGTGCAGTTATTTCATTGTTTGGACTTGTTTTCTGTTTTTCTATGTCAACGTGCACATTGGAGTGAGTTAAGCTCATTTGGAGATTTTCCATTTTTTTCTCCTGCCACATGATATAAACCTTAAAAAGTGAACATAACATCTTTACAATGTTACTTCTGGACACTCAGTGAAAAATTGTGCAGTTATTTCATTGTTTGGACTTGTTTTCTGTTTTTCTATCTTAATGTGCGCATTGGAGTGAGTTAAGCTCATTTGGAGATTTTCCATTTTTTTCTCCTGCCAAATGATATAAACCTTAAAAATGAACATAATATCTATTTAAACTTACTTCTGGCCACTCAGTGTAAAATTTTGCAATTATTTCATTGTTTGAACTTGTTTTCTGTTTTTCTATCTTAATGTGCGCATTGCAGTGAGTTAAGCTCATTTGGAGATTTTCCATTTTTTTCTCCTGCCAAATGATATAAACCTTAAAAAGTGAACATAACATCTTTACAATGTTACATCTGGCCACTCAGTGTAAAATTGTGCAGTTATTTCATTGTTTGGACTTGTTTTCTGTTTTTCTATCTTAATGTGCGCATTGGAGTGAGTTAAGCTCATTTGGAGATTTTCCATTTTTTACTCCTGCCACATGATATAAACCTTAAAAAGTGAACATAACATCTTTACAATGTTACTTCTGGCCACTCAGTGAAAAATTGTGCAGTTATTTCATTGTTTGGACTTGTTTTCTGTTTTTCTATCTTAATGTGCGCATTGGAGTGAGTTAAGCTCATTTGGAGATTTTCCATTTTTTTCTCCTGCCAAATGATATAAACCTTAAAAATGAACATAATATCTATTTAAACTTACTTCTGGCCACTCAGTGTAAAATTTTGCAATTATTTCATTGTTTGAACTTGTTTTCTGTTTTTCTATCTTAATGTGCGCATTGCAGTGAGTTAAGCTCATTTGGAGATTTTCCATTTTTTTCTCCTGCCAAATGATATAAACCTTAAAAAGTGAACATAACATCTTTACAATGTTACATCTGGCCACTCAGTGTAAAATTGTGCAGTTATTTCATTGTTTGGACTTGTTTTCTGTTTTTCTATCTTAATGTGCGCATTGGAGTGAGTTAAGCTCATTTGGAGATTTTCCATTTTTTACTCCTGCCACATGATATAAACCTTAAAAAGTGAACATAACATCTTTACAATGTTACTTCTGGCCACTCAGTGAAAAATTGTGCAGTTATTTCATTGTTTGGACTTGTTTTCTGTTTTTCTATCTTAATGTGCGCATTGGAGTGAGTTAAGCTCATTTGGAGATTTTCCATTTTTTTCTCCTGCCACATGATATAAACCTTAAAAAGTGAACATAACATCTTTACAATGTTACTTCTGGACACTCAGTGTAAAATTGTGCAGTTATTTCATTGTTTGGACTTGTTTTCTGTTTTTCTATCTTAATGTGCGCATTGCAGTGAGTTAAGCTCATTTGGAGATTTTCCATTTTTTTCTCCTGCCAAATGATATAAACCTTAAAAATGAACATAATATCTATTTAAACTTACTTCTGGCCACTCAGTGTAAAATTTTGCAATTATTTCATTGTTTGAACTTGTTTTCTGTTTTTCTATCTTAATGTGCGCATTGCAGTGAGTTAAGCTCATTTGGAGATTTTCCATTTTTTTCTCCTGCCAAATGATATAAACCTTAAAAAGTGAACATAACATCTTTACAATGTTACTTCTGGCCACTCAGTGTAAAATTGTGCAGTTATTTCATTGTTTGGACTTGTTTTCTGTTTTTCTATCTTAATGTGCGCATTGCAGTGAGTTAAGCTCATTTGGAGATTTTCCATTTTTTTCTCCTGCCAAATGATTTAAACCTTAAAAATGAACATAATATCTATTTAAACTTACTTCTGGCCACTCAGTGTAAAATTTTGCAATTATTTCATTGTTTGAACTTGTTTTCTGTTTTTCTATGTCAACGTGCACATTGGAGTGAGTTAAGCTCATTTGGAGATTTTCCATTTTTTTCTCCTGCCACATGATATAAACCTTAAAAAGTGAACATAACATCTTTACAATGTTACTTCTGGCCACTCAGTGAAAAATTGTGCAGTTATTTCATTGTTTGGACTTGTTTTCTGTTTTTCTATCTTAATGTGCGCATTGGAGTGAGTTAAGCTCATTTGGAGATTTTCCATTTTTTTCTCCTGCCACATGATATAAACCTTTAAAAGTGAACATAACATCTTTACAATGTTACTTCTGGACACTCAGTGTAAAATTGTGCAGTTATTTCATTGTTTGGACTTGTTTTCTGTTTTTCTATCTTAATGTGCGCATTGCAGTGAGTTAAGCTCATTTGGAGATTTTCCATTTTTTTCTCCTGCCAAATGATTTAAACCTTAAAAATGAACATAATATCTATTTAAACTTACTTCTGGCCACTCAGTGTAAAATTTTGCAATTATTTCATTGTTTGAACTTGTTTTCTGTTTTTCTATGTCAACGTGCACATTGGAGTGAGTTAAGCTCATTTGGAGATTTTCCATTTTTTTCTCCTGCCACATGATATAAACCTTAAAAAGTGAACATAACATCTTTACAATGTTACTTCTGGCCACTCAGTGAAAAATTGTGCAGTTATTTCATTGTTTGGACTTGTTTTCTGTTTTTCTATCTTAATGTGCGCATTGCAGTGAGTTAAGCTCATTTGGAGATTTTCCATTTTTTTCTCCTGCCAAATGATATAAACCTTAAAAATGAACATAATATCTATTTAAACTTACTTCTGGCCACTCAGTGTAAAATTTTTTCATTGTTTGGACTTGTTTTCTGTTTTTCTATGTTTATGTGTACATTAGAGTGAGTTAAGCTCATTTGGAGATTTTCCGTTTTTTTCTCCTGCCACATGATATAAACCTTAAAAATGAACATAATATCTATTTAAACTTACTTCTGGACACTCAGTGTAAAATTTTGCAGTTATTTCATTGTTTGGACTTGTTTTCTGTTTTTCTATCTTAATGTGCGCATTGCAGTGAGTTAAGCTCATTTGGAGATTTTCCATTTTTTTCTCCTGCCACATGATATAACCCTTAAAAAGTGAACATAACATCTTTACAATGTTACTTCTGGCCACTCAGTGTAAAACTGTGCAGTTATTTCATTGTTTGGACTTGTTTTCTGTTTTTCTATCTTAATGTGCGCATTGGAGTGAGTTAAGCTCATTTGGAGATTTTCCATTTTTTTCTCCTGCCACATGATATAAACCTTAAAAAGTGAACATAACATCTTTACAATGTTACTTCTGGCCACTCAGTGAAAAATTGTGCAGTTATTTCATTGTTTGGACTTGTTTTCTGTTTTTCTATCTTAATGTGCGCATTGCAGTGAGTTAAGCTCATTTGGAGATTTTCCATTTTTTTCTCCTGCCACATGATATAAACCTTAAAAAGTGAACATAACATCTTTACAATGTTACTTCTGGACACTCAGTGTAAAATTGTGCAGTTATTTCATTGTTTGGACTTGTTTTCTGTTTTTCTATCTTAATGTGCGCATTGCAGTGAGTTAAGCTCATTTGGAGATTTTCCATTTTTTTCTCCTGCCACATGATATAAACCTTAAAAAGTGAACATAACATCTTTACAATGTTACTTCTGGCCACTCAGTGAAAAATTGTGCAGTTATTTCATTGTTTGGACTTGTTTTCTGTTTTTCTATCTTAATGTGCGCATTGGAGTGAGTTAAGCTCATTTGGAGATTTTCCATTTTTTTCTCCTGCCACATGATATAAACCTTAAAAAGTGAACATAACATCTTTACAATGTTACTTCTGGACACTCAGTGAAAAATTGTGCAGTTATTTCATTGTTTGGACTTGTTTTCTGTTTTTCTATCTTAATGTGCGCATTGGAGTGAGTTAAGCTCATTTGGAGATTTTCCATTTTTTTCTCCTGCCAAATGATATAAACCTTAAAAATGAACATAATATCTATTTAAACTTACTTCTGGCCACTCAGTGTAAAATTTTGCAATTATTTCATTGTTTGAACTTGTTTTCTGTTTTTCTATCTTAATGTGCGCATTGCAGTGAGTTAAGCTCATTTGGAGATTTTCCATTTTTTTCTCCTGCCAAATGATATAAACCTTAAAAAGTGAACATAACATCTTTACAATGTTACATCTGGCCACTCAGTGTAAAATTGTGCAGTTATTTCATTGTTTGGACTTGTTTTCTGTTTTTCTATCTTAATGTGCGCATTGGAGTGAGTTAAGCTCATTTGGAGATTTTCCATTTTTTACTCCTGCCACATGATATAAACCTTAAAAAGTGAACATAACATCTTTACAATGTTACTTCTGGCCATTCAGTGAAAAATTGTGCAGTTATTTCATTGTTTGGACTTGTTTTCTGTTTTCCTATCTTAATGTTTGCATTGGAGTGAGTTAAGCTCATTTGGAGATTTTCCATTTTTTTCTCCTGCCACATGATATAAACCTTAAAAAGTGAACATAACATCTTTACAATGTTACTTCTGGACACTCAGTGTAAAATTGTGCAGTTATTTCATTGTTTGGACTTGTTTTCTGTTTTTCTATCTTAATGTGCGCATTGCAGTGAGTTAAGCTCATTTGGAGATTTTCCATTTTTTTCTCCTGCCACATGATATAAACCTTAAAAAGTGAACATAACATCTTTACAATGTTACTTCTGGCCACTCAGTGAAAAATTGTGCAGTTATTTCATTGTTTGGACTTGTTTTCTGTTTTTCTATCTTAATGTGCGCATTGGAGTGAGTTAAGCTCATTTGGAGATTTTCCATTTTTTTCTCCTGCCACATGATATAAACCTTAAAAAGTGAACATAACATCTTTACAATGTTACTTCTGGACACTCAGTGTAAAATTGTGCAGTTATTTCATTGTTTGGACTTGTTTTCTGTTTTTCTATCTTAATGTGCGCATTGCAGTGAGTTAAGCTCATTTGGAGATTTTCCATTTTTTTCTCCTGCCAAATGATATAAACCTTAAAAATGAACATAATATCTATTTAAACTTACTTCTGGCCACTCAGTGTAAAATTTTGCAATTATTTCATTGTTTGAACTTGTTTTCTGTTTTTCTATCTTAATGTGCGCATTGCAGTGAGTTAAGCTCATTTGGAGATTTTCCATTTTTTTCTCCTGCCAAAGGATATAAACCTTAAAAAGTGAACATAACATCTTTACAATGTTACTTCTGGCCACTCAGTGTAAAATTGTGCAGTTATTTCATTGTTTGGACTTGTTTTCTGTTTTTCTATCTTAATGTGCGCATTGCAGTGAGTTAAGCTCATTTGGAGATTTTCCATTTTTTTCTCCTGCCAAATGATTTAAACCTTAAAAATGAACATAATATCTATTTAAACTTACTTCTGGCCACTCAGTGTAAAATTTTGCAATTATTTCATTGTTTGAACTTGTTTTCTGTTTTTCTATGTCAACGTGCACATTGGAGTGAGTTAAGCTCATTTGGAGATTTTCCATTTTTTTCTCCTGCCACATGATATAAACCTTAAAAAGTGAACATAACATCTTTACAATGTTACTTCTGGCCACTCAGTGAAAAATTGTGCAGTTATTTCATTGTTTGGACTTGTTTTCTGTTTTTCTATCTTAATGTGCGCATTGGAGTGAGTTAAGCTCATTTGGAGATTTTCCATTTTTTTCTCCTGCCACATGATATAAACCTTAAAAAGTGAACATAACATCTTTACAATGTTACTTCTGGACACTCAGTGTAAAATTGTGCAGTTATTTCATTGTTTGGACTTGTTTTCTGTTTTTCTATCTTAATGTGCGCATTGCAGTGAGTTAAGCTCATTTGGAGATTTTCCATTTTTTTCTCCTGCCAAATGATTTAAACCTTAAAAATGAACATAATATCTATTTAAACTTACTTCTGGCCACTCAGTGTAAAATTTTGCAATTATTTCATTGTTTGAACTTGTTTTCTGTTTTTCTATGTCAACGTGCACATTGGAGTGAGTTAAGCTCATTTGGAGATTTTCCATTTTTTTCTCCTGCCACATGATATAAACCTTAAAAAGTGAACATAACATCTTTACAATGTTACTTCTGGCCACTCAGTGAAAAATTGTGCAGTTATTTCATTGTTTGGACTTGTTTTCTGTTTTTCTATCTTAATGTGCGCATTGCAGTGAGTTAAGCTCATTTGGAGATTTTCCATTTTTTTCTCCTGCCACATGATATAAACCTTAAAAAGTGAACATAACATCTTTACAATGTTACATCTGGCCACTCAGTGTAAAATTGTGCAGTTATTTCATTGTTTGGACTTGTTTTCTGTTTTTCTATGTCAACGTGCACATTGGAGTGAGTTAAGCTCATTTGGAGATTTTCCATTTTTTTCTCCTGCCACATGATATAAACCTTAAAAAGTGAACATAACATCTTTACAATGTTACTTCTGGACACTCAGTGAAAAATTGTGCAGTTATTTCATTGTTTGGACTTGTTTTCTGTTTTTCTATCTTAATGTGCGCATTGGAGTGAGTTAAGCTCATTTGGAGATTTTCCATTTTTTTCTCCCGCCAAATGATATAAACCTTAAAAATGAACATAATATCTATTTAAACTTACTTCTGGCCACTCAGTGTAAAATTTTGCAATTATTTCATTGTTTGAACTTGTTTTCTGTTTTTCTATCTTAATGTGCGCATTGCAGTGAGTTAAGCTCATTTGGAGATTTTCCATTTTTTTCTCCTGCCAAATGATATAAACCTTAAAAAGTGAACATAACATCTTTACAATGTTACATCTGGCCACTCAGTGTAAAATTGTGCAGTTATTTCATTGTTTGGACTTGTTTTCTGTTTTTCTATCTTAATGTGCGCATTGGAGTGAGTTAAGCTCATTTGGAGATTTTCCATTTTTTACTCCTGCCACATGATATAAACCTTAAAAAGTGAACATAACATCTTTACAATGTTACTTCTGGCCATTCAGTGAAAAATTGTGCAGTTATTTCATTGTTTGGACTTGTTTTCTGTTTTCCTATCTTAATGTTTGCATTGGAGTGATTTAAGCTCATTTGGAGATTTTCCATTTTTTTCTCCTGCCACATGATATAAACCTTAAAAAGTGAACATAACATCTTTACAATGTTACTTCTGGACACTCAGTGTAAAATTGTGCAGTTATTTCATTGTTTGGACTTGTTTTCTGTTTTTCTATCTTAATGTGCGCATTGCAGTGAGTTAAGCTCATTTGGAGATTTTCCATTTTTTTCTCCTGCCAAATGATATAAACCTTAAAAATGAACATAATATCTATTTAAACTTACTTCTGGCCACTCAGTGTAAAATTTTGCAATTATTTCATTGTTTGAACTTGTTTTCTGTTTTTCTATCTTAATGTGCGCATTGCAGTGAGTTAAGCTCATTTGGAGATTTTCCATTTTTTTCTCCTGCCAAATGATATAAACCTTAAAAAGTGAACATAACATCTTTACAATGTTACATCTGGCCACTCAGTGTAAAATTGTGCAGTTATTTCATTGTTTGGACTTGTTTTCTGTTTTTCTATCTTAATGTGCGCATTGGAGTGAGTTAAGCTCATTTGGAGATTTTCCATTTTTTACTCCTGCCACATGATATAAACCTTAAAAAGTGAACATAACATCTTTACAATGTTACTTCTGGCCACTCAGTGAAAAATTGTGCAGTTATTTCATTGTTTGGACTTGTTTTCTGTTTTTCTATCTTAATGTGCGCATTGGAGTGAGTTAAGCTCATTTGGAGATTTTCCATTTTTTTCTCCTGCCACATGATATAAACCTTAAAAAGTGAACATAACATCTTTACAATGTTACTTCTGGACACTCAGTGTAAAATTGTGCAGTTATTTCATTGTTTGGACTTGTTTTCTTTTTTTCTATCTTAATGTGCGCATTGCAGTGAGTTAAGCTCATTTGGAGATTTTCCATTTTTTTCTCCTGCCAAATGATATAAACCTTAAAAATGAACATAATATCTATTTAAACTTACTTCTGGCCACTCAGTGTAAAATTTTGCAATTATTTCATTGTTTGAACTTGTTTTCTGTTTTTCTATGTCAACGTGCACATTGGAGTGAGTTAAGCTCATTTGGAGATTTTCCATTTTTTTCTCCTGCCACATGATATAAACCTTAAAAAGTGAACATAACATCTTTACAATGTTACTTCTGGCCACTCAGTGAAAAATTGTGCAGTTATTTCATTGTTTGGACTTGTTTTCTGTTTTTCTATCTTAATGTGCGCATTGCAGTGAGTTAAGCTCATTTGGAGATTTTCCATTTTTTTCTCCTGCCAAATGATATAAACCTTAAAAATGAACATAATATCTATTTAAACTTACTTCTGGCCACTCAGTGTAAAATTTTTTCATTGTTTGGACTTGTTTTCTGTTTTTCTATGTTTATGTGTACATTAGAGTGAGTTAAGCTCATTTGGAGATTTTCCGTTTTTTTCTCCTGCCACATGATATAAACCTTAAAAATGAACATAATATCTATTTAAACTTACTTCTGGACACTCAGTGTAAAATTTTGCAGTTATTTCATTGTTTGGACTTGTTTTCTGTTTTTCTATCTTAATGTGCGCATTGCAGTGAGTTAAGCTCATTTGGAGATTTTCCATTTTTTTCTCCTGCCACATGATATAACCCTTAAAAAGTGAACATAACATCTTTACAATGTTACTTCTGGCCACTCAGTGTAAAACTGTGCAGTTATTTCATTGTTTGGACTTGTTTTCTGTTTTTCTATCTTAATGTGCGCATTGGAGTGAGTTAAGCTCATTTGGAGATTTTCCATTTTTTTCTCCTGCCACATGATATAAACCTTAAAAAGTGAACATAACATCTTTACAATGTTACTTCTGGCCACTCAGTGAAAAATTGTGCAGTTATTTCATTGTTTGGACTTGTTTTCTGTTTTTCTATCTTAATGTGCGCATTGCAGTGAGTTAAGCTCATTTGGAGATTTTCCATTTTTTTCTCCTGCCACATGATATAAACCTTAAAAAGTGAACATAACATCTTTACAATGTTACATCTGGCCACTCAGTGTAAAATTGTGCAGTTATTTCATTGTTTGGACTTGTTTTCTGTTTTTCTATGTCAACGTGCACATTGGAGTGAGTTAAGCTCATTTGGAGATTTTCCATTTTTTTCTCCTGCCACATGATATAAACCTTAAAAAGTGAACATAACATCTTTACAATGTTACTTCTGGACACTCAGTGAAAAATTGTGCAGTTATTTCATTGTTTGGACTTGTTTTCTGTTTTTCTATCTTAATGTGCGCATTGGAGTGAGTTAAGCTCATTTGGAGATTTTCCATTTTTTTCTCCTGCCAAATGATATAAACCTTAAAAATGAACATAATATCTATTTAAACACTTCTGGCCACTCAGTGTAAAATTTTGCAATTATTTCATTGTTTGAACTTGTTTTCTGTTTTTCTATCTTAATGTGCGCATTGCAGTGAGTTAAGCTCATTTGGAGATTTTCCATTTTTTTCTCCTGCCAAATGATATAAACCTTAAAAAGTGAACATAACATCTTTACAATGTTACATCTGGCCACTCAGTGTAAAATTGTGCAGTTATTTCATTGTTTGGACTTGTTTTCTGTTTTTCTATCTTAATGTGCGCATTGGAGTGAGTTAAGCTCATTTGGAGATTTTCCATTTTTTACTCATGCCACATGATATAAACCTTAAAAAGTGAACATAACATCTTTACAATGTTACTTCTGGCCATTCAGTGAAAAATTGTGCAGTTATTTCATTGTTTGGACTTGTTTTCTGTTTTCCTATCTTAATGTTTGCATTGGAGTGAGTTAAGCTCATTTGGAGATTTTCCATTTTTTTCTCCTGCCACATGATATAAACCTTAAAAAGTGAACATAACATCTTTACAATGTTACTTCTGGACACTCAGTGTAAAATTGTGCAGTTATTTCATTGTTTGGACTTGTTTTCTGTTTTTCTATCTTAATGTGCGCATTGCAGTGAGTTAAGCTCATTTGGAGATTTTCCATTTTTTTCTCCTGCCACATGATATAAACCTTAAAAAGTGAACATAACATCTTTACAATGTTACTTCTGGCCACTCAGTGAAAAATTGTGCAGTTATTTCATTGTTTGGACTTGTTTTCTGTTTTTCTATCTTAATGTGCGCATTGGAGTGAGTTAAGCTCATTTGGAGATTTTCCATTTTTTTCTCCTGCCACATGATATAAACCTTAAAAAGTGAACATAACATCTTTAC
Organism: Microchirus variegatus; assembly: GCF_963457635.1. Lineage (NCBI taxonomy): Eukaryota > Metazoa > Chordata > Actinopteri > Pleuronectiformes > Soleidae > Microchirus > Microchirus variegatus. Next base: position 13,518,478 of record NC_139820.1, on the reverse strand, counting down.
AATGTTACTTCTGGACACTCAGTGTAAAATTGTGCAGTTATTTCATTGTTTGGACTTGTTTTCTGTTTTTCTATCTTAATGTGCGCATTGCAGTGAGTTAAGCTCATTTGGAGATTTTCCATTTTTTTCTCCTGCCAAATGATATAAACCTTAAAAATGAACATAATATCTATTTAAACTTACTTCTGGCCACTCAGTGTAAAATTTTGCAATTATTTCATTGTTTGAACTTGTTTTCTGTTTTTCTATCTTAATGTGCGCATTGCAGTGAGTTAAGCTCATTTGGAGATTTTCCATTTTTTTCTCCTGCCAAAGGATATAAACCTTAAAAAGTGAACATAACATCTTTACAATGTTACTTCTGGCCACTCAGTGTAAAATTGTGCAGTTATTTCATTGTTTGGACTTGTTTTCTGTTTTTCTATCTTAATGTGCGCATTGCAGTGAGTTAAGCTCATTTGGAGATTTTCCATTTTTTTCTCCTGCCAAATGATTTAAACCTTAAAAATGAACATAATATCTATTTAAACTTACTTCTGGCCACTCAGTGTAAAATTTTGCAATTATTTCATTGTTTGAACTTGTTTTCTGTTTTTCTATGTCAACGTGCACATTGGAGTGAGTTAAGCTCATTTGGAGATTTTCCATTTTTTTCTCCTGCCACATGATATAAACCTTAAAAAGTGAACATAACATCTTTACAATGTTACTTCTGGCCACTCAGTGAAAAATTGTGCAGTTATTTCATTGTTTGGACTTGTTTTCTGTTTTTCTATCTTAATGTGCGCATTGGAGTGAGTTAAGCTCATTTGGAGATTTTCCATTTTTTTCTCCTGCCACATGATATAAACCTTAAAAAGTGAACATAACATCTTTACAATGTTACTTCTGGACACTCAGTGTAAAATTGTGCAGTTATTTCATTGTTTGGACTTGTTTTCTGTTTTTCTATCTTAATGTGCGCATTGCAGTGAGTTAAGCTCATTTGGAGATTTTCCATTTTTTTCTCCTGCCAAATGATTTAAACCTTAAAAATGAACATAATATCTATTTAAACTTACTTCTGGCCACTCAGTGTAAAATTTTGCAATTATTTCATTGTTTGAACTTGTTTTCTGTTTTTCTATCTTAATGTGCGCATTGCAGTGAGTTAAGCTCATTTGGAGATTTTCCATTTTTTTCTCCTGCCAAATGATATAAACCTTAAAAAGTGAACATAACATCTTTACAATGTTACATCTGGCCACTCAGTGTAAAATTGTGCAGTTATTTCATTGTTTGGACTTGTTTTCTGTTTTTCTATCTTAATGTGCGCATTGGAGTGAGTTAAGCTCATTTGGAGATTTTCCATTTTTTACTCCTGCCACATGATATAAACCTTAAAAAGTGAACATAACATCTTTACAATGTTACTTCTGGCCATTCAGTGAAAAATTGTGCAGTTATTTCATTGTTTGGACTTGTTTTCTGTTTTCCTATCTTAATGTTTGCATTGGAGTGAGTTAAGCTCATTTGGAGATTTTCCATTTTTTTCTCCTGCCACATGATATAAACCTTAAAAAGTGAACATAACATCTTTACAATGTTACTTCTGGACACTCAGTGAAAAATTGTGCAGTTATTTCATTGTTTGGACTTGTTTTCTGTTTTTCTATCTTAATGTGCGCATTGGAGTGAGTTAAGCTCATTTGGAGATTTTCCATTTTTTTCTCCTGCCAAATGATATAAACCTTAAAAATGAACATAATATCTATTTAAACTTACTTCTGGCCACTCAGTGTAAAATTTTGCAATTATTTCATTGTTTGAACTTGTTTTCTGTTTTTCTATCTTAATGTGCGCATTGCAGTGAGTTAAGCTCATTTGGAGATTTTCCATTTTTTTCTCCTGCCAAATGATATAAACCTTAAAAATGAACATAACATCTTTACAATGTTACATCTGGCCACTCAGTGTAAAATTGTGCAGTTATTTCATTGTTTGGACTTGTGTTCTGTTTTTCTATCTTAATGTGCGCATTGCAGTGAGTTAAGCTCATTTGGAGATTTTCCATTTTTTACTCCTGCCACATGATATAAACCTTAAAAAGTGAACATAACATCTTTACAATGTTACTTCTGGCCATTCAGTGAAAAATTGTGCAGTTATTTCATTGTTTGGACTTGTTTTCTGTTTTCCTATCTTAATGTTTGCATTGGAGTGAGTTAAGCTCATTTGGAGATTTTCCATTTTTTTCTCCTGCCACATGATATAAACCTTAAAAAGTGAACATAACATCTTTACAATGTTACTTCTGGACACTCAGTGAAAAATTGTGCAGTTATTTCATTGTTTGGACTTGTTTTCTGTTTTTCTATCTTAATGTGCGCATTGGAGTGAGTTAAGCTCATTTGGAGATTTTCCATTTTTTTCTCCTGCCAAATGATATAAACCTTAAAAATGAACATAATATCTATTTAAACTTACTTCTGGCCACTCAGTGTAAAATTTTGCAATTATTTCATTGTTTGAACTTGTTTTCTGTTTTTCTATCTTAATGTGCGCATTGCAGTGAGTTAAGCTCATTTGGAGATTTTCCATTTTTTTCTCCTGCCAAATGATATAAACCTTAAAAAGTGAACATAACATCTTTACAATGTTACATCTGGCCACTCAGTGTAAAATTGTGCAGTTATTTCATTGTTTGGACTTGTTTTCTGTTTTTCTATCTTAATGTGCGCATTGGAGTGAGTTAAGCTCATTTGGAGATTTTCCATTTTTTACTCCTGCCACATGATATAAACCTTAAAAAGTGAACATAACATCTTTACAATGTTACTTCTGGCCATTCAGTGAAAAATTGTGCAGTTATTTCATTGTTTGGACTTGTTTTCTGTTTTCCTATCTTAATGTTTGCATTGGAGTGAGTTAAGCTCATTTGGAGATTTTCCATTTTTTTCTCCTGCCACATGATATAAACCTTAAAAAGTGAACATAACATCTTTACAATGTTACTTCTGGACACTCAGTGAAAAATTGTGCAGTTATTTCATTGTTTGGACTTGTTTTCTGTTTTTCTATCTTAATGTGCGCATTGGAGTGAGTTAAGCTCATTTGGAGATTTTCCATTTTTTTCTCCTGCCAAATGATATAAACCTTAAAAATGAACATAATATCTATTTAAACTTACTTCTGGCCACTCAGTGTAAAATTTTGCAATTATTTCATTGTTTGAACTTGTTTTCTGTTTTTCTATCTTAATGTGCGCATTGCAGTGAGTTAAGCTCATTTGGAGATTTTCCATTTTTTTCTCCTGCCAAATGATATAAACCTTAAAAATGAACATAATATCTATTTAAACTTACTTCTGGCCACTCAGTGTAAAATTTTGCAATTATTTCATTGTTTGAACTTGTTTTCTGTTTTTCTATCTTAATGTGCGCATTGCAGTGAGTTAAGCTCATTTGGAGATTTTCCATTTTTTTCTCCTGCCAAATGATATAAACCTTAAAAAGTGAACATAACATCTTTACAATGTTACATCTGGCCACTCAGTGTAAAATTGTGCAGTTATTTCATTGTTTGGACTTGTTTTCTGTTTTTCTATCTTAATGTGCGCATTGCAGTGAGTTAAGCTCATTTGGAGATTTTCCATTTTTTTCTCCTGCCACATGATATAAACCTTAAAAAGTGAAGATAACATCTTTACAATGTTACTTCTGGCCACTCAGTGAAAAATTGTGCAGTTATTTCATTGTTTGGACTTGTTTTCTGTTTTTCTATCTTAATGTGCGCATTGGAGTGAGTTAAGCTCATTTGGAGATTTTCCATTTTTTTCTCCTGCCACATGATATAAAACCTTAAAAAGTGAACATAACATCTTTACAATGTTACTTCTGGACACTCAGTGTAAAATTGTGCAGTTATTTCATTGTTTGGACTTGTTTTCTGTTTTTCTATCTTAATGTGCGCATTGCAGTGAGTTAAGCTCATTTGGAGATTTTCCATTTTTTTCTCCTGCCAAATGATATAAACCTTAAAAATGAACATAATATCTATTTAAACTTACTTCTGGCCACTCAGTGTAAAATTTTGCAATTATTTCATTGTTTGAACTTGTTTTCTGTTTTTCTATCTTAATGTGCGCATTGCAGTGAGTTAAGCTCATTTGGAGATTTTCCATTTTTTTCTCCTGCCAAATGATATAAACCTTAAAAAGTGAACATAACATCTTTACAATGTTACTTCTGGCCACTCAGTGTAAAATTGTGCAGTTATTTCATTGTTTGGACTTGTTTTCTGTTTTTCTATCTTAATGTGCGCATTGCAGTGAGTTAAGCTCATTTGGAGATTTTCCATTTTTTTCTCCTGCCAAATGATTTAAACCTTAAAAATGAACATAATATCTATTTAAACTTACTTCTGGCCACTCAGTGTAAAATTTTGCAATTATTTCATTGTTTGAACTTGTTTTCTGTTTTTCTATGTCAACGTGCACATTGGAGTGAGTTAAGCTCATTTGGAGATTTTCCATTTTTTTCTCCTGCCACATGATATAAACCTTAAAAAGTGAACATAACATCTTTACAATGTTACTTCTGGCCACTCAGTGAAAAATTGTGCAGTTATTTAATTGTTTGGACTTGTTTTCTGTTTTTCTATCTTAATGTGCGCATTGGAGTGAGTTAAGCTCATTTGGAGATTTTCCATTTTTTTCTCCTGCCACATGATATAAACCTTAAAAAGTGAACATAACATCTTTACAATGTTACTTCTGGACACTCAGTGTAAAATTGTGCAGTTATTTCATTGTTTGGACTTGTTTTCTGTTTTTCTATCTTAATGTGCGCATTGCAGTGAGTTAAGCTCATTTGGAGATTTTCCATTTTTTTCTCCTGCCAAATGATTTAAACCTTAAAAATGAACATAATATCTATTTAAACTTACATCTGGCCACTCAGTGTAAAATTTTGCAATTATTTCATTGTTTGAACTTGTTTTCTGTTTTTCTATGTCAACGTGCACATTGGAGTGAGTTAAGCTCATTTGGAGATTTTCCATTTTTTTCTCCTGCCACATGATATAAACCTTAAAAAGTGAACATAACATCTTTACAATGTTACTTCTGGCCACTCAGTGAAAAATTGTGCAGTTATTTCATTGTTTGGACTTGTTTTCTGTTTTTCTATCTTAATGTGCGCATTGCAGTGAGTTAAGCTCATTTGGAGATTTTCCATTTTTTTCTCCTGCCAAATGATTTAAACCTTAAAAATGAACATAATATCTATTTAAACTTACATCTGGCCACTCAGTGTAAAATTTTGCAATTATTTCATTGTTTGAACTTGTTTTCTGTTTTTCTATGTCAACGTGCACATTGGAGTGAGTTAAGCTCATTTGGAGATTTTCCATTTTTTTCTCCTGCCAAATGATATAAACCTTAAAAATGAACATAATATCTATTTAAACTTACTTCTGGCCACTCAGTGTAAAATTTTGCAATTATTTCATTGTTTGAACTTGTTTTCTGTTTTTCTATCTTAATGTGCGCATTGCAGTGAGTTAAGCTCATTTGGAGATTTTCCATTTTTTTCTCCTGCCAAATGATATAAACCTTAAAAATGAACATAATATCTATTTAAACTTACTTCTGGCCACTCAGTGTAAAATTTTTTCATTGTTTGGACTTGTTTTCTGTTTTTCTATGTTTATGTGTACATTAGAGTGAGTTAAGCTCATTTGGAGATTTTCCGTTTTTTTCTCCTGCCACATGATATAAACCTTAAAAATGAACATAATATCTATTTAAACTTACTTCTGGACACTCAGTGTAAAATTTTGCAGTTATTTCATTGTTTGGACTTGTTTTCTGTTTTTCTATCTTAATGTGCGCATTGCAGTGAGTTAAGCTCATTTGGAGATTTTCCATTTTTTTCTCCTGCCACATGATATAACCCTTAAAAAGTGAACATAACATCTTTACAATGTTACTTCTGGCCACTCAGTGTAAAACTGTGCAGTTATTTCATTGTTTGGACTTGTTTTCTGTTTTTCTATCTTAATGTGCGCATTGGAGTGAGTTAAGCTCATTTGGAGATTTTCCATTTTTTTCTCCTGCCACATGATATAAACCTTAAAAAGTGAACATAACATCTTTACAATGTTACTTCTGGCCACTCAGTGAAAAATTGTGCAGTTATTTCATTGTTTGGACTTGTTTTCTGTTTTTCTATCTTAATGTGCGCATTGCAGTGAGTTAAGCTCATTTGGAGATTTTCCATTTTTTTCTCCTGCCACATGATATAAACCTTAAAAAGTGAACATTACATCTTTACAATGTTACATCTGGCCACTCAGTGTAAAATTGTGCAGTTATTTCATTGTTTGGACTTGTTTTCTGTTTTTCTATGTCAACGTGCACATTGGAGTGAGTTAAGCTCATTTGGAGATTTTCCATTTTTTTCTCCTGCCACATGATATAAACCTTAAAAAGTGAACATAACATCTTTACAATGTTACTTCTGGACACTCAGTGAAAAATTGTGCAGTTATTTCATTGTTTGGACTTGTTTTCTGTTTTTCTATCTTAATGTGCGCATTGGAGTGAGTTAAGCTCATTTGGAGATTTTCCATTTTTTTCTCCTGCCAAATGATATAAACCTTAAAAATGAACATAATATCTATTTAAACTTACTTCTGGCCACTCAGTGTAAAATTTTGCAATTATTTCATTGTTTGAACTTGTTTTCTGTTTTTCTATCTTAATGTGCGCATTGCAGTGAGTTAAGCTCATTTGGAGATTTTCCATTTTTTTCTCCTGCCAAATGATATAAACCTTAAAAAGTGAACATAACATCTTTACAATGTTACATCTGGCCACTCAGTGTAAAATTGTGCAGTTATTTCATTGTTTGGACTTGTTTTCTGTTTTTCTATCTTAATGTGCGCATTGGAGTGAGTTAAGCTCATTTGGAGATTTTCCATTTTTTACTCCTGCCACATGATATAAACCTTAAAAAGTGAACATAACATCTTTACAATGTTACTTCTGGCCATTCAGTGAAAAATTGTGCAGTTATTTCATTGTTTGGACTTGTTTTCTGTTTTCCTATCTTAATGTTTGCATTGGAGTGAGTTAAGCTCATTTGGAGATTTTCCATTTTTTTCTCCTGCCACATGATATAAACCTTAAAAAGTGAACATAACATCTTTACAATGTTACTTCTGGACACTCAGTGTAAAATTGTGCAGTTATTTCATTGTTTGGACTTGTTTTCTGTTTTTCTATCTTAATGTGCGCATTGCAGTGAGTTAAGCTCATTTGGAGATTTTCCATTTTTTTCTCCTGCCACATGATATAAACCTTAAAAAGTGAACATAACATCTTTACAATGTTACTTCTGGCCACTCAGTGAAAAATTGTGCAGTTATTTCATTGTTTGGACTTGTTTTCTGTTTTTCTATCTTAATGTGCGCATTGGAGTGAGTTAAGCTCATTTGGAGATTTTCCATTTTTTTCTCCTGCCACATGATATAAACCTTAAAAAGTGAACATAACATCTTTACAATGTTACTTCTGGACACTCAGTGTAAAATTGTGCAGTTATTTCATTGTTTGGACTTGTTTTCTGTTTTTCTATCTTAATGTGCGCATTGCAGTGAGTTAAGCTCATTTGGAGATTTTCCATTTTTTTCTCCTGCCAAATGATATAAACCTTAAAAATGAACATAATATCTATTTAAACTTACTTCTGGCCACTCAGTGTAAAATTTTGCAATTATTTCATTGTTTGAACTTGTTTTCTGTTTTTCTATCTTAATGTGCGCATTGCAGTGAGTTAAGCTCATTTGGAGATTTTCCATTTTTTTCTCCTGCCAAATGATATAAACCTTAAAAAGTGAACATAACATCTTTACAATGTTACTTCTGGCCACTCAGTGTAAAATTGTGCAGTTATTTCATTGTTTGGACTTGTTTTCTGTTTTTCTATCTTAATGTGCGCATTGCAGTGAGTTAAGCTCATTTGGAGATTTTCCATTTTTTTCTCCTGCCAAATGATTTAAACCTTAAAAATGAACATAATATCTATTTAAACTTACTTCTGGCCACTCAGTGTAAAATTTTGCAATTATTTCATTGTTTGAACTTGTTTTCTGTTTTTCTATGTCAACGTGCACATTGGAGTGAGTTAAGCTCATTTGGAGATTTTCCATTTTTTTCTCCTGCCACATGATATAAACCTTAAAAAGTGAACATAACATCTTTACAATGTTACTTCTGGCCACTCAGTGAAAAATTGTGCAGTTATTTCATTGTTTGGACTTGTTTTCTGTTTTTCTATCTTAATGTGCGCATTGGAGTGAGTTAAGCTCATTTGGAGATTTTCCATTTTTTTCTCCTGCCACATGATATAAACCTTAAAAAGTGAACATAACATCTTTACAATGTTACTTCTGGACACTCAGTGTAAAATTGTGCAGTTATTTCATTGTTTGGACTTGTTTTCTGTTTTTCTATCTTAATGTGCGCATTGCAGTGAGTTAAGCTCATTTGGAGATTTTCCATTTTTTTCTCCTGCCAAATGATTTAAACCTTAAAAATGAACATAATATCTATTTAAACTTACTTCTGGCCACTCAGTGTAAAATTTTGCAATTATTTCATTGTTTGAACTTGTTTTCTGTTTTTCTATGTCAACGTGCACATTGGAGTGAGTTAAGCTCATTTGGAGATTTTCCATTTTTTTCTCCTGCCACATGATATAAACCTTAAAAAGTGAACATAACATCTTTACAATGTTACTTCTGGCCACTCAGTGAAAAATTGTGCAGTTATTTCATTGTTTGGACTTGTTTTCTGTTTTTCTATCTTAATGTGCGCATTGCAGTGAGTTAAGCTCATTTGGAGATTTTCCATTTTTTTCTCCTGCCAAATGATATAAACCTTAAAAATGAACATAATATCTATTTAAACTTACTTCTGGCCACTCAGTGTAAAATTTTTTCATTGTTTGGACTTGTTTTCTGTTTTTCTATGTTTATGTGTACATTAGAGTGAGTTAAGCTCATTTGGAGATTTTCCGTTTTTTTCTCCTGCCACATGATATAAACCTTAAAAATGAACATAATATCTATTTAAACTTACTTCTGGACACTCAGTGTAAAATTTTGCAGTTATTTCATTGTTTGGACTTGTTTTCTGTTTTTCTATCTTAATGTGCGCATTGCAGTGAGTTAAGCTCATTTGGAGATTTTCCATTTTTTTCTCCTGCCACATGATATAACCCTTAAAAAGTGAACATAACATCTTTACAATGTTACTTCTGGCCACTCAGTGTAAAACTGTGCAGTTATTTCATTGTTTGGACTTGTTTTCTGTTTTTCTATCTTAATGTGCGCATTGGAGTGAGTTAAGCTCATTTGGAGATTTTCCATTTTTTTCTCCTGCCACATGATATAAACCTTAAAAAGTGAACATAACATCTTTACAATGTTACTTCTGGCCACTCAGTGAAAAATTGTGCAGTTATTTCATTGTTTGGACTTGTTTTCTGTTTTTCTATCTTAATGTGCGCATTGCAGTGAGTTAAGCTCATTTGGAGATTTTCCATTTTTTTCTCCTGCCACATGATATAAACCTTAAAAAGTGAACATAACATCTTTACAATGTTACATCTGGCCACTCAGTGTAAAATTGTGCAGTTATTTCATTGTTTGGACTTGTTTTCTGTTTTTCTATGTCAACGTGCACATTGGAGTGAGTTAAGCTCATTTGGAGATTTTCCATTTTTTTCTCCTGCCACATGATATAAACCTTAAAAAGTGAACATAACATCTTTACAATGTTACTTCTGGACACTCAGTGAAAAATTGTGCAGTTATTTCATTGTTTGGACTTGTTTTCTGTTTTTCTATCTTAATGTGCGCATTGGAGTGAGTTAAGCTCATTTGGAGATTTTCCATTTTTTTCTCCTGCCAAATGATATAAACCTTAAAAATGAACATAATATCTATTTAAACTTACTTCTGGCCACTCAGTGTAAAATTTTGCAATTATTTCATTGTTTGAACTTGTTTTCTGTTTTTCTATCTTAATGTGCGCATTGCAGTGAGTTAAGCTCATTTGGAGATTTTCCATTTTTTTCTCCTGCCAAATGATATAAACCTTAAAAAGTGAACATAACATCTTTACAATGTTACATCTGGCCACTCAGTGTAAAATTGTGCAGTTATTTCATTGTTTGGACTTGTTTTCTGTTTTTCTATCTTAATGTGCGCATTGGAGTGAGTTAAGCTCATTTGGAGATTTTCCATTTTTTACTCCTGCCACATGATATAAACCTTAAAAAGTGAACATAACATCTTTACAATGTTACTTCTGGCCATTCAGTGAAAAATTGTGCAGTTATTTCATTGTTTGGACTTGTTTTCTGTTTTCCTATCTTAATGTTTGCATTGGAGTGAGTTAAGCTCATTTGGAGATTTTCCATTTTTTTCTCCTGCCACATGATATAAACCTTAAAAAGTGAACATAACATCTTTACAATGTTACTTCTGGACACTCAGTGTAAAATTGTGCAGTTATTTCATTGTTTGGACTTGTTTTCTGTTTTTCTATCTTAATGTGCGCATTGCAGTGAGTTAAGCTCATTTGGAGATTTTCCATTTTTTTCTCCTGCCACATGATATAAACCTTAAAAAGTGAACATAACATCTTTACAATGTTACTTCTGGCCACTCAGTGAAAAATTGTGCAGTTATTTCATTGTTTGGACTTGTTTTCTGTTTTTCTATCTTAATGTGCGCATTGGAGTGAGTTAAGCTCATTTGGAGATTTTCCATTTTTTTCTCCTGCCACATGATATAAACCTTAAAAAGTGAACATAACATCTTTACAATGTTACTTCTGGACACTCAGTGTAAAATTGTGCAGTTATTTCATTGTTTGGACTTGTTTTCTGTTTTTCTATCTTAATGTGCGCATTGCAGTGAGTTAAGCTCATTTGGAGATTTTCCATTTTTTTCTCCTGCCAAATGATATAAACCTTAAAAATGAACATAATATCTATTTAAACTTACTTCTGGCCACTCAGTGTAAAATTTTGCAATTATTTCATTGTTTGAACTTGTTTTCTGTTTTTCTATCTTAATGTGCGCATTGCAGTGAGTTAAGCTCATTTGGAGATTTTCCATTTTTTTCTCCTGCCAAATGATATAAACCTTAAAAAGTGAACATAACATCTTTACAATGTTACTTCTGGCCACTCAGTGTAAAATTGTGCAGTTATTTCATTGTTTGGACTTGTTTTCTGTTTTTCTATCTTAATGTGCGCATTGCAGTGAGTTAAGCTCATTTGGAGATTTTCCATTTTTTTCTCCTGCCAAATGATTTAAACCTTAAAAATGAACATAATATCTATTTAAACTTACTTCTGGCCACTCAGTGTAAAATTTTGCAATTATTTCATTGTTTGAACTTGTTTTCTGTTTTTCTATGTCAACGTGCACATTGGAGTGAGTTAAGCTCATTTGGAGATTTTCCATTTTTTTCTCCTGCCACATGATATAAACCTTAAAAAGTGAACATAACATCTTTACAATGTTACTTCTGGCCACTCAGTGAAAAATTGTGCAGTTATTTCATTGTTTGGGCTTGTTTTCTGTTTTTCTATCTTAATGTGCGCATTGGAGTGAGTTAAGCTCATTTGGAGATTTTCCATTTTTTTCTCCTGCCACATGATATAAACCTTAAAAAGTGAACATAACATCTTTACAATGTTACTTCTGGACACTCAGTGTAAAATTGTGCAGTTATTTCATTGTTTGGACTTGTTTTCTGTTTTTCTATCTTAATGTGCGCATTGCAGTGAGTTAAGCTCATTTGGAGATTTTCCATTTTTTTCTCCTGCCAAATGATTTAAACCTTAAAAATGAACATAATATCTATTTAAACTTACTTCTGGCCACTCAGTGTAAAATTTTGCAATTATTTCATTGTTTGAACTTGTTTTCTGTTTTTCTATGTCAACGTGCACATTGGAGTGAGTTAAGCTCATTTGGAGATTTTCCATTTTTTTCTCCTGCCACATGATATAAACCTTAAAAAGTGAACATAACATCTTTACAATGTTACTTCTGGACACTCAGTGTAAAATTGTGCAGTTATTTCATTGTTTGGACTTGTTTTCTGTTTTTCTATCTTAATGTGCGCATTGCAGTGAGTTAAGCTCATTTGGAGATTTTCCATTTTTTTCTCCTGCCAAATGATATAAACCTTAAAAATGAACATAATATCTATTTAAACTTACTTCTGGCCACTCAGTGTAAAATTTTTTCATTGTTTGGACTTGTTTTCTGTTTTTCTATGTTTATGTGTACATTAGAGTGAGTTAAGCTCATTTGGAGATTTTCCGTTTTTTTCTCCTGCCACATGATATAAACCTTAAAAATGAACATAATATCTATTTAAACTTACTTCTGGACACTCAGTGTAAAATTTTGCAGTTATTTCATTGTTTGGACTTGTTTTCTGTTTTTCTATCTTAATGTGCGCATTGCAGTGAGTTAAGCTCATTTGGAGATTTTCCATTTTTTTCTCCTGCCACATGATATAACCCTTAAAAAGTGAACATAACATCTTTACAATGTTACTTCTGGCCACTCAGTGTAAAACTGTGCAGTTATTTCATTGTTTGGACTTGTTTTCTGTTTTTCTATCTTAATGTGCGCATTGGAGTGAGTTAAGCTCATTTGGAGATTTTCCATTTTTTTCTCCTGCCACATGATATAAACCTTAAAAAGTGAACATAACATCTTTACAATGTTACTTCTGGCCACTCAGTGAAAAATTGTGCAGTTATTTCATTGTTTGGACTTGTTTTCTGTTTTTCTATCTTAATGTGCGCATTGCAGTGAGTTAAGCTCATTTGGAGATTTTCCATTTTTTTCTCCTGCCACATGATATAAACCTTAAAAAGTGAACATAACATCTTTACAATGTTACATCTGGCCACTCAGTGTAAAATTGTGCAGTTATTTCATTGTTTGGACTTGTTTTCTGTTTTTCTATGTCAACGTGCACATTGGAGTGAGTTAAGCTCATTTGGAGATTTTCCATTTTTTTCTCCTGCCACATGATATAAACCTTAAAAAGTGAACATAACATCTTTACAATGTTACTTCTGGACACTCAGTGAAAAATTGTGCAGTTATTTCATTGTTTGGACTTGTTTTCTGTTTTTCTATCTTAATGTGCGCATTGGAGTGAGTTAAGCTCATTTGGAGATTTTCCATTTTTTTCTCCTGCCAAATGATATAAACCTTAAAAATGAACTAAATATCTATTTAAACTTACTTCTGGCCACTCAGTGTAAAATTTTGCAATTATTTCATTGTTTGAACTTGTTTTCTGTTTTTCTATCTTAATGTGCGCATTGCAGTGAGTTAAGCTCATTTGGAGATTTTCCATTTTTTTCTCCTGCCAAATGATATAAACCTTAAAAAGTGAACATAACATCTTTACAATGTTACATCTGGCCACTCAGTGTAAAATTGTGCAGTTATTTCATTGTTTGGACTTGTTTTCTGTTTTTCTATCTTAATGTGCGCATTGGAGTGAGTTAAGCTCATTTGGAGATTTTCCATTTTTTACTCCTGCCACATGATATAAACCTTAAAAAGTGAACATAACATCTTTACAATGTTACTTCTGGCCATTCAGTGAAAAATTGTGCAGTTATTTCATTGTTTGGACTTGTTTTCTGTTTTCCTATCTTAATGTTTGCATTGGAGTGAGTTAAGCTCATTTGGAGATTTTCCATTTTTTTCTCCTGCCACATGATATAAACCTTAAAAAGTGAACATAACATCTTTACAATGTTACTTCTGGACACTCAGTGTAAAATTGTGCAGTTATTTCATTGTTTGGACTTGTTTTCTGTTTTTCTATCTTAATGTGCGCATTGCAGTGAGTTAAGCTCATTTGGAGATTTTCCATTTTTTTCTCCTGCCACATGATATAAACCTTAAAAAGTGAACATAACATCTTTACAATGTTACTTCTGGCCACTCAGTGAAAAATTGTGCAGTTATTTCATTGTTTGGACTTGTTTTCTGTTTTTCTATCTTAATGTGCGCATTGGAGTGAGTTAAGCTCATTTGGAGATTTTCCATTTTTTTCTCCTGCCACATGATATAAACCTTAAAAAGTGAACATAACATCTTTACAATGTTACTTCTGGACACTCAGTGTAAAATTGTGCAGTTATTTCATTGTTTGGACTTGTTTTCTGTTTTTCTATCTTAATGTGCGCATTGCAGTGAGTTAAGTTCATTTGGAGATTTTCCATTTTTTTCTCCTGCCAAATGATATAAACCTTAAAAATGAACATAATATCTATTTAAACTTACTTCTGGCCACTCAGTGTAAAATTTTGCAATTATTTCATTGTTTGAACTTGTTTTCTGTTTTTCTATCTTAATGTGCGCATTGCAGTGAGTTAAGCTCATTTGGAGATTTTCCATTTTTTTCTCCTGCCAAATGATATAAACCTTAAAAAGTGAACATAACATCTTTACAATGTTACTTCTGGCCACTCAGTGTAAAATTGTGCAGTTATTTCATTGTTTGGACTTGTTTTCTGTTTTTCTATCTTAATGTGCGCATTGCAGTGAGTTAAGCTCATTTGGAGATTTTCCATTTTTTTCTCCTGCCAAATGATTTAAACCTTAAAAATGAACATAATATCTATTTAAATTTACTTCTGGCCACTCAGTGTAAAATTTTGCAATTATTTCATTGTTTGAACTTGTTTTCTGTTTTTCTATGTCAACGTGCACATTGGAGTGAGTTAAGCTCATTTGGAGATTTTCCATTTTTTTCTCCTGCCACATGATATAAACCTTAAAAAGTGAACATAACATCTTTACAATGTTACTTCTGGCCACTCAGTGAAAAATTGTGCAGTTATTTCATTGTTTGGACTTGTTTTCTGTTTTTCTATCTTAATGTGCGCATTGGCGTGAGTTAAGCTCATTTGGAGATTTTCCATTTTTTTCTCCTGCCACATGATATAAACCTTAAAAAGTGAACATAACATCTTTACAATGTTACTTCTGGACACTCAGTGTAAAATTGTGCAGTTATTTCATTGTTTGGACTTGTTTTCTGTTTTTCTATCTTAATGTGCGCATTGCAGTGAGTTAAGCTCATTTGGAGATTTTCCATTTTTTTCTCCTGCCAAATGATTTAAACCTTAAAAATGAACATAATATCTATTTAAACTTACTTCTGGCCACTCAGTGTAAAATTTTGCAATTATTTCATTGTTTGAACTTGTTTTCTGTTTTTCTATGTCAACGTGCACATTGGAGTGAGTTAAGCTCATTTGGAGATTTTCCATTTTTTTCTCCTGCCACATGATATAAACCTTAAAAAGTGAACATAACATCTTTACAATGTTACTTCTGGACACTCAGTGTAAAATTGTGCAGTTATTTCATTGTTTGGACTTGTTTTCTGTTTTTCTATCTTAATGTGCGCATTGCAGTGAGTTAAGCTCATTTGGAGATTTTCCATTTTTTTCTCCTGCCAAATGATTTAAACCTTAAAAATGAACATAATATCTATTTAAACTTACTTCTGGCCACTCAGTGTAAAATTTTGCAATTATTTCATTGTTTGAACTTGTTTTCTGTTTTTCTATGTCAACGTGCACATTGGAGTGAGTTAAGCTCATTTGGAGATTTTCCATTTTTTTCTCCTGCCACATGATATAAACCTTAAAAAGTGAACATAACATCTTTACAATGTTACTTCTGGACACTCAGTGTAAAATTGTGCAGTTATTTCATTGTTTGGACTTGTTTTCTGTTTTTCTATCTTAATGTGCGCATTGCAGTGAGTTAAGCTCATTTGGAGATTTTCCATTTTTTTCTCCTGCCAAATGATATAAACCTTAAAAATGAACATAATATCTATTTAAACTTACTTCTGGCCACTCAGTGTAAAATTTTTTCATTGTTTGGACTTGTTTTCTCTTTTTCTATGTTTATGTGTACATTAGAGTGAGTTAAGCTCATTTGGAGATTTTCCGTTTTTTTCTCCTGCCACATGATATAAACCTTAAAAATGAACATAATATCTATTTAAACTTACTTCTGGACACTCAGTGTAAAATTTTGCAGTTATTTCATTGTTTGGACTTGTTTTCTGTTTTTCTATCTTAATGTGTGCATTGCAGTGAGTTAAGCTCATTTGGAGATTTTCCATTTTTTTCTCCTGCCACATGATATAACCCTTAAAAAGTGAACATAACATCTTTACAATGTTACTTCTGGCCACTCAGTGTAAAACTGTGCAGTTATTTCATTGTTTGGACTTGTTTTCTGTTTTTCTATCTTAATGTGCGCATTGGAGTGAGTTAAGCTCATTTGGAGATTTTCCATTTTTTTCTCCTGCCACATGATATAAACCTTAAAAAGTGAACATAACATCTTTACAATGTTACTTCTGGCCACTCAGTGAAAAATTGTGCAGTTATTTCATTGTTTGGACTTGTTTTCTGTTTTTCTATCTTAATGTGCGCATTGCAGTGAGTTAAGCTCATTTGGAGATTTTCCATTTTTTTCTCCTGCCACATGATATAAACCTTAAAAAGTGAACATAACATCTTTAAAATGTTACATCTGGCCACTCAGTGTAAAATTGTGCAGTTATTTCATTGTTTGGACTTGTTTTCTGTTTTTCTATGTCAACGTGCGCATTGGAGTGAGTTAAGCTCATTTGGAGATTTTCCATTTTTTTCTCCTGCCACATGATATAAACCTTAAAAAGTGAACATAACATCTTTACAATGTTACTTCTGGACACGCAGTGTAAAATTGTGCAGTTATTTCATTGTTTGGACTTGTTTTCTGTTTTTCTATCTTAATGTGCGCATTGCAGTGAGTTAAGCTCATTTGGAGATTTTCCATTTTTTTCTCCTGCCAAATGATATAAACCTTAAAAATGAACATAATATCTATTTAAACTTACTTCTGGCCACTCAGTGTAAAATTTTGCAATTATTTCATTGTTTGAACTTGTTTTCTGTTTTTCTATCTTAATGTGCGCATTGCAGTGAGTTAAGCTCATTTGGAGATTTTCCATTTTTTTCTCCTGCCAAATGATATAAACCTTAAAAATGAACATAATATCTATTTAAACTTACTTCTGGCCACTCAGTGTAAAATTTTGCAATTATTTCATTGTTTGAACTTGTTTTCTGTTTTTCTATCTTAATGTGCGCATTGCAGTGAGTTAAGCTCATTTGGAGATTTTCCATTTTTTTCTCCTGCCAAATGATATAAACCTTAAAAAGTGAAAATAACATCTTTACAATGTTACATCTGGCCACTCAGTGTAAAATTGTGCAGTTATTTCATTGTTTGGACTTGTTTTCTGTTTTTCTATCTTAATGTGCGCATTGGAGTGAGTTAAGCTCATTTGGAGATTTTCCATTTTTTTCTCCTGCCACATGATATAAACCTTAAAAAGTGAACATAACATCTTTACAATGTTACTTCTGGCCACTCAGTGAAAAATTGTGCAATTATTTCATTGTTTGGACTTGTTTTCTGTTTTTCTATCTTAATGTTTGCATTGGAGTGAGTTAAGCTCATTTGGAGATTTTCAATTTTTTTCTCCTGCCACATGATATAAACCTTAAAAAGTGAACATAACATCTTTACAATTTTACTTCTGGACACTCAGTGTAAAATTGTGCAGTTATTTCATTGTTTGGACTTGTTTTCTGTTTTTCTATCTTAATGTGCGCATTGCAGTGAGTTAAGCTCATTTGGAGATTTTCCATTTTTTTCTCCTGCCAAATGATATAAACCTTAAAAATGAACATAATATCTATTTAAACTTACTTCTGGCCACTCAGTGTAAAATTTTGCAATTATTTCATTGTTTGAACTTGTTTTCTGTTTTTCTATCTTAATGTGCGCATTGCAGTGAGTTAAGCTCATTTGGAGATTTTCCATTTTTTTCTCCTGCCAAATGATATAAACCTTAAAAAGTGAACATAACATCTTTACAATGTTACATCTGGCCACTCAGTGTAAAATTGTGCAGTTATTTCATTGTTTGAACTTGTTTTCTGTTTTTCTATCTTAATATGCGCATTGGAGTGAGTTAAGCTCATTTGGAGATTTTCCATTTTTTTCTCCTGCCACATGATATAAACCTTAAAAAGTGAACATAACATCTTTACAATGTTACTTCTGGCCACTCAGTGAAAAATTGTGCAGTTATTTCATTGTTTGGACTTGTTTTCTGTTTTTCTATCTTAATGTGCGCATTGCAGTGAGTTAAGCTCATTTGGAGATTTTCCATTTTTTTCTCCTGCCAAATGATATAAACCTTAAAAATGAACATAATATCTATTTAAACTTACTTCTGGCCACTCAGTGTAAAATTTTGCAATTATTTCATTGTTTGAACTTGTTTTCTGTTTTTCTATCTTAATGTGCGCATTGCAGTGAGTTAAGCTCATTTGGAGATTTTCCATTTTTTTCTCCTGCCACATGATATAAACCTTAAAAATGAACATAATATCTATTTAAACTTACTTCTGGCCACTCAGTGTATAATTTTGCAATTATTTCATTGTTTGAACTTGTTTTCTGTTTTTCTATGTCAACGTGCACATTGGAGTGAGTTAAGCTCATTTGGAGATTTTCCATTTTTTTCTCCTGCCACATGATATAAACCTTAAAAAGTGAACATAACATCTTTACAATGTTACTTCTGGCCACTCAGTGTAAAATTGTGCAGTTATTTCATTGTTTGGACTTGTTTTCTGTTTTTCTATGTCAACGTGCACATTGGAGTGAGTTAAGCTCATTTGGAGATTTTCCATTTTTTTCTCCTGCCACATGATATAAACCTTAAAAAGTGAACATAACATCTTTACAATGTTACTTCTGGACACTCAGTGAAAAATTGTGCAGTTATTTCATTGTTTGGACTTGTTTTCTGTTTTTCTATCTTAATGTGCGCATTGGAGTGAGTTAAGCTCATTTGGAGATTTTCCATTTTTTTCTCCTGCCAAATGATATAAACCTTAAAAATGAACATAATATCTATTTAAACTTACTTCTGGCCACTCAGTGTAAAATTTTGCAATTATTTCATTGTTTGAACTTGTTTTCTGTTTTTCTATCTTAATGTGCGCATTGCAGTGAGTTAAGCTCATTTGGAGATTTTCCATTTTTTTCTCCTGCCAAATGATATAAACCTTAAAAAGTGAACATAACATCTTTACAATGTTACCGCTGGCCACTCAGTGTAAAATTGTGCAGTTATTTCATTGTTTGGACTTGTTTTCTGTTTTTCTATCTTAATGTGCGCATTGGAGTGAGTTAAGCTCATTTGGAGATTTTCCATTTTTTACTCCTGCCACATGATATAAACCTTAAAAAGTGAACATAACATCTTTACAATGTTACTTCTGGCCATTCAGTGAAAAATTGTGCAGTTATTTCATTGTTTGGACTTGTTTTCTGTTTTCCTATCTTAATGTTTGCATTGGAGTGAGTTAAGCTCATTTGGAGATTTTCCATTTTTTTCTCCTGCCACATGATATAAACCTTAAAAAGTGAACATAACATCTTTACAATGTTACTTCTGGACACTCAGTGTAAAATTGTGCAGTTATTTCATTGTTTGGACTTGTTTTCTGTTTTTCTATCTTAATGTGCGCATTGCAGTGAGTTAAGCTCATTTGGAGATTTTCCATTTTTTTCTCCTGCCACATGATATAAACCTTAAAAAGTGAACATAACATCTTAACAATGTTACTTCTGGCCACTCAGTGAAAAATTGTGCAGTTATTTCATTGTTTGGACTTGTTTTCTGTTTTTCTATCTTAATGTGCGCATTGGAGTGAGTTAAGCTCATTTGGAGATTTTCCATTTTTTTCTCCTGCCACATGATATAAACCTTAAAAAGTGAACATAACATCTTTACAATGTTACTTCTGGACACTCAGTGTAAAATTGTGCAGTTATTTCATTGTTTGGACTTGTTTTCTGTTTTTCTATCTTAATGTGCGCATTGGAGTGAGTTAAGCTCATTTGGAGATTTTCCATTTTTTTCTCCTGCCACATGATATAAACCTTAAAAAGTGAACATAACATCTTTACAATGTTACTTCTGGACACTCAGTGTAAAATTGTGCAGTTATTTCATTGTTTGGACTTGTTTTCTGTTTTTCTATCTTAATGTGCGCATTGGAGTGAGTTAAGCTCATTTGGAGATTTTCCATTTTTTTCTCCTGCCAAATGATATAAACCTTAAAAATGAACATAATATCTATTTAAACTTACTTCTGGCCACTCAGTGTAAAATTTTGCAATTATTTCATTGTTTGAACTTGTTTTCTGTTTTTCTATCTTAATGTGCGCATTGCAGTGAGTTAAGCTCATTTGGAGATTTTCCATTTTTTTCTCCTGCCAAATGATATAAACCTTAAAAAGTGAACATAACATCTTTACAATGTTACTTCTGGCCACTCAGTGTAAAATTGTGCAGTTATTTCATTGTTTGGACTTGTTTTCTGTTTTTCTATCTTAATGTGCGCATTGCAGTGAGTTAAGCTCATTTGGAGATTTTCCATTTTTTTCTCCTGCCAAATGATTTAAACCTTAAAAATGAACATAATATCTATTTAAACTTACTTCTGGCCACTCAGTGTAAAATTTTGCAATTATTTCATTGTTTGAACTTGTTTTCTGTTTTTCTATGTCAACGTGCACATTGGAGTGAGTTAAGCTCATTTGGAGATTTTCCATTTTTTTCTCCTGCCACATGATATAAACCTTAAAAAGTGAACATAACATCTTTACAATGTTACTTCTGGCCACTCAGTGAAAAATTGTGCAGTTATTTCATTGTTTGGACTTGTTTTCTGTTTTTCTATCTTAATGTGCGCATTGGAGTGAGTTAAGCTCATTTGGAGATTTTCCATTTTTTTCTCCTGCCACATGATATAAACCTTAAAAAGTGAACATAACATCTTTACAATGTTACTTCTGGACACTCAGTGTAAAATTGTGCAGTTATTTCATTGTTTGGACTTGTTTTCTGTTTTTCTATCTTAATGTGCGCATTGCAGTGAGTTAAGCTCATTTGGAGATTTTCCATTTTTTTCTCCTGCCAAATGATTTAAACCTTAAAAATGAACATAATATCTATTTAAACTTACTTCTGGCCACTCAGTGTAAAATTTTGCAATTATTTCATTGTTTGAACTTGTTTTCTGTTTTTCTATGTCAACGTGCACATTGGAGTGAGTTAAGCTCATTTGGAGATTTTCCATTTTTTTCTCCTGCCACATGATATAAACCTTAAAAAGTGAACATAACATCTTTACAATGTTACTTCTGGACACTCAGTGTAAAATTGTGCAGTTATTTCATTGTTTGGACTTGTTTTCTGTTTTTCTATCTTAATGTGCGCATTGCAGTGAGTTAAGCTCATTTGGAGATTTTCCATTTTTTTCTCCTGCCAAATGATATAAACCTTAAAAATGAACATAATATCTATTTAAACTTACTTCTGGCCACTCAGTGTAAAATTTTTTCATTGTTTGGACTTGTTTTCTGTTTTTCTATGTTTATGTGTACATTAGAGTGAGTTAAGCTCATTTGGAGATTTTCCGTTTTTTTCTCCTGCCACATGATATAAACCTTAAAAATGAACATAATATCTATTTAAACTTACTTCTGGACACTCAGTGTAAAATTTTGCAGTTATTTCATTGTTTGGACTTGTTTTCTGTTTTTCTATCTTAATGTGCGCATTGCAGTGAGTTAAGCTCATTTGGAGATTTTCCATTTTTTTCTCCTGCCACATGATATAACCCTTAAAAAGTGAACATAACATCTTTACAATGTTACTTCTGGCCACTCAGTGTAAAACTGTGCAGTTATTTCATTGTTTGGACTTGTTTTCTGTTTTTCTATCTTAATGTGCGCATTGGAGTGAGTTAAGCTCATTTGGAGATTTTCCATTTTTTTCTC
Organism: Microchirus variegatus; assembly: GCF_963457635.1. Classification (NCBI taxonomy): domain Eukaryota; kingdom Metazoa; phylum Chordata; class Actinopteri; order Pleuronectiformes; family Soleidae; genus Microchirus; species Microchirus variegatus. The sequence goes on along the minus strand of NC_139820.1, from coordinate 13,496,431 downwards.
CTGCCACATGATATAAACCTTAAAAAGTGAACATAACATCTTTACAATGTTACTTCTGGCCACTCAGTGTAAAATTGTGCAGTTATTTCATTGTTTGGACTTGTTTTCTGTTTTTCTATCTTAATGTGCGCATTGGAGTGAGTTAAGCTCATTTGGAGATTTTCCATTTTTTTCTCCTGCCACATGATATAAACCTTAAAAAGTGAACATAACATCTTTACAATGTTACTTCTGGACACTCAGTGTAAAATTGTGCAGTTATTTCATTGTTTGGACTTGTTTTCTGTTTTTCTATCTTAATGTGCGCATTGCAGTGAGTTAAGCTCATTTGGAGATTTTCCATTTTTTTCTCCTGCCAAATGATATAAACCTTAAAAATGAACATAATATCTATTTAAACTTACTTCTGGCCACTCAGTGTAAAATTTTGCAATTATTTCATTGTTTGAACTTGTTTTCTGTTTTTCTATCTTAATGTGCGCATTGCAGTGAGTTAAGCTCATTTGGAGATTTTCCATTTTTTTCTCCTGCCAAATGATATAAACCTTAAAAAGTGAACATAACATCTTTACAATGTTACTTCTGGCCACTCAGTGTAAAATTGTGCAGTTATTTCATTGTTTGGACTTGTTTTCTGTTTTTCTATCTTAATGTGCGCATTGCAGTGAGTTAAGCTCATTTGGAGATTTTCCATTTTTTTCTCCTGCCAAATGATTTAAACCTTAAAAATGAACATAATATCTATTTAAACTTACTTCTGGCCACTCAGTGTAAAATTTTGCAATTATTTCATTGTTTGAACTTGTTTTCTGTTTTTCTATGTCAACGTGCACATTGGAGTGAGTTAAGCTCATTTGGAGATTTTCCATTTTTTTCTCCTGCCACATGATATAAACCTTAAAAAGTGAACATAACATCTTTACAATGTTACTTCTGGCCACTCAGTGAAAAATTGTGCAGTTATTTCATTGTTTGGACTTGTTTTCTGTTTTTCTATCTTAATGTGCGCATTGGAGTGAGTTAAGCTCATTTGGAGATTTTCCATTTTTTTCTCCTGCCACATGATATAAACCTTAAAAAGTGAACATAACATCTTTACAATGTTACTTCTGGACACTCAGTGTAAAATTGTGCAGTTATTTCATTGTTTGGACTTGTTTTCTGTTTTTCTATCTTAATGTGCGCATTGCAGTGAGTTAAGCTCATTTGGAGATTTTCCATTTTTTTCTCCTGCCAAATGATTTAAACCTTAAAAATGAACATAATATCTATTTAAACTTACTTCTGGCCACTCAGTGTAAAATTTTGCAATTATTTCATTGTTTGAACTTGTTTTCTGTTTTTCTATGTCAACGTGCACATTGGAGTGAGTTAAGCTCATTTGGAGATTTTCCATTTTTTTCTCCTGCCACATGATATAAACCTTAAAAAGTGAACATAACATCTTTACAATGTTACTTCTGGACACTCAGTGTAAAATTGTGCAGTTATTTCATTGTTTGGACTTGTTTTCTGTTTTTCTATCTTAATGTGCGCATTGCAGTGAGTTAAGCTCATTTGGAGATTTTCCATTTTTTTCTCCTGCCAAATGATATAAACCTTAAAAATGAACATAATATCTATTTAAACTTACTTCTGGCCACTCAGTGTAAAATTTTTTCATTGTTTGGACTTGTTTTCTGTTTTTCTATGTTTATGTGTACATTCGAGTGAGTTAAGCTCATTTGGAGATTTTCCGTTTTTTTCTCCTGCCACATGATATAAACCTTAAAAATGAACATAATATCTATTTAAACTTACTTCTGGACACTCAGTGTAAAATTTTGCAGTTATTTCATTGTTTGGACTTGTTTTCTGTTTTTCTATCTTAATGTGCGCATTGCAGTGAGTTAAGCTCATTTGGAGATTTTCCATTTTTTTCTCCTGCCACATGATATAACCCTTAAAAAGTGAACATAACATCTTTACAATGTTACTTCTGGCCACTCAGTGTAAAACTGTGCAGTTATTTCATTGTTTGGACTTGTTTTCTGTTTTTCTATCTTAATGTGCGCATTGGAGTGAGTTAAGCTCATTTGGAGATTTTCCATTTTTTTCTCCTGCCACATGATATAAACCTTAAAAAGTGAACATAACATCTTTACAATGTTACTTCTGGCCACTCAGTGAAAAATTGTGCAGTTATTTCATTGTTTGGACTTGTTTTCTGTTTTTCTATCTTAATGTGCGCATTGCAGTGAGTTAAGCTCATTTGGAGATTTTCCATTTTTTTCTCCTGCCACATGATATAAACCTTAAAAAGTGAACATAACATCTTTACAATGTTACATCTGGCCACTCAGTGTAAAATTGTGCAGTTATTTCATTGTTTGGACTTGTTTTCTGTTTTTCTATGTCAACGTGCACATTGGAGTGAGTTAAGCTCATTTGGAGATTTTCCATTTTTTTCTCCTGCCACATGATATAAACCTTAAAAAGTGAACATAACATCTTTACAATGTTACTTCTGGACACTCAGTGAAAAATTGTGCAGTTATTTCATTGTTTGGACTTGTTTTCTGTTTTTCTATCTTAATGTGCGCATTGGAGTGAGTTAAGCTCATTTGGAGATTTTCCATTTTTTTCTCCTGCCAAATGATATAAACCTTAAAAATGAACTAAATATCTATTTAAACTTACTTCTGGCCACTCAGTGTAAAATTTTGCAATTATTTCATTGTTTGAACTTGTTTTCTGTTTTTCTATCTTAATGTGCGCATTGCAGTGAGTTAAGCTCATTTGGAGATTTTCCATTTTTTTCTCCTGCCAAATGATATAAACCTTAAAAAGTGAACATAACATCTTTACAATGTTACATCTGGCCACTCAGTGTAAAATTGTGCAGTTATTTCATTGTTTGGACTTGTTTTCTGTTTTTCTATCTTAATGTGCGCATTGCAGTGAGTTAAGCTCATTTGGAGATTTTCCATTTTTTTCTCCTGCCAAATGATTTAAACCTTAAAAATGAACATAATATCTATTTAAACTTACTTCTGGCCACTCAGTGTAAAATTTTGCAATTATTTCATTGTTTGAACTTGTTTTCTGTTTTTCTATGTCAACGTGCACATTGGAGTGAGTTAAGCTCATTTGGAGATTTTCCATTTTTTTCTCCTGCCACATGATATAAACCTTAAAAAGTGAACATAACATCTTTACAATGTTACTTCTGGACACTCAGTGTAAAATTGTGCAGTTATTTCATTGTTTGGACTTGTTTTCTGTTTTTCTATCTTAATGTGCGCATTGCAGTGAGTTAAGCTCATTTGGAGATTTTCCATTTTTTTCTCCTGCCAAATGATATAAACCTTAAAAATGAACATAATATCTATTTAAACTTACTTCTGGCCACTCAGTGTAAAATTTTTTCATTGTTTGGACTTGTTTTCTCTTTTTCTATGTTTATGTGTACATTAGAGTGAGTTAAGCTCATTTGGAGATTTTCCGTTTTTTTCTCCTGCCACATGATATAAACCTTAAAAATGAACATAATATCTATTTAAACTTACTTCTGGACACTCAGTGTAAAATTTTGCAGTTATTTCATTGTTTGGACTTGTTTTCTGTTTTTCTATCTTAATGTGTGCATTGCAGTGAGTTAAGCTCATTTGGAGATTTTCCATTTTTTTCTCCTGCCACATGATATAACCCTTAAAAAGTGAACATAACATCTTTACAATGTTACTTCTGGCCACTCAGTGTAAAACTGTGCAGTTATTTCATTGTTTGGACTTGTTTTCTGTTTTTCTATCTTAATGTGCGCATTGGAGTGAGTTAAGCTCATTTGGAGATTTTCCATTTTTTTCTCCTGCCACATGATATAAACCTTAAAAAGTGAACATAACATCTTTACAATGTTACTTCTGGCCACTCAGTGAAAAATTGTGCAGTTATTTCATTGTTTGGACTTGTTTTCTGTTTTTTTATCTTAATGTGCGCATTGCAGTGAGTTAAGCTCATTTGGAGATTTTCCATTTTTTTCTCCTGCCACATGATATAAACCTTAAAAAGTGAACATAACATCTTTAAAATGTTACATCTGGCCACTCAGTGTAAAATTGTGCAGTTATTTCATTGTTTGGACTTGTTTTCTGTTTTTCTATGTCAACGTGCGCATTGGAGTGAGTTAAGCTCATTTGGAGATTTTCCATTTTTTTCTCCTGCCACATGATATAAACCTTAAAAAGTGAACATAACATCTTTACAATGTTACTTCTGGACACTCAGTGTAAAATTGTGCAGTTATTTCATTGTTTGGACTTGTTTTCTGTTTTTCTATCTTAATGTGCGCATTGCAGTGAGTTAAGCTCATTTGGAGATTTTCCATTTTTTTCTCCTGCCAAATGATATAAACCTTAAAAATGAACATAATATCTATTTAAACTTACTTCTGGCCACTCAGTGTAAAATTTTGCAATTATTTCATTGTTTGAACTTGTTTTCTGTTTTTCTATCTTAATGTGCGCATTGCAGTGAGTTAAGCTCATTTGGAGATTTTCCATTTTTTTCTCCTGCCAAATGATATAAACCTTAAAAATGAACATAATATCTATTTAAACTTACTTCTGGCCACTCAGTGTAAAATTTTGCAATTATTTCATTGTTTGAACTTGTTTTCTGTTTTTCTATCTTAATGTGCGCATTGCAGTGAGTTAAGCTCATTTGGAGATTTTCCATTTTTTTCTCCTGCCAAATGATATAAACCTTAAAAAGTGAACATAACATCTTTACAATGTTACATCTGGCCACTCAGTGTAAAATTGTGCAGTTATTTCATTGTTTGGACTTGTTTTCTGTTTTTCTATCTTAATGTGCGCATTGGAGTGAGTTAAGCTCATTTGGAGATTTTCCATTTTTTTCTCCTGCCACATGATATAAACCTTAAAAAGTGAACATAACATCTTTACAATGTTACTTCTGGCCACTCAGTGAAAAATTGTGCAATTATTTCATTGTTTGGACTTGTTTTCTGTTTTTCTATCTTAATGTTTGCATTGGAGTGAGTTAAGCTCATTTGGAGATTTTCAATTTTTTTCTCCTGCCACATGATATAAACCTTAAAAAGTGAACATAACATCTTTACAATTTTACTTCTGGACACTCAGTGTAAAATTGTGCAGTTATTTCATTGTTTGGACTTGTTTTCTGTTTTTCTATCTTAATGTGCGCATTGCAGTGAGTTAAGCTCATTTGGAGATTTTCCATTTTTTTCTCCTGCCAAATGATATAAACCTTAAAAATGAACATAATATCTATTTAAACTTACTTCTGGCCACTCAGTGTAAAATTTTGCAATTATTTCATTGTTTGAACTTGTTTTCTGTTTTTCTATCTTAATGTGCGCATTGCAGTGAGTTAAGCTCATTTGGAGATTTTCCATTTTTTTCTCCTGCCAAATGATATAAACCTTAAAAAGTGAACATAACATCTTTACAATGTTACATCTGGCCACTCAGTGTAAAATTGTGCAGTTATTTCATTGTTTGGACTTGTGTTCTGTTTTTCTATCTTAATGTGCGCATTGGAGTGAGTTAAGCTCATTTGGAGATTTTCCATTTTTTTCTCCTGCCACATGATATAAACCTTAAAAAGTGAACATAACATCTTTACAATGTTACTTCTGGCCACTCAGTGAAAAATTGTGCAATTATTTCATTGTTTGGACTTGTTTTCTGTTTTTCTATCTTAATGTTTGCATTGGAGTGAGTTAAGCTCATTTGGAGATTTTCAATTTTTTTCTCCTGCCACATGATATAAACCTTAAAAAGTGAACATAACATCTTTACAATGTTACTTCTGGACACTCAGTGTAAAATTGTGCAGTTATTTCATTGTTTGGACTTGTTTTCTGTTTTTCTATCTTAATGTGCGCATTGCAGTGAGTTAAGCTCATTTGGAGATTTTCCATTTTTTTCTCCTGCCAAATGATATAAACCTTAAAAATGAACATAATATCTATTTAAACTTACTTCTGGCCACTCAGTGTAAAATTTTGCAATTATTTCATTGTTTGAACTTGTTTTCTGTTTTTCTATCTTAATGTGCGCATTGCAGTGAGTTAAGCTCATTTGGAGATTTTCCATTTTTTTCTCCTGCCAAATGATATAAACCTTAAAAATGAACATAATATCTATTTAAACTTACTTCTGGCCACTCAGTGTAAAATTTTGCAATTATTTCATTGTTTGAACTTGTTTTCTGTTTTTCTATCTTAATGTGCGCATTGCAGTGAGTTAAGCTCATTTGGAGATTTTCCATTTTTTTCTCCTGCCAAATGATATAAACCTTAAAAAGTGAACATAACATCTTTACAATGTTACATCTGGCCACTCAGTGTAAAATTGTGCAGTTATTTCATTGTTTGAACTTGTTTTCTGTTTTTCTATCTTAATGTGCGCATTGGAGTGAGTTAAGCTCATTTGGAGATTTTCCATTTTTTTCTCCTGCCACATGATATAAACCTTAAAAAGTGAACATAACATCTTTACAATGTTACTTCTGGCCACTCAGTGAAAAATTGTGCAGTTATTTCATTGTTTGGACTTGTTTTCTGTTTTTCTATCTTAATGTGCGCATTGCAGTGAGTTAAGCTCATTTGGAGATTTTCCATTTTTTTCTCCTGCCAAATGATATAAACCTTAAAAATGAACATAATATCTATTTAAACTTACTTCTGGCCACTCAGTGTAAAATTTTGCAATTATTTCATTGTTTGAACTTGTTTTCTGTTTTTCTATCTTAATGTGCGCATTGCAGTGAGTTAAGCTCATTTGGAGATTTTCCATTTTTTTCTCCTGCCACATGATATAAACCTTAAAAATGAACATAATATCTATTTAAACTTACTTCTGGCCACTCAGTGTATAATTTTGCAATTATTTCATTGTTTGAACTTGTTTTCTGTTTTTCTATGTCAACGTGCACATTGGAGTGAGTTAAGCTCATTTGGAGATTTTCCATTTTTTTCTCCTGCCACATGATATAAACCTTAAAAAGTGAACATAACATCTTTACAATGTTACTTCTGGACACTCAGTGTAAAATTGTGCAGTTATTTCATTGTTTGGACTTGTTTTCTGTTTTTCTATCTTAATGTGCGCATTGCAGTGAGTTAAGCTCATTTGGAGATTTTCCATTTTTTTCTCCTGCCAAATGATATAAACCTTAAAAATGAACATAATATCTATTTAAACTTACTTCTGGCCACTCAGTGTAAAATTTTTTCATTGTTTGGACTTGTTTTCTGTTTTTCTATGTTTATGTGTACATTCGAGTGAGTTAAGCTCATTTGGAGATTTTCCGTTTTTTTCTCCTGCCACATGATATAAACCTTAAAAATGAACATAATATCTATTTAAACTTACTTCTGGACACTCAGTGTAAAATTTTGCAGTTATTTCATTGTTTGGACTTGTTTTCTGTTTTTCTATCTTAATGTGCGCATTGCAGTGAGTTAAGCTCATTTGGAGATTTTCCATTTTTTTCTCCTGCCACATGATATAACCCTTAAAAAGTGAACATAACATCTTTACAATGTTACTTCTGGCCACTCAGTGTAAAACTGTGCAGTTATTTCATTGTTTGGACTTGTTTTCTGTTTTTCTATCTTAATGTGCGCATTGGAGTGAGTTAAGCTCATTTGGAGATTTTCCATTTTTTTCTCCTGCCACATGATATAAACCTTAAAAAGTGAACATAACATCTTTACAATGTTACTTCTGGCCACTCAGTGAAAAATTGTGCAGTTATTTCATTGTTTGGACTTGTTTTCTGTTTTTCTATCTTAATGTGCGCATTGCAGTGAGTTAAGCTCATTTGGAGATTTTCCATTTTTTTCTCCTGCCACATGATATAAACCTTAAAAAGTGAACATAACATCTTTACAATGTTACATCTGGCCACTCAGTGTAAAATTGTGCAGTTATTTCATTGTTTGGACTTGTTTTCTGTTTTTCTATGTCAACGTGCACATTGGAGTGAGTTAAGCTCATTTGGAGATTTTCCATTTTTTTCTCCTGCCACATGATATAAACCTTAAAAAGTGAACATAACATCTTTACAATGTTACTTCTGGACACTCAGTGAAAAATTGTGCAGTTATTTCATTGTTTGGACTTGTTTTCTGTTTTTCTATCTTAATGTGCGCATTGGAGTGAGTTAAGCTCATTTGGAGATTTTCCATTTTTTTCTCCTGCCAAATGATATAAACCTTAAAAATGAACTAAATATCTATTTAAACTTACTTCTGGCCACTCAGTGTAAAATTTTGCAATTATTTCATTGTTTGAACTTGTTTTCTGTTTTTCTATCTTAATGTGCGCATTGCAGTGAGTTAAGCTCATTTGGAGATTTTCCATTTTTTTCTCCTGCCAAATGATATAAACCTTAAAAAGTGAACATAACATCTTTACAATGTTACATCTGGACACTCAGTGTAAAATTGTGCAGTTATTTCATTGTTTGGACTTGTTTTCTGTTTTTCTATCTTAATGTGCGCATTGCAGTGAGTTAAGCTCATTTGGAGATTTTCCATTTTTTTCTCCTGCCAAATGATTTAAACCTTAAAAATGAACATAATATCTATTTAAACTTACTTCTGGCCACTCAGTGTAAAATTTTGCAATTATTTCATTGTTTGAACTTGTTTTCTGTTTTTCTATGTCAACGTGCACATTGGAGTGAGTTAAGCTCATTTGGAGATTTTCCATTTTTTTCTCCTGCCACATGATATAAACCTTAAAAAGTGAACATAACATCTTTACAATGTTACTTCTGGACACTCAGTGTAAAATTGTGCAGTTATTTCATTGTTTGGACTTGTTTTCTGTTTTTCTATCTTAATGTGCGCATTGCAGTGAGTTAAGCTCATTTGGAGATTTTCCATTTTTTTCTCCTGCCAAATGATATAAACCTTAAAAATGAACATAATATCTATTTAAACTTACTTCTGGCCACTCAGTGTAAAATTTTTTCATTGTTTGGACTTGTTTTCTCTTTTTCTATGTTTATGTGTACATTAGAGTGAGTTAAGCTCATTTGGAGATTTTCCGTTTTTTTCTCCTGCCACATGATATAAACCTTAAAAATGAACATAATATCTATTTAAACTTACTTCTGGACACTCAGTGTAAAATTTTGCAGTTATTTCATTGTTTGGACTTGTTTTCTGTTTTTCTATCTTAATGTGTGCATTGCAGTGAGTTAAGCTCATTTGGAGATTTTCCATTTTTTTCTCCTGCCACATGATATAACCCTTAAAAAGTGAACATAACATCTTTACAATGTTACTTCTGGCCACTCAGTGTAAAACTGTGCAGTTATTTCATTGTTTGGACTTGTTTTCTGTTTTTCTATCTTAATGTGCGCATTGGAGTGAGTTAAGCTCATTTGGAGATTTTCCATTTTTTTCTCCTGCCACATGATATAAACCTTAAAAAGTGAACATAACATCTTTACAATGTTACTTCTGGCCACTCAGTGAAAAATTGTGCAGTTATTTCATTGTTTGGACTTGTTTTCTGTTTTTCTATCTTAATGTGCGCATTGCAGTGAGTTAAGCTCATTTGGAGATTTTCCATTTTTTTCTCCTGCCACATGATATAAACCTTAAAAAGTGAACATAACATCTTTAAAATGTTACATCTGGCCACTCAGTGTAAAATTGTGCAGTTATTTCATTGTTTGGACTTGTTTTCTGTTTTTCTATGTCAACGTGCGCATTGGAGTGAGTTAAGCTCATTTGGAGATTTTCCATTTTTTTCTCCTGCCACATGATATAAACCTTAAAAAGTGAACATAACATCTTTACAATGTTACTTCTGGACACTCAGTGTAAAATTGTGCAGTTATTTCATTGTTTGGACTTGTTTTCTGTTTTTCTATCTTAATGTGCGCATTGCAGTGAGTTAAGCTCATTTGGAGATTTTCCATTTTTTTCTCCTGCCAAATGATATAAACCTTAAAAATGAACATAATATCTATTTAAACTTACTTCTGGCCACTCAGTGTAAAATTTTGCAATTATTTCATTGTTTGAACTTGTTTTCTGTTTTTCTATCTTAATGTGCGCATTGCAGTGAGTTAAGCTCATTTGGAGATTTTCCATTTTTTTCTCCTGCCAAATGATATAAACCTTAAAAATGAACATAATATCTATTTAAACTTACTTCTGGCCACTCAGTGTAAAATTTTGCAATTATTTCATTGTTTGAACTTGTTTTCTGTTTTTCTATCTTAATGTGCGCATTGCAGTGAGTTAAGCTCATTTGGAGATTTTCCATTTTTTTCTCCTGCCAAATGATATAAACCTTAAAAAGTGAACATAACATCTTTACAATGTTACATCTGGCCACTCAGTGTAAAATTGTGCAGTTATTTCATTGTTTGGACTTGTTTTCTGTTTTTCTATCTTAATGTGCGCATTGGAGTGAGTTAAGCTCATTTGGAGATTTTCCATTTTTTTCTCCTGCCACATGATATAAACCTTAAAAAGTGAACATAACATCTTTACAATGTTACTTCTGGCCACTCAGTGAAAAATTGTGCAATTATTTCATTGTTTGGACTTGTTTTCTGTTTTTCTATCTTAATGTTTGCATTGGAGTGAGTTAAGCTCATTTGGAGATTTTCAATTTTTTTCTCCTGCCACATGATATAAACCTTAAAAAGTGAACATAACATCTTTACAATTTTACTTCTGGACACTCAGTGTAAAATTGTGCAGTTATTTCATTGTTTGGACTTGTTTTCTGTTTTTCTATCTTAATGTGCGCATTGCAGTGAGTTAAGCTCATTTGGAGATTTTCCATTTTTTTCTCCTGCCAAATGATATAAACCTTAAAAATGAACATAATATCTATTTAAACTTACTTCTGGCCACTCAGTGTAAAATTTTGCAATTATTTCATTGTTTGAACTTGTTTTCTGTTTTTCTATCTTAATGTGCGCATTGCAGTGAGTTAAGCTCATTTGGAGATTTTCCATTTTTTTCTCCTGCCAAATGATATAAACCTTAAAAAGTGAACATAACATCTTTACAATGTTACATCTGGCCACTCAGTGTAAAATTGTGCAGTTATTTCATTGTTTGGACTTGTGTTCTGTTTTTCTATCTTAATGTGCGCATTGGAGTGAGTTAAGCTCATTTGGAGATTTTCCATTTTTTTCTCCTGCCACATGATATAAACCTTAAAAAGTGAACATAACATCTTTACAATGTTACTTCTGGCCACTCAGTGAAAAATTGTGCAATTATTTCATTGTTTGGACTTGTTTTCTGTTTTTCTATCTTAATGTTTGCATTGGAGTGAGTTAAGCTCATTTGGAGATTTTCAATTTTTTTCTCCTGCCACATGATATAAACCTTAAAAAGTGAACATAACATCTTTACAATGTTACTTCTGGACACTCAGTGTAAAATTGTGCAGTTATTTCATTGTTTGGACTTGTTTTCTGTTTTTCTATCTTAATGTGCGCATTGCAGTGAGTTAAGCTCATTTGGAGATTTTCCATTTTTTTCTCCTGCCAAATGATATAAACCTTAAAAATGAACATAATATCTATTTAAACTTACTTCTGGCCACTCAGTGTAAAATTTTGCAATTATTTCATTGTTTGAACTTGTTTTCTGTTTTTCTATCTTAATGTGCGCATTGCAGTGAGTTAAGCTCATTTGGAGATTTTCCATTTTTTTCTCCTGCCAAATGATATAAACCTTAAAAAGTGAACATAACATCTTTACAATGTTACATCTGGCCACTCAGTGTAAAATTGTGCAGTTATTTCATTGTTTGGACTTGTGTTCTGTTTTTCTATCTTAATGTGCGCATTGGAGTGAGTTAAGCTCATTTGGAGATTTTCCATTTTTTTCTCCTGCCACATGATATAAACCTTAAAAAGTGAACATAACATCTTTACAATGTTACTTCTGGCCACTCAGTGAAAAATTGTGCAATTATTTCATTGTTTGGACTTGTTTTCTGTTTTTCTATCTTAATGTTTGCATTGGAGTGAGTTAAGCTCATTTGGAGATTTTCAATTTTTTTCTCCTGCCACATGATATAAACCTTAAAAAGTGAACATAACATCTTTACAATGTTACTTCTGGACACTCAGTGTAAAATTGTGCAGTTATTTCATTGTTTGGACTTGTTTTCTGTTTTTCTATCTTAATGTGCGCATTGCAGTGAGTTAAGCTCATTTGGAGATTTTCCATTTTTTTCTCCTGCCAAATGATATAAACCTTAAAAATGAACATAATATCTATTTAAACTTACTTCTGGCCACTCAGTGTAAAATTTTGCAATTATTTCATTGTTTGAACTTGTTTTCTGTTTTTCTATCTTAATGTGCGCATTGCAGTGAGTTAAGCTCATTTGGAGATTTTCCATTTTTTTCTCCTGCCAAATGATATAAACCTTAAAAATGAACATAATATCTATTTAAACTTACTTCTGGCCACTCAGTGTAAAATTTTGCAATTATTTCATTGTTTGAACTTTTTTTCTGTTTTTCTATCTTAATGTGCGCATTGCAGTGAGTTAAGCTCATTTGGAGATTTTCCATTTTTTTCTCCTGCCACATGATATAAACCTTAAAAAGTGAACATAACATCTTTACAATGTTACATCTGGCCACTCAGTGTAAAATTGTGCAGTTATTTCATTGTTTGAACTTGTTTTCTGTTTTTCTATCTTAATGTGCGCATTGGAGTGAGTTAAGCTCATTTGGAGATTTTCCATTTTTTTCTCCTGCCACATGATATAAACCTTAAAAAGTGAACATAACATCTTTACAATGTTACTTCTGGCCACTCAGTGAAAAATTGTGCAGTTATTTCATTGTTTGGACTTGTTTTCTGTTTTTCTATCTTAATGTGCGCATTGCAGTGAGTTAAGCTCATTTGGAGATTTTCCATTTTTTTCTCCTGCCAAATGATATAAACCTTAAAAATGAACATAATATCTATTTAAACTTACTTCTGGCCACTCAGTGTAAAATTTTGCAATTATTTCATTGTTTGAACTTGTTTTCTGTTTTTCTATCTTAATGTGCGCATTGCAGTGAGTTAAGCTCATTTGGAGATTTTCCATTTTTTTCTCCTGCCACATGATATAAACCTTAAAAATGAACATAATATCTATTTAAACTTACTTCTGGCCACTCAGTGTATAATTTTGCAATTATTTCATTGTTTGAACTTGTTTTCTGTTTTTCTATGTCAACGTGCACATTGGAGTGAGTTAAGCTCATTTGGAGATTTTCCATTTTTTTCTCCTGCCACATGATATAAACCTTAAAAAGTGAACATAACATCTTCACAATGTTACTTCTGGCCACTCAGTGTAAAATTGTGCAGTTATTTCATTGTTTGGACTTGTTTTCTGTTTTTCTATGTCAACGTGCACATTGGAGTGAGTTAAGCTCATTTGGAGATTTTCCATTTTTTTCTCCTGCCACATGATATAAACCTTAAAAAGTGAACATAACATCTTTACAATGTTACTTCTGGACACTCAGTGAAAAATTGTGCAGTTATTTCATTGTTTGGACTTGTTTTCTGTTTTTCTATCTTAATGTGCGCATTGGAGTGAGTTAAGCTCATTTGGAGATTTTCCATTTTTTTCTCCTGCCAAATGATATAAACCTTAAAAATGAACATAATATCTATTTAAACTTACTTCTGGCCACTCAGTGTAAAATTTTGCAATTATTTCATTGTTTGAACTTGTTTTCTGTTTTTCTATCTTAATGTGCGCATTGCAGTGAGTTAAGCTCATTTGGAGATTTTCCATTTTTTTCTCCTGCCAAATGATATAAACCTTAAAAAGTGAACATAACATCTTTACAATGTTACATCTGGCCACTCAGTGTAAAATTGTGCAGTTATTTCATTGTTTGGACTTGTTTTCTGTTTTTCTATCTTAATGTGCGCATTGGAGTGAGTTAAGCTCATTTGGAGATTTTCCATTTTTTACTCCTGCCACATGATATAAACCTTAAAAAGTGAACATAACATCTTTACAATGTTACTTCTGGCCATTCAGTGAAAAATTGTGCAGTTATTTCATTGTTTGGACTTGTTTTCTGTTTTCCTATCTTAATGTTTGCATTGGAGTGAGTTAAGCTCATTTGGAGATTTTCCATTTTTTTCTCCTGCCACATGATATAAACCTTAAAAAGTGAACATAACATCTTTACAATGTTACTTCTGGACACTCAGTGTAAAATTGTGCAGTTATTTCATTGTTTGGACTTGTTTTCTGTTTTTCTATCTTAATGTGCGCATTGCAGTGAGTTAAGCTCATTTGGAGATTTTCCATTTTTTTCTCCTGCCACATGATATAAACCTTAAAAAGTGAACATCACATCTTTACAATGTTACTTCTGGCCACTCAGTGAAAAATTGTGCAGTTATTTCATTGTTTGGACTTGTTTTCTGTTTTTCTATCTTAATGTGCGCATTGGAGTGAGTTAAGCTCATTTGGAGATTTTCCATTTTTTTCTCCTGCCACATGATATAAACCTTAAAAAGTGAACATAACATCTTTACAATGTTACTTCTGGACACTCAGTGTAAAATTGTGCAGTTATTTCATTGTTTGGACTGGTTTTCTGTTTTTCTATCTTAATGTGCGCATTGCAGTGAGTTAAGCTCATTTGGAGATTTTCCATTTTTTTCTCCTGCCAAATGATATAAACCTTAAAAATGAACATAATATCTATTTAAACTTACTTCTGGCCACTCAGTGTAAAATTTTGCAATTATTTCATTGTTTGAACTTGTTTTCTGTTTTTCTATCTTAATGTGCGCATTGCAGTGAGTTAAGCTCATTTGGAGATTTTCCATTTTTTTCTCCTGCCAAATGATATAAACCTTAAAAAGTGAACATAACATCTTTACAATGTTACTTCTGGCCACTCAGTGTAAAATTGTGCAGTTATTTCATTGTTTGGACTTGTTTTCTGTTTTTCTATCTTAATGTGCGCATTGCAGTGAGTTAAGCTCATTTGGAGATTTTCCATTTTTTTCTCCTGCCAAATGATTTAAACCTTAAAAATGAACATAATATCTATTTAAACTTACTTCTGGCCACTCAGTGTAAAATTTTGCAATTATTTCATTGTTTGAACTTGTTTTCTGTTTTTCTATGTCAACGTGCACATTGGAGTGAGTTAAGCTCATTTGGAGATTTTCCATTTTTTTCTCCTGCCACATGATATAAACCTTAAAAAGTGAACATAACATCTTTACAATGTTACTTCTGGCCACTCAGTGAAAAATTGTGCAGTTATTTCATTGTTTGGACTTGTTTTCTGTTTTTCTATCTTAATGTGCGCATTGGAGTGAGTTAAGCTCATTTGGAGATTTTCCATTTTTTTCTCCTGCCACATGATATAAACCTTAAAAAGTGAACATAACATCTTTACAATGTTACTTCTGGACACTCAGTGTAAAATTGTGCAGTTATTTCATTGTTTGGACTTGTTTTCTGTTTTTCTATCTTAATGTGCGCATTGCAGTGAGTTAAGCTCATTTGGAGATTTTCCATTTTTTTCTCCTGCCAAATGATTTAAACCTTAAAAATGAACATAATATCTATTTAAACTTACTTCTGGCCACTCAGTGTAAAATTTTGCAATTATTTCATTGTTTGAACTTGTTTTCTGTTTTTCTATGTCAACGTGCACATTGGAGTGAGTTAAGCTCATTTGGAGATTTTCCATTTTTTTCTCCTGCCACATGATATAAACCTTAAAAAGTGAACATAACATCTTTACAATGTTACTTCTGGACACTCAGTGTAAAATTGTGCAGTTATTTCATTGTTTGGACTTGTTTTCTGTTTTTCTATCTTAATGTGCGCATTGCAGTGAGTTAAGCTCATTTGGAGATTTTCCATTTTTTTCTCCTGCCAAATGATATAAACCTTAAAAATGAACATAATATCTATTTAAACTTACTTCTGGCCACTCAGTGTAAAATTTTTTCATTGTTTGGACTTGTTTTCTGTTTTTCTATGTTTATGTGTACATTAGAGTGAGTTAAGCTCATTTGGAGATTTTCCGTTTTTTTCTCCTGCCACATGATATAAACCTTAAAAATGAACATAATATCTATTTAAACTTACTTCTGGACACTCAGTGTAAAATTTTGCAGTTATTTCATTGTTTGGACTTGTTTTCTGTTTTTCTATCTTAATGTGCGCATTGCAGTGAGTTAAGCTCATTTGGAGATTTTCCATTTTTTTCTCCTGCCACATGATATAACCCTTAAAAAGTGAACATAACATCTTTACAATGTTACTTCTGGCCACTCAGTGTAAAACTGTGCAGTTATTTCATTGTTTGGACTTGTTTTCTGTTTTTCTATCTTAATGTTCGCATTGGAGTGAGTTAAGCTCATTTGGAGATTTTCCATTTTTTTCTCCTGCCACATGATATAAACCTTAAAAAGTGAACATAACATCTTTACAATGTTACTTCTGGCCACTCAGTGAAAAATTGTGCAGTTATTTCATTGTTTGGACTTGTTTTCTGTTTTTCTATCTTAATGTGCGCATTGCAGTGAGTTAAGCTCATTTGGAGATTTTCCATTTTTTTCTCCTGCCACATGATATAAACCTTAAAAAGTGAACATAACATCTTTACAATGTTACATCTGGCCACTCAGTGTAAAATTGTGCAGTTATTTCATTGTTTGGACTTGTTTTCTGTTTTTCTATGTCAACGTGCACATTGGAGTGAGTTAAGCTCATTTGGAGATTTTCCATTTTTTTCTCCTGCCACATGATATAAACCTTAAAAAGTGAACATAACATCTTTACAATGTTACTTCTGGACACTCAGTGAAAAATTGTGCAGTTATTTCATTGTTTGGACTTGTTTTCTGTTTTTCTATCTTAATGTGCGCATTGGAGTGAGTTAAGCTCATTTGGAGATTTTCCATTTTTTTCTCCTGCCAAATGATATAAACCTTAAAAATGAACTAAATATCTATTTAAACTTACTTCTGGCCACTCAGTGTAAAATTTTGCAATTATTTCATTGTTTGAACTTGTTTTCTGTTTTTCTATCTTAATGTGCGCATTGCAGTGAGTTAAGCTCATTTGGAGATTTTCCATTTTTTTCTCCTGCCAAATGATATAAACCTTAAAAAGTGAACATAACATCTTTACAATGTTACATCTGGCCACTCAGTGTAAAATTGTGCAGTTATTTCATTGTTTGGACTTGTTTTCTGTTTTTCTATCTTAATGTGCGCATTGCAGTGAGTTAAGCTCATTTGGAGATTTTCCATTTTTTTCTCCTGCCAAATGATTTAAACCTTAAAAATGAACATAATATCTATTTAAACTTACTTCTGGCCACTCAGTGTAAAATTTTGCAATTATTTCATTGTTTGAACTTGTTTTCTGTTTTTCTATGTCAACGTGCACATTGGAGTGAGTTAAGCTCATTTGGAGATTTTCCATTTTTTTCTCCTGCCACATGATATAAACCTTAAAAAGTGAACATAACATCTTTACAATGTTACTTCTGGACACTCAGTGTAAAATTGTGCAGTTATTTCATTGTTTGGACTTGTTTTCTGTTTTTCTATCTTAATGTGCGCATTGCAGTGAGTTAAGCTCATTTGGAGATTTTCCATTTTTTTCTCCTGCCAAATGATATAAACCTTAAAAATGAACATAATATCTATTTAAACTTACTTCTGGCCACTCAGTGTAAAATTTTTTCATTGTTTGGACTTGTTTTCTCTTTTTCTATGTTTATGTGTACATTAGAGTGAGTTAAGCTCATTTGGAGATTTTCCGTTTTTTTCTCCTGCCACATGATATAAACCTTAAAAATGAACATAATATCTATTTAAACTTACTTCTGGACACTCAGTGTAAAATTTTGCAGTTATTTCATTGTTTGGACTTGTTTTCTGTTTTTCTATCTTAATGTGTGCATTGCAGTGAGTTAAGCTCATTTGGAGATTTTCCATTTTTTTCTCCTGCCACATGATATAACCCTTAAAAAGTGAACATAACATCTTTACAATGTTACTTCTGGCCACTCAGTGTAAAACTGTGCAGTTATTTCATTGTTTGGACTTGTTTTCTGTTTTTCTATCTTAATGTGCGCATTGGAGTGAGTTAAGCTCATTTGGAGATTTTCCATTTTTTTCTCCTGCCACATGATATAAACCTTAAAAAGTGAACATAACATCTTTACAATGTTACTTCTGGCCACTCAGTGAAAAATTGTGCAGTTATTTCATTGTTTGGACTTGTTTTCTGTTTTTCTATCTTAATGTGCGCATTGCAGTGAGTTAAGCTCATTTGGAGATTTTCCATTTTTTTCTCCTGCCACATGATATAAACCTTAAAAAGTGAACATAACATCTTTAAAATGTTACATCTGGCCACTCAGTGTAAAATTGTGCAGTTATTTCATTGTTTGGACTTGTTTTCTGTTTTTCTATGTCAACGTGCGCATTGGAGTGAGTTAAGCTCATTTGGAGATTTTCCATTTTTTTCTCCTGCCACATGATATAAACCTTAAAAAGTGAACATAACATCTTTACAATGTTACTTCTGGACACTCAGTGTAAAATTGTGCAGTTATTTCATTGTTTGGACTTGTTTTCTGTTTTTCTATCTTAATGTGCGCATTGCAGTGAGTTAAGCTCATTTGGAGATTTTCCATTTTTTTCTCCTGCCAAATGATATAAACCTTAAAAATGAACATAATATCTATTTAAACTTACTTCTGGCCACTCAGTGTAAAATTTTGCAATTATTTCATTGTTTGAACTTGTTTTCTGTTTTTCTATCTTAATGTGCGCATTGCAGTGAGTTAAGCTCATTTGGAGATTTTCCATTTTTTTCTCCTGCCAAATGATATAAACCTTAAAAATGAACATAATATCTATTTAAACTTACTTCTGGCCACTCAGTGTAAAATTTTGCAATTATTTCATTGTTTGAACTTGTTTTCTGTTTTTCTATCTTAATGTGCGCATTGCAGTGAGTTAAGCTCATTTGGAGATTTTCCATTTTTTTCTCCTGCCAAATGATATAAACCTTAAAAAGTGAACATAACATCTTTACAATGTTACATCTGGCCACTCAGTGTAAAATTGTGCAGTTATTTCATTGTTTGGACTTGTTTTCTGTTTTTCTATCTTAATGTGCGCATTGGAGTGAGTTAAGCTCATTTGGAGATTTTCCATTTTTTTCTCCTGCCACATGATATAAACCTTAAAAAGTGAACATAACATCTTTACAATGTTACTTCTGGCCACTCAGTGAAAAATTGTGCAATTATTTCATTGTTTGGACTTGTTTTCTGTTTTTCTATCTTAATGTTTGCATTGGAGTGAGTTAAGCTCATTTGGAGATTTTCAATTTTTTTCTCCTGCCACATGATATAAACCTTAAAAAGTGAACATAACATCTTTACAATTTTACTTCTGGACACTCAGTGTAAAATTGTGCAGTTATTTCATTGTTTGGACTTGTTTTCTGTTTTTCTATCTTAATGTGCGCATTGCAGTGAGTTAAGCTCATTTGGAGATTTTCCATTTTTTTCTCCTGCCAAATGATATAAACCTTAAAAATGAACATAATATCTATTTAAACTTACTTCTGGCCACTCAGTGTAAAATTTTGCAATTATTTCATTGTTTGAACTTGTTTTCTGTTTTTCTATCTTAATGTGCGCATTGCAGTGAGTTAAGCTCATTTGGAGATTTTCCATTTTTTTCTCCTGCCAAATGATATAAACCTTAAAAAGTGAACATAACATCTTTACAATGTTACATCTGGCCACTCAGTGTAAAATTGTGCAGTTATTTCATTGTTTGGACTTGTGTTCTGTTTTTCTATCTTAATGTGCGCATTGGAGTGAGTTAAGCTCATTTGGAGATTTTCCATTTTTTTCTCCTGCCACATGATATAAACCTTAAAAAGTGAACATAACATCTTTACAATGTTACTTCTGGCCACTCAGTGAAAAATTGTGCAATTATTTCATTGTTTGGACTTGTTTTCTGTTTTTCTATCTTAATGTTTGCATTGGAGTGAGTTAAGCTCATTTGGAGATTTTCCATTTTTTTCTCCTGCCAAATGATATAAACCTTAAAAATGAACATAATATCTATTTAAACTTACTTCTGGCCACTCAGTGTAAAATTTTGCAATTATTTCATTGTTTGAACTTGTTTTCTGTTTTTCTATCTTAATGTGCGCATTGCAGTGAGTTAAGCTCATTTGGAGATTTTCCATTTTTTTCTCCTGCCAAATGATATAAACCTTAAAAAGTGAACATAACATCTTTACAATGTTACATCTGGCCACTCAGTGTAAAATTGTGCAGTTATTTCATTGTTTGGACTTGTGTTCTGTTTTTCTATCTTAATGTGCGCATTGGAGTGAGTTAAGCTCATTTGGAGATTTTCCATTTTTTTCTCCTGCCACATGATATAAACCTTAAAAAGTGAACATAACATCTTTACAATGTTACTTCTGGCCACTCAGTGAAAAATTGTGCAATTATTTCATTGTTTGGACTTGTTTTCTGTTTTTCTATCTTAATGTTTGCATTGGAGTGAGTTAAGCTCATTTGGAGATTTTCAATTTTTTTCTCCTGCCACATGATATAAACCTTAAAAAGTGAACATAACATCTTTACAATGTTACTTCTGGACACTCAGTGTAAAATTGTGCAGTTATTTCATTGTTTGGACTTGTTTTCTGTTTTTCTATCTTAATGTGCGCATTGCAGTGAGTTAAGCTCATTTGGAGATTTTCCATTTTTTTCTCCTGCCAAATGATATAAACCTTAAAAATGAACATAATATCTATTTAAACTTACTTCTGGCCACTCAGTGTAAAATTTTGCAATTATTTCATTGTTTGAACTTGTTTTCTGTTTTTCTATCTTAATGTGCGCATTGCAGTGAGTTAAGCTCATTTGGAGATTTTCCATTTTTTTCTCCTGCCAAATGATATAAACCTTAAAAATGAACATAATATCTATTTAAACTTACTTCTGGCCACTCAGTGTAAAATTTTGCAATTATTTCATTGTTTGAACTTGTTTTCTGTTTTTCTATCTTAATGTGCGCATTGCAGTGAGTTAAGCTCATTTGGAGATTTTCCATTTTTTTCTCCTGCCAAATGATATAAACCTTAAAAAGTGAACATAACATCTTTACAATGTTACATCTGGCCACTCAGTGTAAAATTGTGCAGTTATTTCATTGTTTGAACTTGTTTTCTGTTTTTCTATCTTAATGTGCGCATTGGAGTGAGTTAAGCTCATTTGGAGATTTTCCATTTTTTTCTCCTGCCACATGATATAAACCTTAAAAAGTGAACATAACATCTTTACAATGTTACTTCTGGCCACTCAGTGAAAAATTGTGCAGTTATTTCATTGTTTGGACTTGTTTTCTGTTTTTCTATCTTAATGTGCGCATTGCAGTGAGTTAAGCTCATTTGGAGATTTTCCATTTTTTTCTCCTGCCAAATGATATAAACCTTAAAAATGAACATAATATCTATTTAAACTTACTTCTGGCCACTCAGTGTAAAATTTTGCAATTATTTCATTGTTTGAACTTGTTTTCTGTTTTTCTATCTTAATGTGCGCATTGCAGTGAGTTAAGCTCATTTGGAGATTTTCCATTTTTTTCTCCTGCCACATGATATAAACCTTAAAAATGAACATAATATCTATTTAAACTTACTTCTGGCCACTCAGTGTATAATTTTGCAATTATTTCATTGTTTGAACTTGTTTTCTGTTTTTCTATGTCAACGTGCACATTGGAGTGAGTTAAGCTCATTTGGAGATTTTCCATTTTTTTCTCCTGCCACATGATATAAACCTTAAAAAGTGAACATAACATCTTTACAATGTTACTTCTGGCCACTCAGTGTAAAATTTTGCAATTATTTCATTGTTTGGACTTGTTTTCTGTTTTTCTATGTTTATGTGTACATTAGAGTGAGTTAAGCTCATTTGGAGATTTTCCGTTTTTTTCTCCTGCCACATGATATAAACCTTAAAAAGTGAACATAACATCTTAACAATGTTACTTCTGGACACTCAGTGTAAAATTTTGCAATTATTTCATTGTTTGGACTTGTTTTCTGTTTTTCTATGTCAACGTGCACATTGGAGTGAGTTAAGCTCATTTGGAGATTTTCCATTTTTTTCTCCTGCCAAATGATATAAACCTTAAAAATGAACATAATATCTATTTAAACTTACTTCTGGCCACTCAGTGTAAAATTTTTTCTTTGTTTGGACTTGTTTTCTGTTTTTCTATGTTTATGTGTACATTAGAGTGAGTTAAGCTCATTTGGAGATTTTCCGTTTTTTTCTCCTGCCACATGATATAAACCTTAAAAATGAACATAATATCTATTTAAACTTACTTCTGGACACTCAGTGTAAAATTTTGCAGTTATTTCATTGTTTGGACTTGTTTTCTGTTTTTCTATCTTAATGTGCGCATTGCAGTGAGTTAAGCTCATTTGGAGATTTTCCATTTTTTTCTCCTGCCACATGATATAACCCTTAAAAAGTGAACATAACATCTTTACAATGTTACTTCTGGCCACTCAGTGTAAAACTGTGCAGTTATTTCATTGTTTGGACTTGTTTTCTGTTTTTCTATCTTAATGTGCGCATTGGAGTGAGTTAAGCTCATTTGGAGATTTTCCATTTTTTTCTCCTGCCACATGATATAAACCTTAAAAAGTGAACATAACATCTTTACAATGTTACTTCTGGCCACTCAGTGAAAAATTGTGCAATTATTTCATTGTTTGGACTTGTTTTCTGTTTTTCTATCTTAATGTTTGCATTGGAGTGAGTTAAGCTCATTTGGAGATTTTCAATTTTTTTCTCCTGCCACATGATATAAACCTTAAAAAGTGAACATAACATCTTTACAATGTTACTTCTGGACACTCAGTGTAAAATTGTGCAGTTATTTCATTGTTTGGACTTGTTTTCTGTTTTTCTATCTTAATGTGCGCATTGCAGTGAGTTAAGCTCATTTGGAGATTTTCCATTTTTTTCTCCTGCCAAATGATATAAACCTTAAAAATGAACATAATATCTATTTAAACTTACTTCTGGCCACTCAGTGTAAAATTTTGCAATTATTTCATTGTTTGAACTTGTTTTCTGTTTTTCTATCTTAATGTGCGCATTGCAGTGAGTTAAGCTCATTTGGAGATTTTCCATTTTTTTCTCCTGCCAAATGATATAAACCTTAAAAAGTGAACATAACATCTTTACAATGTTACATCTGGCCACTCAGTGTAAAATTGTGCAGTTATTTCATTGTTTGGACTTGTGTTCTGTTTTTCTATCTTAATGTGCGCATTGGAGTGAGTTAAGCTCATTTGGAGATTTTCCATTTTTTTCTCCTGCCACATGATATAAACCTTAAAAAGTGAACATAACATCTTTACAATGTTACTTCTGGCCACTCAGTGAAAAATTGTGCAATTATTTCATTGTTTGGACTTGTTTTCTGTTTTTCTATCTTAATGTTTGCATTGGAGTGAGTTAAGCTCATTTGGAGATTTTCAATTTTTTTCTCCTGCCACATGATATAAACCTTAAAAAGTGAACATAACATCTTTACAATGTTACTTCTGGACACTCAGTGTAAAATTGTGCAGTTATTTCATTGTTTGGACTTGTTTTCTGTTTTTCTATCTTAATGTGCGCATTGCAGTGAGTTAAGCTCATTTGGAGATTTTCCATTTTTTTCTCCTGCCAAATGATATAAACCTTAAAAATGAACATAATATCTATTTAAACTTACTTCTGGCCACTCAGTGTAAAATTTTGCAATTATTTCATTGTTTGAACTTGTTTTCTGTTTTTCTATCTTAATGTGCGCATTGCAGTGAGTTAAGCTCATTTGGAGATTTTCCATTTTTTTCTCCTGCCACATGATATAAACCTTAAAAATGAACATAATATCTATTTAAACTTACTTCTGGCCACTCAGTGTATAATTTTGCAATTATTTCATTGTTTGAACTTGTTTTCTGTTTTTCTATGTCAACGTGCACATTGGAGTGAGTTAAGCTCATTTGGAGATTTTCCATTTTTTTCTCCTGCCACATGATATAAACCTTAAAAAGTGAACATAACATCTTTACAATGTTACTTCTGGCCACTCAGTGTAAAATTTTGCAATTATTTCATTGTTTGGACTTGTTTTCTGTTTTTCTATGTTTATGTGTACATTAGAGTGAGTTAAGCTCATTTGGAGATTTTCCGTTTTTTTCTCCTGCCACATGATATAAACCTTAAAAAGTGAACATAACATCTTAACAATGTTACTTCTGGACACTCAGTGTAAAACTGTGCAGTTATTTCATTGTTTGGACTTGTTTTCTGTTTTTCTATCTTAATGTGCGCATTGGAGTGAGTTAAGCTCATTTGGAGATTTTCCATTTTTTTCTCCTGCCACATGATATAAACCTTAAAAAGTGAACATAACATCTTTACAATGTTACTTCTGGCCACTCAGTGAAAAATTGTGCAGTTATTTCATTGTTTGGACTTGTTTTCTGTTTTTCTATCTTAATGTGCGCATTGCAGTGAGTTAAGCTCATTTGGAGATTTTCCATTTTTTTCTCCTGCCACATGATATAAACCTTAAAAAGTGAACATAACATCTTTACAATGTTACATCTGGCCACTCAGTGTAAAATTGTGCAGTTATTTCATTGTTTGGACTTGTTTTCTGTTTTTCTATGTCAACGTGCACATTGGAGTGAGTTAAGCTCATTTGGAGATTTTCCATTTTTTTCTCCTGCCACATGATATAAACTTTAAAAAGTGAACATAACATCTTTACAATGTTACTTCTGGACACTCAGTGAAAAATTGTGCAGTTATTTCATTGTTTGGACTTGTTTTCTGTTTTTCTATCTTAATGTGCGCATTGGAGTGAGTTAAGCTCATTTGGAGATTTTCCATTTTTTTCTCCTGCCAAATGATATAAACCTTAAAAATGAACATTATATCTATTTAAACTTACTTCTGGCCACTCAGTGTAAAATTTTGCAATTATTTCATTGTTTGAACTTGTTTTCTGTTTTTCTATCTTAATGTGCGCATTGCAGTGAGTTAAGCTCATTTGGAGATTTTCCATTTTTTTCTCCTGCCAAATGATATAAACCTTAAAAAGTGAACATAACATCTTTACAATGTTACATCTGGCCACTCAGTGTAAAATTGTGCAGTTATTTCATTGTTTGGACTTGTTTTCTGTTTTTCTATCTTAATGTTTGCATTGGAGTGAGTTAAGCTCATTTGGAGATTTTCAATTTTTTTCTCCTGCCACATGATATAAACCTTAAAAAGTGAACATAACATCTTTAAAATGTTACTTCTGGACACTCAGTGTAAAATTGTGCAGTTATTTCATTGTTTGGACTTGTTTTCTGTTTTTCTATCTTAATGTGCGCATTGCAGTGAGTTAAGCTCATTTGGAGATTTTCCATTTTTTTCTCCTGCCAAATGATATAAACCTTAAAAATGAACATAATATCTATTTAAACTTACTTCTGGCCACTCAGTGTAAAATTGTGCAATTATTTCATTGTTTGAACTTGTTTTCTGTTTTTCTATCTTAATGTGCGCATTGCAGTGAGTTAAGCTCATTTGGAGATTTTCCATTTTTTTCTCCTGCCAAATGATATAAACCTTAAAAAGTGAACATAACATCTTTACAATGTTACATCTGGCCACTCAGTGTAAAATTGTGCAGTTATTTCATTGTTTGGACTTGTGTTCTGTTTTTCTATCTTAATGTGCGCATTGGAGTGAGTTAAGCTCATTTGGAGATTTTCCATTTTTTTCTCCTGCCACATGATATAAACCTTAAAAAGTGAACATAACATCTTTACAATGTTACTTCTGGCCACTCAGTGAAAAATTGTGCAATTATTTCATTGTTTGGACTTGTTTTCTGTTTTTCTATCTTAATGTTTGCATTGGAGTGAGTTAAGCTCATTTGGAGATTTTCAATTTTTTTCTCCTGCCACATGATATAAACCTTAAAAAGTGAACATAACATCTTTACAATGTTACTTCTGGACACTCAGTGTAAAATTGTGCAGTTATTTCATTGTTTGGACTTGTTTTCTGTTTTTCTATCTTAATGTGCGCATTGCAGTGAGTTAAGCTCATTTGGAGATTTTCCATTTTTTTCTCCTGCCAAATGATATAAACCTTAAAAATGAACATAATATCTATTTAAACTTACTTCTGGCCACTCAGTGTAAAATTTTGCAATTATTTCATTGTTTGAACTTGTTTTCTGTTTTTCTATCTTAATGTGCGCATTGCAGTGAGTTAAGCTCATTTGGAGATTTTCCATTTTTTTCTCCTGCCAAATGATATAAACCTTAAAAATGAACATAATATCTATTTAAACTTACTTCTGGCCACTCAGTGTAAAATTTTGCAATTATTTCATTGTTTGAACTTGTTTTCTGTTTTTCTATCTTAATGTGCGCATTGCAGTGAGTTAAGCTCATTTGGAGATTTTCCATTTTTTTCTCCTGCCAAATGATATAAACCTTAAAAAGTGAACATAACATCTTTACAATGTTACATCTGGCCACTCAGTGTAAAATTGTGCAGTTATTTCATTGTTTGAACTTGTTTTCTGTTTTTCTATCTTAATGTGCGCATTGGAGTGAGTTAAGCTCATTTGGAGATTTTCCATTTTTTTCTCCTGCCACATGATATAAACCTTAAAAAGTGAACATAACATCTTTACAATGTTACTTCTGGCCACTCAGTGAAAAATTGTGCAGTTATTTCATTGTTTGGACTTGTTTTCTGTTTTTCTATCTTAATGTGCGCATTGCAGTGAGTTAAGCTCATTTGGAGATTTTCCATTTTTTTCTCCTGCCACATGATATAAACCTTAAAAATGAACATAATATCTATTTAAACTTACTTCTGGCCACTCAGTGTAAAATTTTGCAATTATTTCATTGTTTGAACTTGTTTTCTGTTTTTCTATCTTAATGTGCGCATTGCAGTGAGTTAAGCTCATTTGGAGATTTTCCATTTTTTTCTCCTGCCACATGATATAAACCTTAAAAATGAACATAATATCTATTTAAACTTACTTCTGGCCACTCAGTGTATAATTTTGCAATTATTTCATTGTTTGAACTTGTTTTCTGTTTTTCTATGTCAACGTGCACATTGGAGTGAGTTAAGCTCATTTGGAGATTTTCCATTTTTTTCTCCTGCCACATGATATAAACCTTAAAAAGTGAACATAACATCTTTACAATGTTACTTCTGGCCACTCAGTGTAAAATTTTGCAATTATTTCATTGTTTGGACTTGTTTTCTGTTTTTCTATGTTTATGTGTACATTAGAGTGAGTTAAGCTCATTTGGAGATTTTCCGTTTTTTTCTCCTGCCACATGATATAAACCTTAAAAAGTGAACATAACATCTTAACAATGTTACTTCTGGACACTCAGTGTAAAATTTTGCAATTATTTCATTGTTTGGACTTGTTTTCTGTTTTTCTATGTCAACGTGCACATTGGAGTGAGTTAAGCTCATTTGGAGATTTTCCATTTTTTTCTCCTGCCAAATGATATAAACCTTAAAAATGAACATAATATCTATTTAAACTTACTTCTGGCCACTCAGTGTAAAATTTTTTCATTGTTTGGACTTGTTTTCTGTTTTTCTATGTTTATGTGTACATTAGAGTGAGTTAAGCTCATTTGGAGATTTTCCGTTTTTTTCTCCTGCCACATGATATAAACCTTAAAAATGAACATAATATCTATTTAAACTTACTTCTGGACACTCAGTGTAAAATTTTGCAGTTATTTCATTGTTTGGACTTGTTTTCTGTTTTTCTATCTTAATGTGCGCATTGCAGTGAGTTAAGCTCATTTGGAGATTTTCCATTTTTTTCTCCTGCCACATGATATAACCCTTAAAAAGTGAACATAACATCTTTACAATGTTACTTCTGGCCACTCAGTGTAAAACTGTGCAGTTATTTCATTGTTTGGACTTGTTTTCTGTTTTTCTATCTTAATGTGCGCATTGGAGTGAGTTAAGCTCATTTGGAGATTTTCCATTTTTTTCTCCTGCCACATGATATAAACCTTAAAAAGTGAACATAACATCTTTACAATGTTACTTCTGGCCACTCAGTGAAAAATTGTGCAGTTATTTCATTGTTTGGACTTGTTTTCTGTTTTTCTATCTTAATGTGCGCATTGCAGTGAGTTAAGCTCATTTGGAGATTTTCCATTTTTTTCTCCTGCCACATGATATAAACCTTAAAAAGTGAACATAACATCTTTACAATGTTACATCTGGCCACTCAGTGTAAAATTGTGCAGTTATTTCATTGTTTGGACTTGTTTTCTGTTTTTCTATGTCAACGTGCACATTGGAGTGAGTTAAGCTCATTTGGAGATTTTCCATTTTTTTCTCCTGCCACATGATATAAACTTTAAAAAGTGAACATAACATCTTTACAATGTTACTTCTGGACACTCAGTGAAAAATTGTGCAGTTATTTCATTGTTTGGACTTGTTTTCTGTTTTTCTATCTTAATGTGCGCATTGGAGTGAGTTAAGCTCATTTGGAGATTTTCCATTTTTTTCTCCTGCCAAATGATATAAACCTTAAAAATGAACATAATATCTATTTAAACTTACTTCTGGCCACTCAGTGTAAAATTTTGCAATTATTTCATTGTTTGAACTTGTTTTCTGTTTTTCTATCTTAATGTGCGCATTGCAGTGAGTTAAGCTCATTTCGAGATTTTCCATTTTTTTCTCCTGCCAAATGATATAAACCTTAAAAAGTGAACATAACATCTTTACAATGTTACATCTGGCCACTCAGTGTAAAATTGTGCAGTTATTTCATTGTTTGGACTTGTTTTCTGTTTTTCTATCTTAATGTGCGCATTGGAGTGAGTTAAGCTCATTTGGAGATTTTCCATTTTTTACTCCTGCCACATGATATAAACCTTAAAAAGTGAACATAACATCTTTACAATGTTACTTCTGGCCATTCAGTGAAAAATTGTGGAGTTATTTCATTGTTTGGACTTATTTTCTGTTTTCCTATCTTAATGTTTGCATTGGAGTGAGTTAAGCTCATTTGGAGATTTTCCATTTTTTTCTCCTGCCACATGATATAAACCTTAAAAAGTGAACATAACATCTTTACAATGTTACTTCTGGACACTCAGTGTAAAATTGTGCAGTTATTTCATTGTTTGGACTTGTTTTCTGTTTTTCTATCTTAATGTGCGCATTGCAGTGAGTTAAGCTCATTTGGAGATTTTCCATTTTTTTCTCCTGCCACATGATATAAACCTTAAAAAGTGAACATAACATCTTTACAATGTTACTTCTGGACACTCAGTGTAAAATTGTGCAGTTATTTCATTGTTTGGACTTGTTTTCTGTTTTTCTATCTTAATGTGCGCATTGCAGTGAGTTAAGCTCATTTGGAGATTTTCCATTTTTTTCTCCTGCCAAATGATATAAACCTTAAAAATGAACATAATATCTAATTAAACTTACTTCTGGCCACTCAGTGTAAAATTTTGCAATTATTTAATTGTTTGAACTTGTTTTCTGTTTTTCTATCTTAATGTGCGCATTGCAGTGAGTTAAGCTCATTTGGAGATTTTCCATTTTTTTCTCCTGCCAAATGATATAAACCTTAAAAAGTGAACATAACATCTTTACAATGTTACTTCTGGCCACTCAGTGAAAAATTGTGCAGTTATTTCATTGTTTGGACTTGTTTTCTGTTTTTCTATCTTAATGTGCGCATTGGAGTGAGTTAAGCTCATTTGGAGATTTTCCATTTTTTTCTCCTGCCACATGATATAAACCTTAAAAAGTGAACATAACATCTTTACAATGTTACTTCTGGACACTCAGTGTAAAATTGTGCAGTTATTTCATTGTTTGGACTTGTTTTCTGTTTTTCTATCTTAATGTGCGCATTGCAGTGAGTTAAGCTCATTTGGAGATTTTCCATTTTTTTCTCCTGCCAAATGATATAAACCTTAAAAATGAACATAATATCTATTTAAACTTACTTCTGGCCACTCAGTGTAAAATTTTGCAATTATTTCATTGTTTGAACTTGTTTTCTGTTTTTCTATCTTAATGTGCGCATTGCAGTGAGTTAAGCTCATTTGGAGATTTTCCATTTTTTTCTCCTGCCAAATGATATAAACCTTAAAAATGAACATAATATCTATTTAAACTTACTTCTGGCCACTCAGTGTAAAATTTTTTCATTGTTTGGACTTGTTTTCTGTTTTTCTATGTTTATGTGTACATTAGAGTGAGTTAAGCTCATTTGGAGATTTTCCGTTTTTTTCTCCTGCCACATGATATAAACCTTAAAAATGAACATAATATCTATTTAAACTTACTTCTGGACACTCAGTGTAAAATTTTGCAGTTATTTCATTGTTTGGACTTGTTTTCTGTTTTTCTATCTTAATGTGCGCATTGCAGTGAGTTAAGCTCATTTGGAGATTTTCCATTTTTTTCTCCTGCCACATGATATAAACCTTAAAAAGTGAACATAACATCTTTACAATGTTACATCTGGCCACTCAGTGTAAAATTGTGCAGTTATTTCATTGTTTGGACTTGTTTTCTGTTTTTCTATGTCAACGTGCACATTGGAGTGAGTTAAGCTCATTTGGAGATTTTCCATTTTTTTCTCCTGCCACATGATATAAACCTTAAAAAGTGAACATAACATCTTTACAATGTTACTTCTGGACACTCAGTGAAAAATTGTGCAGTTATTTCATTGTTTGGACTTGTTTTCTGTTTTTCTATCTTAATGTGCGCATTGGAGTGAGTTAAGCTCATTTGGAGATTTTCCATTTTTTTCTCCTGCCAAATGATATAAACCTTAAAAATGAACATAATATCTATTTAAACTTACTTCTGGCCACTCAGTGTAAAATTTTGCAATTATTTCATTGTTTGAACTTGTTTTCTGTTTTTCTATCTTAATGTGCGCATTGCAGTGAGTTAAGCTCATTTGGAGATTTTCCATTTTTTTCTCCTGCCAAATGATATAAACCTTAAAAAGTGAACATAACATCTTTACAATGTTACATCTGGCCACTCAGTGTAAAATTGTGCAATTATTTCATTGTTTGGACTTGTTTTCTGTTTTTCTATCTTAATGTGCGCATTGGAGTGAGTTAAGCTCATTTGGAGATTTTCCATTTTTTACTCCTGCCACATGATATAAACCTTAAAAAGTGAACATAACATCTTTACAATGTTACTTCTGGCCATTCAGTGAAAAATTGTGCAGTTATTTCATTGTTTGGACTTATTTTCTGTTTTCCTATCTTAATGTTTGCATTGGAGTGAGTTAAGCTCATTTGGAGATTTTCCATTTTTTTCTCCTGCCACATGATATAAACCTTAAAAAGTGAACATAACATCTTTACAATGTTACTTCTGGACACTCAGTGTAAAATTGTGCAGTTATTTCATTGTTTGGACTTGTTTTCTGTTTTTCTATCTTAATGTGCGCATTGCAGTGAGTTAAGCTCATTTGGAGATTTTCCATTTTTTTCTCCTGCCACATGATATAAACCTTAAAAAGTGAAGATAACATCTTTACAATGTTACTTCTGGCCACTCAGTGAAAAATTGTGCAGTTATTTCATTGTTTGGACTTGTTTTCTGTTTTTCTATCTTAATGTGCGCATTGGAGTGAGTTAAGCTCATTTGGAGATTTTCCATTTTTTTCTCCTGCCACATGATATAAACCTTAAAAAGTGAACATAACATCTTTACAATGTTACTTCTGGACACTCAGTGTAAAATTGTGCAGTTATTTCATTGTTTGGACTTGTTTTCTGTTTTTCTATCTTAATGTGCGCATTGCAGTGAGTTAAGCTCATTTGGAGATTTTCCATTTTTTTCTCCTGCCAAATGATATAAACCTTAAAAATGAACATAATATCTATTTAAACTTACTTCTGGCCACTCAGTGTAAAATTTTGCAATTATTTCATTGTTTGAACTTGTTTTCTGTTTTTCTATCTTAATGTGCGCATTGCAGTGAGTTAAGCTCATTTGGAGATTTTCCATTTTTTTCTCCTGCCAAATGATATAAACCTTAAAAAGTGAACATAACATCTTTACAATGTTACTTCTGGCCACTCAGTGTAAAATTGTGCAGTTATTTCATTGTTTGGACTTGTTTTCTGTTTTTCTATCTTAATGTGCGCATTGCAGTGAGTTAAGCTCATTTGGAGATTTTCCATTTTTTTCTCCTGCCAAATGATTTAAACCTTAAAAATGAACATAATATCTATTTAAACTTACTTCTGGCCACTCAGTGTAAAATTTTGCAATTATTTCATTGTTTGAACTTGTTTTCTGTTTTTCTATGTCAACGTGCACATTGGAGTGAGTTAAGCTCATTTGGAGATTTTCCATTTTTTTCTCCTGCCACATGATATAAACCTTAAAAAGTGAACATAACATCTTTACAATGTTACTTCTGGCCACTCAGTGAAAAATTGTGCAGTTATTTCATTGTTTGGACTTGTTTTCTGTTTTTCTATCTTAATGTGCGCATTGCAGTGAGTTAAGCTCATTTGGAGATTTTCCATTTTTTTCTCCTGCCACATGATATAAACCTTAAAAAGTGAACATAACATCTTTACAATGTTACTTCTGGACACTCAGTGTAAAATTGTGCAGTTATTTCATTGTTTGGACTTGTTTTCTGTTTTTCTAACTTAATGTGCGCATTGCAGTGAGTTAAGCTCATTTGGAGATTTTCCATTTTTTTCTCCTGCCAAATGATATAAACCTTAAAAATGAACATAATATCTATTTAAACTTACTTCTGGCCACTCAGTGTAAAATTTTTTCATTGTTTGGACTTGTTTTCTGTTTTTCTATGTTTATGTGTACATTAGAGTGAGTTAAGCTCATTTGGAGATTTTCCGTTTTTTTCTCCTGCCACATGATATAAACCTTAAAAATGAACATAATATCTATTTAAACTTACTTCTGGACACTCAGTGTAAAATTTTGCAGTTATTTCATTGTTTGGACTTGTTTTCTGTTTTTCTATCTTAATGTGCGCATTGCAGTGAGTTAAGCTCATTTGGAGATTTTCCATTTTTTTCTCCTGCCACATGATATAACCCTTAAAAAGTGAACATAACATCTTTACAATGTTACTTCTGGCCACTCAGTGTAAAACTGTGCAGTTATTTCATTGTTTGGACTTGTTTTCTGTTTTTCTATCTTAATGTGCGCATTGGAGTGAGTTAAGCTCATTTGGAGATTTTCCATTTTTTTCTCCTGCCACATGATATAAACCTTAAAAAGTGAACATAACATCTTTACAATGTTACTTCTGGCCACTCAGTGAAAAATTGTGCAGTTATTTCATTGTTTGGACTTGTTTTCTGTTTTTCTATCTTAATGTGCGCATTGGAGTGAGTTAAGCTCATTTGGAGATTTTCCATTTTTTTCTCCTGCCACATGATATAAACCTTAAAAAGTGAACATAACATCTTTACAATGTTACTTCTGGCCACTCAGTGTAAAATTGTGCAGTTATTTCATTGTTTGGACTTGTTTTCTGTTTTTCTATCTTAATGTGCGCATTGCAGTGAGTTAAGCTCATTTGGAGATTTTCCATTTTTTTCTCCTGCCACATGATATAACCCTTAAAAAGTGAACATAACATCTTTACAATGTTACTTCTGGCCACTCAGTGTAAAACTGTGCAGTTATTTCATTGTTTGGACTTGTTTTCTGTTTTTCTATCTTAATGTGCGCATTGGAGTGAGTTAAGCTCATTTGGAGATTTTCCATTTTTTTCTCCTGCCACATGATATAAACCTTAAAAAGTGAACATAACATCTTTACAATGTTACTTCTGGCCACTCAGTGAAAAATTGTGCAGTTATTTCATTGTTTGGACTTGTTTTCTGTTTTTCTATCTTAATGTGCGCATTGGAGTGAGTTAAGCTCATTTGGAGATTTTCCATTTTTTTCTCCTGCCACATGATATAAACCTTAAAAAGTGAACATAACATCTTTACAATGTTACTTCTGGCCACTCAGTGTAAAATTGTGCAGTTATTTCATTGTTTGGACTTGTTTTCTGTTTTTCTATCTTAATGTGCGCATTGCAGTGAGTTAAGCTCATTTGGAGATTTTCCATTTTTTTCTCCTGCCACATGATATAAACCTTAAAAAGTGAACATAACATCTTTACAATGTTACTTCTGGCCACTCAGTGAAAAATTGTGCAGTTATTTCATTGTTTGGACTTGTTTTCTGTTTTTCTATCTTAATGTGCGCATTGCAGTGAGTTAAGCTCATTTGGAGATTTTCCATTTTTTTCTCCTGCCACATGATATAAACCTTAAAAAGTGAACATAACATCTTTACAATGTTACTTCTGGACACTCAGTGTAAAATTGTGCAGTTATTTCATTGTTTGGACTTGTTTTCTGTTTTTCTATCTTAATGTGCGCATTGCAGTGAGTTAAGCTCATTTGGAGATTTTCCATTTTTTTTCTCCTGCCAAATGATATAAACCTTAAAAATGAACATAATATCTATTTAAACTTACTTCTGGCCACTCAGTGTAAAATTTTGCAATTATTTCATTGTTTGAACTTGTTTTCTGTTTTTCTATCTTAATGTGCGCATTGCAGTGAGTTAAGCTCATTTGGAGATTTTCCATTTTTTTCTCCTGCCACATGATATAAACCTTAAAAAGTGAACATAACATCTTTACAATGTTACTTCTGGCCACTCAGTGAAAAATTGTGCAGTTATTTCATTGTTTGGACTTGTTTTCTGTTTTTCTATCTTAATGTGCGCATTGGAGTGAGTTAAGCTCATTTGGAGATTTTCCATTTTTTTCTCCTGCCACATGATATAAACCTTAAAAATGAACATAATATCTATTTAAACTTACTTCTGGCCACTCAGTGTAAAATTTTGCAATTATTTCATTGTTTGAACTTGTTTTCTGTTTTTCTATCTTAATGTGCGCATTGCAGTGAGTTAAGCTCATTTGGAGATTTTCCATTTTTTTCTCCTGCCAAATGATATAAACCTTAAAAAGTGAACATAACATCTTTACAATGTTACATCTGGCCACTCAGTGTAAAATTGTGCAGTTATTTCATTGTTTGGACTTGTTTTCTGTTTTTCTATCTTAATGTGCGCATTGGAGTGAGTTAAACTCATTTGGAGATTTTCCATTTTTTTCTCCTGCCACATGATATAAACCTTAAAAAGTGAACATAACATCTTTACAATGTTACTTCTGGCCATTCAGTGAAAAATTGTGCAGTTATTTCATTGTTTGGACTTGTTTTCTGTTTTCCTATCTTAATGTTTGCATTGGAGTGAGTTAAGCTCATTTGGAGATTTTCCATTTTTTTTCTCCTGCCACATGATATAAACCTTAAAAAGTGAACATAACATCTTTACAATGTTACTTCTGGACACTCAGTGTAAAATTGTGCAGTTATTTCATTGTTTGGACTTGTTTTCTGTTTTTCTATCTTAATGTGCGCATTGCAGTGAGTTAAGCTCATTTGGAGATTTTCCATTTTTTTCTCCTGCCAAATGATATAAACCTTAAAAATGAACATAATATCTATTTAAACTTACTTCTGGCCACTCAGTGTAAAATTTTGCAATTATTTCATTGTTTGAACTTGTTTTCTGTTTTTCTATCTTAATGTGCGCATTGCAGTGAGTTAAGCTCATTTGGAGATTTTCCATTTTTTTCTCCTGCCAAATGATATAAACCTTAAAAATGAACATAATATCTATTTAAACTTACTTCTGGCCACTCAGTGTAAAATTTTGCAATTATTTCATTGTTTGAACTTGTTTTCTGTTTTTCTATCTTAATGTGCGCATTGCAGTGAGTTAAGCTCATTTGGAGATTTTCCATTTTTTTCTCCTGCCAAATGATATAAACCTTAAAAAGTGAACATAACATCTTTACAATGTTACATCTGGCCACTCAGTGTAAAATTGTGCAGTTATTTCATTGTTTGGACTTGTTTTCTGTTTTTCTATCTTAATGTGCGCATTGGAGTGAGTTAAGCTCATTTGGAGATTTTCCATTTTTTACTCCTGCCACATGATATAAACCTTAAAAAGTGAACATAACATCTTTACAATGTTACTTCTGGACACTCAGTGAAAAATTGTGCAGTTATTTCATTGTTTGGACTTGTTTTCTGTTTTCCTATCTTAATGTTTGCATTGGAGTGAGTTAAGCTCATTTGGAGATTTTCCATTTTTTTCTCCTGCCACATGATATAAACCTTAAAAAGTGAACATAACATCTTTACAATGTTACTTCTGGACACTCAGTGTAAAATTGTGCAGTTATTTCATTGTTTGGACTTGTTTTCTGTTTTTCTATCTTAATGTGCGCATTGCAGTGAGTTAAGCTCATTTGGAGATTTTCCATTTTTTTCTCCTGCCACATGATATAAACCTTAAAAAGTGAACATAACATCTTTACAATGTTACTTCTGGCCACTCAGTGAAAAATTGTGCAGTTATTTCATTGTTTGGACTTGTTTTCTGTTTTTCTATCTTAATGTGCGCATTGCAGTGAGTTAAGCTCATTTGGAGATTTTCCATTTTTTTCTCCTGCCACATGATATAAACCTTAAAAAGTGAACATAACATCTTTACAATGTTACTTCTGGACACTCAGTGTAAAATTGTGCAGTTATTTCATTGTTTGGACTTGTTTTCTGTTTTTCTATCTTAATGTGCGCATTGCAGTGAGTTAAGCTTATTTGGAGATTTTCCATTTTTTTCTCCTGCCAAATGATATAAACCTTAAAAATGAACATAATATCTATTTAAACTTACTTCTGGCCACTCAGTGTAAAATTTTGCAATTATTTCATTGTTTGAACTTGTTTTCTGTTTTTCTATCTTAATGTGCGCATTGCAGTGAGTTAAGCTCATTTGGAGATTTTCCATTTTTTTCTCCTGCCACATGATATAAACCTTAAAAAGTGAACATAACATCTTTACAATGTTACTTCTGGCCACTCAGTGAAAAATTGTGCAGTTATTTCATTGTTTGGACTTGTTTTCTGTTTTTCTATCTTAATGTGCGCATTGGAGTGAGTTAAGCTCATTTGGAGATTTTCCATTTTTTTCTCCTGCCACATGATATAAACCTTAAAAATGAACATAATATCTATTTAAACTTACTTCTGGCCACTCAGTGTAAAATTTTGCAATTATTTCATTGTTTGAACTTGTTTTCTGTTTTTCTATCTTAATGTGCGCATTGCAGTGAGTTAAGCTCATTTGGAGATTTTCCATTTTTTTCTCCTGCCAAATGATATAAACCTTAAAAAGTGAACATAACATCTTTACAATGTTACATCTGGCCACTCAGTGTAAAATTGTGCAGTTATTTCATTGTTTGGACTTGTTTTCTGTTTTTCTATCTTAATGTGCGCATTGGAGTGAGTTAAACTCATTTGGAGATTTTCCATTTTTTTCTCCTGCCACATGATATAAACCTTAAAAAGTGAACATAACATCTTTACAATGTTACTTCTGGCCATTCAGTGAAAAATTGTGCAGTTATTTCATTGTTTGGACTTGTTTTCTGTTTTCCTATCTTAATGTTTGCATTGGAGTGAGTTAAGCTCATTTGGAGATTTTCCATTTTTTTTCTCCTGCCACATGATATAAACCTTAAAAAGTGAACATAACATCTTTACAATGTTACTTCTGGACACTCAGTGTAAAATTGTGCAGTTATTTCATTGTTTGGACTTGTTTTCTGTTTTTCTATCTTAATGTGCGCATTGCAGTGAGTTAAGCTCATTTGGAGATTTTCCATTTTTTTCTCCTGCCACATGATATAAACCTTAAAAAGTGAACATAACATCTTTACAATGTTACTTCTGGACACTCAGTGTAAAATTGTGCAGTTATTTCATTGTTTGGACTTGTTTTCTGTTTTTCTATCTTAATGTGCGCATTGCAGTGAGTTAAGCTCATTTGGAGATTTTCCATTTTTTTCTCCTGCCACATGATATAAACCTTAAAAAGTGAACATAACATCTTTACAATGTTACTTCTGGCCACTCAGTGAAAAATTGTGCAGTTATTTCATTGTTTGGACTTGTTTTCTGTTTTTCTATCTTAATGTGCGCATTGCAGTGAGTTAAGCTCATTTGGAGATTTTCCATTTTTTTCTCCTGCCACATGATATAAACCTTAAAAAGTGAACATAACATCTTTACAATGTTACTTCTGGACACTCAGTGTAAAATTGTGCAGTTATTTCATTGTTTGGACTTGTTTTCTGTTTTTCTATCTTAATGTGCGCATTGCAGTGAGTTAAGCTTATTTGGAGATTTTCCATTTTTTTCTCCTGCCAAATGATATAAACCTTAAAAATGAACATAATATCTATTTAAACTTACTTCTGGCCACTCAGTGTAAAATTTTGCAATTATTTCATTGTTTGAACTTGTTTTCTGTTTTTCTATCTTAATGTGCGCATTGCAGTGAGTTAAGCTCATTTGGAGATTTTCCATTTTTTTCTCCTGCCACATGATATAAACCTTAAAAAGTGAACATAACATCTTTACAATGTTACTTCTGGCCACTCAGTGTAAAATTGTGCAGTTATTTCATTGTTTGGACTTGTTTTCTGTTTTTCTATCTTAATGTGCGCATTGGAGTGAGTTAAGCTCATTTGGAGATTTTCCATTTTTTTCTCCTGCCACATGATATAAACCTTAAAAAGTGAACATAACATCTTTACAATGTTACTTCTGGCCACTCAGTGAAAAATTGTGCAGTTATTTCATTGTTTGGACTTGTTTTCTGTTTTTCTATCTTAATGTGCGCATTGGAGTGAGTTAAGCTCATTTGGAGATTTTCCATTTTTTTCTCCTGCCACATGATATAAACCTTAAAAATGAACATAATATCTATTTAAACTTACTTCTGGCCACTCAGTGTAAAATTTTGCAATTATTTCATTGTTTGAACTTGTTTTCTGTTTTTCTATCTTAATGTGCGCATTGCAGTGAGTTAAGCTCATTTGGAGATTTTCCATTTTTTTCTCCTGCCAAATGATATAAACCTTAAAAAGTGAACATAACATCTTTACAATGTT
Source organism: Microchirus variegatus (assembly GCF_963457635.1). Classification (NCBI taxonomy): domain Eukaryota; kingdom Metazoa; phylum Chordata; class Actinopteri; order Pleuronectiformes; family Soleidae; genus Microchirus; species Microchirus variegatus. The sequence continues at coordinate 13,457,112 of NC_139820.1, read as the reverse complement.
ACATCTGGCCACTCAGTGTAAAATTGTGCAGTTATTTCATTGTTTGGACTTGTTTTCTGTTTTTCTATCTTAATGTGCGCATTGGAGTGAGTTAAACTCATTTGGAGATTTTCCATTTTTTTCTCCTGCCACATGATATAAACCTTAAAAAGTGAACATAACATCTTTACAATGTTACTTCTGGCCATTCAGTGAAAAATTGTGCAGTTATTTCATTGTTTGGACTTGTTTTCTGTTTTTCTATCTTAATGTGCGCATTGCAGTGAGTTAAGCTCATTTGGAGATTTTCCATTTTTTTCTCCTGCCACATGATATAAACCTTAAAAAGTGAACATAACATCTTTACAATGTTACTTCTGGCCATTCAGTGAAAAATTGTGCAGTTATTTCATTGTTTGGACTTGTTTTCTGTTTTCCTATCTTAATGTTTGCATTGGAGTGAGTTAAGCTCATTTGGAGATTTTCCATTTTTTTTCTCCTGCCACATGATATAAACCTTAAAAAGTGAACATAACATCTTTACAATGTTACTTCTGGACACTCAGTGTAAAATTGTGCAGTTATTTCATTGTTTGGACTTGTTTTCTGTTTTTCTATCTTAATGTGCGCATTGCAGTGAGTTAAGCTCATTTGGAGATTTTCCATTTTTTTCTCCTGCCAAATGATATAAACCTTAAAAATGAACATAATATCTATTTAAACTTACTTCTGGCCACTCAGTGTAAAATTTTGCAATTATTTCATTGTTTGAACTTGTTTTCTGTTTTTCTATCTTAATGTGCGCATTGCAGTGAGTTAAGCTCATTTGGAGATTTTCCATTTTTTTCTCCTGCCAAATGATATAAACCTTAAAAATGAACATAATATCTATTTAAACTTACTTCTGGCCACTCAGTGTAAAATTTTGCAATTATTTCATTGTTTGAACTTGTTTTCTGTTTTTCTATCTTAATGTGCGCATTGCAGTGAGTTAAGCTCATTTGGAGATTTTCCAATTTTTTCTCCTGCCAAATGATATAAACCTTAAAAAGTGAACATAACATCTTTACAATGTTACATCTGGCCACTCAGTGTAAAATTGTGCAGTTATTTCATTGTTTGGACTTGTTTTCTGTTTTTCTATCTTAATGTGCGCATTGGAGTGAGTTAAGCTCATTTGGAGATTTTCCATTTTTTTCTCCTGCCACATGATATAAACCTTAAAAAGTGAACATAACATCTTTACAATGTTACTTCTGGCCACTCAGTGAAAAATTGTGCAATTATTTCATTGTTTGGACTTGTTTTCTGTTTTTCTATCTTAATGTTTGCATTGGAGTGAGTTAAGCTCATTTGGAGATTTTCAATTTTTTTCTCCTGCCACATGATATAAACCTTAAAAAGTGAACATAACATCTTTACAATGTTACTTCTGGACACTCAGTGTAAAATTGTGCAGTTATTTCATTGTTTGGACTTGTTTTCTGTTTTTCTATCTTAATGTGCGCATTGCAGTGAGTTAAGCTCATTTGGAGATTTTCCATTTTTTTCTCCTGCCAAATGATATAAACCTTAAAAATGAACATAATATCTATTTAAACTTACTTCTGGCCACTCAGTGTAAAATTTTGCAATTATTTCATTGTTTGAACTTGTTTTCTGTTTTTCTATCTTAATGTGCGCATTGCAGTGAGTTAAGCTCATTTGGAGATTTTCCATTTTTTTCTCCTGCCAAATGATATAAACCTTAAAAAGTGAACATAACATCTTTACAATGTTACATCTGGCCACTCAGTGTAAAATTGTGCAGTTATTTCATTGTTTGGACTTGTTTTCTGTTTTTCTATCTTAATGTGCGCATTGGAGTGAGTTAAGCTCATTTGGAGATTTTCCATTTTTTTCTCCTGCCACATGATATAAACCTTAAAAAGTGAACATAACATCTTTACAATGTTACTTCTGGCCACTCAGTGAAAAATTGTGCAATTATTTCATTGTTTGGACTTGTTTTCTGTTTTTCTATCTTAATGTTTGCATTGGAGTGAGTTAAGCTCATTTGGAGATTTTCAATTTTTTTCTCCTGCCACATGATATAAACCTTAAAAAGTGAACATAACATCTTTACAATGTTACTTCTGGACACTCAGTGTAAAATTGTGCAGTTATTTCATTGTTTGGACTTGTTTTCTGTTTTTCTATCTTAATGTGCGCATTGCAGTGAGTTAAGCTCATTTGGAGATTTTCCATTGTTTTCTCCTGCCAAATGATATAAACCTTAAAAATGAACATAATATCTATTTAAACTTACTTCTGGCCACTCAGTGTAAAATTTTGCAATTATTTCATTGTTTGAACTTGTTTTCTGTTTTTCTATCTTAATGTGCGCATTGCAGTGAGTTAAGCTCATTTGGAGATTTTCCATTTTTTTCTCCTGCCAAATGATATAAACCTTAAAAAGTGAACATAACATCTTTACAATGTTACATCTGGCCACTCAGTGTAAAATTGTGCAGTTATTTCATTGTTTGGACTTGTTTTCTGTTTTTCTATCTTAATGTGCGCATTGGAGTGAGTTAAGCTCATTTGGAGATTTTCCATTTTTTTCTCCTGCCACATGATATAAACCTTAAAAAGTGAACATAACATCTTTACAATGTTACTTCTGGCCACTCAGTGAAAAATTGTGCAATTATTTCATTGTTTGGACTTGTTTTCTGTTTTTCTATCTTAATGTTTGCATTGGAGTGAGTTAAGCTCATTTGGAGATTTTCAATTTTTTTCTCCTGCCACATGATATAAACCTTAAAAAGTGAACATAACATCTTTACAATGTTACTTCTGGACACTCAGTGTAAAATTGTGCAGTTATTTCATTGTTTGGACTTGTTTTCTGTTTTTCTATCTTAATGTGCGCATTGCAGTGAGTTAAGCTCATTTGGAGATTTTCCATTGTTTTCTCCTGCCAAATGATATAAACCTTAAAAATGAACATAATATCTATTTAAACTTACTTCTGGCCACTCAGTGTAAAATTTTGCAATTATTTCATTGTTTGAACTTGTTTTCTGTTTTTCTATCTTAATGTGCGCATTGCAGTGAGTTAAGCTCATTTGGAGATTTTCCATTTTTTTCTCCTGCCAAATGATATAAACCTTAAAAAGTGAACATAACATCTTTACAATGTTACATCTGGCCACTCAGTGTAAAATTGTGCAGTTATTTCATTGTTTGGACTTGTTTTCTGTTTTTCTATCTTAATGTGCGCATTGGAGTGAGTTAAGCTCATTTGGAGATTTTCCATTTTTTTCTCCTGCCACATGATATAAACCTTAAAAAGTGAACATAACATCTTTACAATGTTACTTCTGGCCACTCAGTGAAAAATTGTGCAATTATTTCATTGTTTGGACTTGTTTTCTGTTTTTCTATCTTAATGTTTGCATTGGAGTGAGTTAAGCTCATTTGGAGATTTTCAATTTTTTTCTCCTGCCACATGATATAAACCTTAAAAAGTGAACATAACATCTTTACAATGTTACTTCTGGACACTCAGTGTAAAATTGTGCAGTTATTTCATTGTTTGGACTTGTTTTCTGTTTTTCTATCTTAATGTGCGCATTGCAGTGAGTTAAGCTCATTTGGAGATTTTCCATTGTTTTCTCCTGCCAAATGATATAAACCTTAAAAATGAACATAATATCTATTTAAACTTACTTCTGGCCACTCAGTGTAAAATTTTGCAATTATTTCATTGTTTGAACTTGTTTTCTGTTTTTCTATCTTAATGTGCGCATTGCAGTGAGTTAAGCTCATTTGGAGATTTTCCATTTTTTTCTCCTGCCAAATGATATAAACCTTAAAAAGTGAACATAACATCTTTACAATGTTACATCTGGCCACTCAGTGTAAAATTGTGCAGTTATTTCATTGTTTGGACTTGTTTTCTGTTTTTCTATCTTAATGTGCGCATTGGAGTGAGTTAAGCTCATTTGGAGATTTTCCATTTTTTTCTCCTGCCACATGATATAAACCTTAAAAAGTGAACATAACATCTTTACAATGTTACTTCTGGCCACTCAGTGAAAAATTGTGCAATTATTTCATTGTTTGGACTTGTTTTCTGTTTTTCTATCTTAATGTTTGCATTGGAGTGAGTTAAGCTCATTTGGAGATTTTCAATTTTTTTCTCCTGCCACATGATATAAACCTTAAAAAGTGAACATAACATCTTTACAATGTTACTTCTGGACACTCAGTGTAAAATTGTGCAGTTATTTCATTGTTTGGACTTGTTTTCTGTTTTTCTATCTTAATGTGCGCATTGCAGTGAGTTAAGCTCATTTGGAGATTTTCCATTGTTTTCTCCTGCCAAATGATATAAACCTTAAAAATGAACATAATATCTATTTAAACTTACTTCTGGCCACTCAGTGTAAAATTTTGCAATTATTTCATTGTTTGAACTTGTTTTCTGTTTTTCTATCTTAATGTGCGCATTGCAGTGAGTTAAGCTCATTTGGAGATTTTCCATTTTTTTCTCCTGCCAAATGATATAAACCTTAAAAATGAACATAATATCTATTTAAACTTACTTCTGGCCACTCAGTGTAAAATTTTGCAATTATTTCATTGTTTGAACTTGTTTTCTGTTTTTCTATCTTAATGTGCGCATTGCAGTGAGTTAAGCTCATTTGGAGATTTTCCATTTTTTTCTCCTGCCAAATGATATAAACCTTAAAAAGTGAACATAACATCTTTACAATGTTACATCTGGCCACTCAGTGTAAAATTGTGCAGTTATTTCATTGTTTGAACTTGTTTTCTGTTTTTCTATCTTAATGTGCGCATTGGAGTGAGTTAAGCTCATTTGGAGATTTTCCATTTTTTTCTCCTGCCACATGATATAAACCTTAAAAAGTGAACATAACATCTTTACAATGTTACTTCTGGCCACTCAGTGAAAAATTGTGCAGTTATTTCATTGTTTGGACTTGTTTTCTGTTTTTCTATCTTAATGTGCGCATTGCAGTGAGTTAAGCTCATTTGGAGATTTTCCATTTTTTTCTCCTGCCAAATGATATAAACCTTAAAAATGAACATAATATCTATTTAAACTTACTTCTGGCCACTCAGTGTAAAATTTTGCAATTATTTCATTGTTTGGACTTGTTTTCTGTTTTTCTATCTTAATGTGCGCATTGCAGTGAGTTAAGCTCATTTGGAGATTTTCCATTTTTTTCTCCTGCCACATGATATAAACCTTAAAAAGTGAACATAACATCTTTACAATGTTACATCTGGCCACTCAGTGTAAAATTGTGCAGTTATTTCATTGTTTGGACTTGTTTTCTGTTTTTCTATGTCAACGTGCACATTGGAGTGAGTTAAGCTCATTTGGAGATTTTCCATTTTTTTCTCCTGCCACATGATATAAACCTTAAAAAGTGAACATAACATCTTTACAATGTTACTTCTGGACACTCAGTGTAAAATTGTGCAGTTATTTCATTGTTTGGACTTGTTTTCTGTTTTTCTATCTTAATGTGCGCATTGGAGTGAGTTAAGCTCATTTGGAGATTTTCCATTTTTTTCTCCTGCCACATGATATAACCCTTAAAAAGTGAACATAACATCTTTACAATGTTACTTCTGGCCACTCAGTGTAAAACTGTGCAGTTATTTCATTGTTTGGACTTGTTTTCTGTTTTTCTATCTTAATGTGCGCATTGGAGTGAGTTAAGCTCATTTGGAGATTTTCCATTTTTTTCTCCTGCCACATGATATAAACCTTAAAAAGTGAACATAACATCTTTACAATGTTACTTCTGGCCACTCAGTGAAAAATTGTGCAGTTATTTCATTGTTTGGACTTGTTTTCTGTTTTTCTATCTTAATGTGCGCATTGCAGTGAGTTAAGCTCATTTGGAGATTTTCCATTTTTTTCTCCTGCCACATGATATAAACCTTAAAAAGTGAACATAACATCTTTACAATGTTACATCTGGCCACTCAGTGTAAAATTGTGCAGTTATTTCATTGTTTGGACTTGTTTTCTGTTTTTCTATGTCAACGTGCACATTGGAGTGAGTTAAGCTCATTTGGAGATTTTCCATTTTTTTCTCCTGCCACATGATATAAACCTTAAAAAGTGAACATAACATCTTTACAATGTTACTTCTGGACACTCAGTGTAAAATTGTGCAGTTATTTCATTGTTTGGACTTGTTTTCTGTTTTTCTATCTTAATGTGCGCATTGCAGTGAGTTAAGCTCATTTGGAGATTTTCCATTTTTTTCTCCTGCCAAATGATATAAACCTTAAAAATGAACATAATATCTATTTAAACTTACTTCTGGCCACTCAGTGTAAAATTTTGCAATTATTTCATTGTTTGAACTTGTTTTCTGTTTTTCTATCTTAATGTGCGCATTGCAGTGAGTTAAGCTCATTTGGAGATTTTCCATTTTTTTCTCCTGCCAAATGGTATAAACCTTAAAAAGTGAACATAACATCTTTACAATGTTACATCTGGCCACTCAGTGTAAAATTGTGCAGTTATTTCATTGTTTGGACTTGTTTTCTGTTTTTTCTATCTTAATGTGCGCATTGCAGTGAGTTAAGCTCATTTGGAGATTTTCCATTTTTTTCTCCTGCCACATGATATAAACCTTAAAAAGTGAACATAACATCTTTACAATGTAACTTCTGGACACTCAGTGTAAAATTGTGCAGTTATTTCATTGTTTGGACTTGTTTTCTGTTTTTCTATCTTAATGTGCGCATTGCAGTGAGTTAAGCTCATTTGGAGATTTTCCATTTTTTTCTCCTGCCAAATGATATAAACCTTAAAAATGAACATAATATCTATTTAAACTTACTTCTGGCCACTCAGTGTAAAATTTTGCAATTATTTCATTGTTTGAACTTGTTTTCTGTTTTTCTATCTTAATGTGCGCATTGCAGTGAGTTAAGCTCATTTGGAGATTTTCCATTTTTTTCTCCTGCCAAATGATATAAACCTTAAAAATGAACATAATATCTATTTAAACTTACTTCTGGCCACTCAGTGTAAAATTTTGCAATTATTTCATTGTTTGAACTTGTTTTCTGTTTTTCTATCTTAATGTGCGCATTGCAGTGAGTTAAGCTCATTTGGAGATTTTCCATTTTTTTCTCCTGCCAAATGATATAAACCTTAAAAAGTGAACATAACATCTTTACAATGTTACATCTGGCCACTCAGTGTAAAATTGTGCAGTTATTTCATTGTTTGAACTTGTTTTCTGTTTTTCTATCTTAATGTGCGCATTGCAGTGAGTTAAGCTCATTTGGAGATTTTCCATTTTTTTCTCCTGCCAAATGATATAAACCTTAAAAAGTGAACATAACATCTTTACAATGTTACATCTGGCCACTCAGTGTAAAATTGTGCAGTTATTTCATTGTTTGAACTTGTTTTCTGTTTTTCTATCTTAATGTGCGCATTGCAGTGAGTTAAGCTCATTTGGAGATTTTCCATTTTTTTCTCCTGCCAAATGATATAAACCTTAAAAAGTGAACATAACATCTTTACAATGTTACATCTGGCCACTCAGTGTAAAATTTTGCAATTATTTCATTGTTTGAACTTGTTTTCTGTTTTTCTATCTTAATGTGCGCATTGCAGTGAGTTAAGCTCATTTGGAGATTTTCCATTTTTTTCTCCTGCCACATGATATAAACCTTAAAAATGAACATAATATCTATTTAAACTTACTTCTGGCCACTCAGTGTATAATTTTGCAATTATTTCATTGTTTGAACTTGTTTTCTGTTTTTCTATGTCAACGTGCACATTGGAGTGAGTTAAGCTCATTTGGAGATTTTCCATTTTTTTCTCCTGCCACATGATATAAACCTTAAAAAGTGAACATAACATCTTTACAATGTTACTTCTGGCCACTCAGTGTAAAATTTTGCAATTATTTCATTGTTTGGACTTGTTTTCTGTTTTTCTATGTTTATGTGTACATTAGAGTGAGTTAAGCTCATTTGGAGATTTTCCGTTTTTTTCTCCTGCCACATGATATAAACCTTAAAAAGTGAACATAACATCTTTACAATGTTACTTCTGGACACTCAGTGTAAAATTGTGCAGTTATTTCATTGTTTGGACTTGTTTTCTGTTTTTCTATCTTAATGTGCGCATTGCAGTGAGTTAAGCTCATTTGGAGATTTTCCATTTTTTTCTCCTGCCAAATGATATAAACCTTAAAAATGAACATAATATCTATTTAAACTTACTTCTGGCCACTCAGTGTAAAATTTTGCAATTATTTCATTGTTTGAACTTGTTTTCTGTTTTTCTATCTTAATGTGCGCATTGCAGTGAGTTAAGCTCATTTGGAGATTTTCCATTTTTTTCTCCTGCCAAATGATATAAACCTTAAAAATGAACATAATATCTATTTAAACTTACTTCTGGCCACTCAGTGTAAAATTTTGCAATTATTTCATTGTTTGAACTTGTTTTCTGTTTTTCTATCTTAATGTGCGCATTGCAGTGAGTTAAGCTCATTTGGAGATTTTCCATTTTTTTCTCCTGCCAAATGATATAAACCTTAAAAATGAACATAATATCTATTTAAACTTACTTCTGGCCACTCAGTGTAAAATTTTGCAATTATTTCATTGTTTGGACTTGTTTTCTGTTTTTCTATCTTAATGTGCGCATTGGAGTGAGTTAAGCTCATTTGGAGATTTTCCATTTTTTTCTCCTGCCACATGATATAAACCTTAAAAAGTGAACATAACATCTTTACAATGTTACTTCTGGCCACTCAGTGAAAAATTGTGCAGTTATTTCATTGTTTGGACTTGTTTTCTGTTTTTCTATCTTAATGTTTGCATTGGAGTGAGTTAAGCTCATTTGGAGATTTTCAATTTTTTTCTCCTGCCACATGATATAAACCTTAAAAAGTGAACATAACATCTTTACAATGTTACTTCTGGACACTCAGTGTAAAATTGTGCAGTTATTTCATTGTTTGGACTTGTTTTCTGTTTTTCTATCTTAATGTGCGCATTGCAGTGAGTTAAGCTCATTTGGAGATTTTCCATTTTTTTCTCCTGCCAAATGATATAAACCTTAAAAATGAACATAATATCTATTTAAACTTACTTCTGGCCACTCAGTGTAAAATTTTGCAATTATTTCATTGTTTGAACTTGTTTTCTGTTTTTCTATCTTAATGTGCGCATTGCAGTGAGTTAAGCTCATTTGGAGATTTTCCATTTTTTTCTCCTGCCAAATGATATAAACCTTAAAAATGAACATAATATCTATTTAAACTTACTTCTGGCCACTCAGTGTAAAATTTTGCAATTATTTCATTGTTTGAACTTGTTTTCTGTTTTTCTATCTTAATGTGCGCATTGCAGTGAGTTAAGCTCATTTGGAGATTTTCCATTTTTTTCTCCTGCCAAATGATATAAACCTTAAAAAGTGAACATAACATCTTTACAATGTTACATCTGGCCACTCAGTGTAAAATTGTGCAGTTATTTCATTGTTTGAACTTGTTTTCTGTTTTTCTATCTTAATGTGCGCATTGGAGTGAGTTAAGCTCATTTGGAGATTTTCCATTTTTTTCTCCTGCCACATGATATAAACCTTAAAAAGTGAACATAACATCTTTACAATGTTACTTCTGGCCACTCAGTGAAAAATTGTGCAGTTATTTCATTGTTTGGACTTGTTTTCTGTTTTTCTATCTTAATGTGCGCATTGCAGTGAGTTAAGCTCATTTGGAGATTTTCCATTTTTTTCTCCTGCCAAATGATATAAACCTTAAAAATGAACATAATATCTATTTAAACTTACTTCTGGCCACTCAGTGTAAAATTTTGCAATTATTTCATTGTTTGAACTTGTTTTCTGTTTTTCTATCTTAATGTGCGCATTGCAGTGAGTTAAGCTCATTTGGAGATTTTCCATTTTTTTCTCCTGCCACATGATATAAACCTTAAAAATGAACATAATATCTATTTAAACTTACTTCTGGCCACTCAGTGTATAATTTTGCAATTATTTCATTGTTTGAACTTGTTTTCTGTTTTTCTATGTCAACGTGCACATTGGAGTGAGTTAAGCTCATTTGGAGATTTTCCATTTTTTTCTCCTGCCACATGATATAAACCTTAAAAAGTGAACATAACATCTTTACAATGTTACTTCTGGCCACTCAGTGTAAAATTTTGCAATTATTTCATTGTTTGGACTTGTTTTCTGTTTTTCTATGTTTATGTGTACATTAGAGTGAGTTAAGCTCATTTGGAGATTTTCCGTTTTTTTCTCCTGCCACATGATATAAACCTTAAAAAGTGAACATAACATCTTTACAATGTTACTTCTGGACACTCAGTGTAAAATTGTGCAGTTATTTCATTGTTTGGACTTGTTTTCTGTTTTTCTATCTTAATGTGCGCATTGCAGTGAGTTAAGCTCATTTGGAGATTTTCCATTGTTTTCTCCTGCCAAATGATATAAACCTTAAAAATGAACATAATATCTATTTAAACTTACTTCTGGCCACTCAGTGTAAAATTTTGCAATTATTTCATTGTTTGAACTTGTTTTCTGTTTTTCTATCTTAATGTGCGCATTGCAGTGAGTTAAGCTCATTTGGAGATTTTCCATTTTTTTCTCCTGCCAAATGATATAAACCTTAAAAATGAACATAATATCTATTTAAACTTACTTCTGGCCACTCAGTGTAAAATTTTGCAATTATTTCATTGTTTGAACTTGTTTTCTGTTTTTCTATCTTAATGTGCGCATTGCAGTGAGTTAAGCTCATTTGGAGATTTTCCATTTTTTTCTCCTGCCAAATGATATAAACCTTAAAAAGTGAACATAACATCTTTACAATGTTACATCTGGCCACTCAGTGTAAAATTGTGCAGTTATTTCATTGTTTGAACTTGTTTTCTGTTTTTCTATCTTAATGTGCGCATTGGAGTGAGTTAAGCTCATTTGGAGATTTTCCATTTTTTTCTCCTGCCACATGATATAAACCTTAAAAAGTGAACATAACATCTTTACAATGTTACTTCTGGCCACTCAGTGAAAAATTGTGCAGTTATTTCATTGTTTGGACTTGTTTTCTGTTTTTCTATCTTAATGTGCGCATTGCAGTGAGTTAAGCTCATTTGGAGATTTTCCATTTTTTTCTCCTGCCAAATGATATAAACCTTAAAAATGAACATAATATCTATTTAAACTTACTTCTGGCCACTCAGTGTAAAATTTTGCAATTATTTCATTGTTTGGACTTGTTTTCTGTTTTTCTATCTTAATGTGCGCATTGCAGTGAGTTAAGCTCATTTGGAGATTTTCCATTTTTTTCTCCTGCCACATGATATAAACCTTAAAAAGTGAACATAACATCTTTACAATGTTACATCTGGCCACTCAGTGTAAAATTGTGCAGTTATTTCATTGTTTGGACTTGTTTTCTGTTTTTCTATGTCAACGTGCACATTGGAGTGAGTTAAGCTCATTTGGAGATTTTCCATTTTTTTCTCCTGCCACATGATATAAACCTTAAAAAGTGAACATAACATCTTTACAATGTTACTTCTGGACACTCAGTGTAAAATTGTGCAGTTATTTCATTGTTTGGACTTGTTTTCTGTTTTTCTATCTTAATGTGCGCATTGGAGTGAGTTAAGCTCATTTGGAGATTTTCCATTTTTTTCTCCTGCCACATGATATAACCCTTAAAAAGTGAACATAACATCTTTACAATGTTACTTCTGGCCACTCAGTGTAAAACTGTGCAGTTATTTCATTGTTTGGACTTGTTTTCTGTTTTTCTATCTTAATGTGCGCATTGGAGTGAGTTAAGCTCATTTGGAGATTTTCCATTTTTTTCTCCTGCCACATGATATAAACCTTAAAAAGTGAACATAACATCTTTACAATGTTACTTCTGGCCACTCAGTGAAAAATTGTGCAGTTATTTCATTGTTTGGACTTGTTTTCTGTTTTTCTATCTTAATGTGCGCATTGCAGTGAGTTAAGCTCATTTGGAGATTTTCCATTTTTTTCTCCTGCCACATGATATAAACCTTAAAAAGTGAACATAACATCTTTACAATGTTACATCTGGCCACTCAGTGTAAAATTGTGCAGTTATTTCATTGTTTGGACTTGTTTTCTGTTTTTCTATGTCAACGTGCACATTGGAGTGAGTTAAGCTCATTTGGAGATTTTCCATTTTTTTCTCCTGCCACATGATATAAACCTTAAAAAGTGAACATAACATCTTTACAATGTTACTTCTGGACACTCAGTGTAAAATTGTGCAGTTATTTCATTGTTTGGACTTGTTTTCTGTTTTTCTATCTTAATGTGCGCATTGCAGTGAGTTAAGCTCATTTGGAGATTTTCCATTTTTTTCTCCTGCCAAATGATATAAACCTTAAAAATGAACATAATATCTATTTAAACTTACTTCTGGCCACTCAGTGTAAAATTTTGCAATTATTTCATTGTTTGAACTTGTTTTCTGTTTTTCTATCTTAATGTGCGCATTGCAGTGAGTTAAGCTCATTTGGAGATTTTCCATTTTTTTCTCCTGCCAAATGGTATAAACCTTAAAAAGTGAACATAACATCTTTACAATGTTACATCTGGCCACTCAGTGTAAAATTGTGCAGTTATTTCATTGTTTGGACTTGTTTTCTGTTTTTTCTATCTTAATGTGCGCATTGCAGTGAGTTAAGCTCATTTGGAGATTTTCCATTTTTTTCTCCTGCCACATGATATAAACCTTAAAAAGTGAACATAACATCTTTACAATGTAACTTCTGGACACTCAGTGTAAAATTGTGCAGTTATTTCATTGTTTGGACTTGTTTTCTGTTTTTCTATCTTAATGTGCGCATTGCAGTGAGTTAAGCTCATTTGGAGATTTTCCATTTTTTTCTCCTGCCAAATGATATAAACCTTAAAAATGAACATAATATCTATTTAAACTTACTTCTGGCCACTCAGTGTAAAATTTTGCAATTATTTCATTGTTTGAACTTGTTTTCTGTTTTTCTATCTTAATGTGCGCATTGCAGTGAGTTAAGCTCATTTGGAGATTTTCCATTTTTTTCTCCTGCCAAATGATATAAACCTTAAAAATGAACATAATATCTATTTAAACTTACTTCTGGCCACTCAGTGTAAAATTTTGCAATTATTTCATTGTTTGAACTTGTTTTCTGTTTTTCTATCTTAATGTGCGCATTGCAGTGAGTTAAGCTCATTTGGAGATTTTCCATTTTTTTCTCCTGCCAAATGATATAAACCTTAAAAAGTGAACATAACATCTTTACAATGTTACATCTGGCCACTCAGTGTAAAATTGTGCAGTTATTTCATTGTTTGAACTTGTTTTCTGTTTTTCTATCTTAATGTGCGCATTGCAGTGAGTTAAGCTCATTTGGAGATTTTCCATTTTTTTCTCCTGCCAAATGATATAAACCTTAAAAAGTGAACATAACATCTTTACAATGTTACATCTGGCCACTCAGTGTAAAATTGTGCAGTTATTTCATTGTTTGAACTTGTTTTCTGTTTTTCTATCTTAATGTGCGCATTGCAGTGAGTTAAGCTCATTTGGAGATTTTCCATTTTTTTCTCCTGCCAAATGATATAAACCTTAAAAAGTGAACATAACATCTTTACAATGTTACATCTGGCCACTCAGTGTAAAATTTTGCAATTATTTCATTGTTTGAACTTGTTTTCTGTTTTTCTATCTTAATGTGCGCATTGCAGTGAGTTAAGCTCATTTGGAGATTTTCCATTTTTTTCTCCTGCCACATGATATAAACCTTAAAAATGAACATAATATCTATTTAAACTTACTTCTGGCCACTCAGTGTATAATTTTGCAATTATTTCATTGTTTGAACTTGTTTTCTGTTTTTCTATGTCAACGTGCACATTGGAGTGAGTTAAGCTCATTTGGAGATTTTCCATTTTTTTCTCCTGCCACATGATATAAACCTTAAAAAGTGAACATAACATCTTTACAATGTTACTTCTGGCCACTCAGTGTAAAATTTTGCAATTATTTCATTGTTTGGACTTGTTTTCTGTTTTTCTATGTTTATGTGTACATTAGAGTGAGTTAAGCTCATTTGGAGATTTTCCGTTTTTTTCTCCTGCCACATGATATAAACCTTAAAAAGTGAACATAACATCTTTACAATGTTACTTCTGGACACTCAGTGTAAAATTGTGCAGTTATTTCATTGTTTGGACTTGTTTTCTGTTTTTCTATCTTAATGTGCGCATTGCAGTGAGTTAAGCTCATTTGGAGATTTTCCATTTTTTTCTCCTGCCAAATGATATAAACCTTAAAAATGAACATAATATCTATTTAAACTTACTTCTGGCCACTCAGTGTAAAATTTTGCAATTATTTCATTGTTTGAACTTGTTTTCTGTTTTTCTATCTTAATGTGCGCATTGCAGTGAGTTAAGCTCATTTGGAGATTTTCCATTTTTTTCTCCTGCCAAATGATATAAACCTTAAAAATGAACATAATATCTATTTAAACTTACTTCTGGCCACTCAGTGTAAAATTTTGCAATTATTTCATTGTTTGAACTTGTTTTCTGTTTTTCTATCTTAATGTGCGCATTGCAGTGAGTTAAGCTCATTTGGAGATTTTCCATTTTTTTCTCCTGCCAAATGATATAAACCTTAAAAATGAACATAATATCTATTTAAACTTACTTCTGGCCACTCAGTGTAAAATTTTGCAATTATTTCATTGTTTGGACTTGTTTTCTGTTTTTCTATCTTAATGTGCGCATTGGAGTGAGTTAAGCTCATTTGGAGATTTTCCATTTTTTTCTCCTGCCACATGATATAAACCTTAAAAAGTGAACATAACATCTTTACAATGTTACTTCTGGCCACTCAGTGAAAAATTGTGCAGTTATTTCATTGTTTGGACTTGTTTTCTGTTTTTCTATCTTAATGTTTGCATTGGAGTGAGTTAAGCTCATTTGGAGATTTTCAATTTTTTTCTCCTGCCACATGATATAAACCTTAAAAAGTGAACATAACATCTTTACAATGTTACTTCTGGACACTCAGTGTAAAATTGTGCAGTTATTTCATTGTTTGGACTTGTTTTCTGTTTTTCTATCTTAATGTGCGCATTGCAGTGAGTTAAGCTCATTTGGAGATTTTCCATTTTTTTCTCCTGCCAAATGATATAAACCTTAAAAATGAACATAATATCTATTTAAACTTACTTCTGGCCACTCAGTGTAAAATTTTGCAATTATTTCATTGTTTGAACTTGTTTTCTGTTTTTCTATCTTAATGTGCGCATTGCAGTGAGTTAAGCTCATTTGGAGATTTTCCATTTTTTTCTCCTGCCAAATGATATAAACCTTAAAAATGAACATAATATCTATTTAAACTTACTTCTGGCCACTCAGTGTAAAATTTTGCAATTATTTCATTGTTTGAACTTGTTTTCTGTTTTTCTATCTTAATGTGCGCATTGCAGTGAGTTAAGCTCATTTGGAGATTTTCCATTTTTTTCTCCTGCCAAATGATATAAACCTTAAAAAGTGAACATAACATCTTTACAATGTTACATCTGGCCACTCAGTGTAAAATTGTGCAGTTATTTCATTGTTTGAACTTGTTTTCTGTTTTTCTATCTTAATGTGCGCATTGGAGTGAGTTAAGCTCATTTGGAGATTTTCCATTTTTTTCTCCTGCCACATGATATAAACCTTAAAAAGTGAACATAACATCTTTACAATGTTACTTCTGGCCACTCAGTGAAAAATTGTGCAGTTATTTCATTGTTTGGACTTGTTTTCTGTTTTTCTATCTTAATGTGCGCATTGCAGTGAGTTAAGCTCATTTGGAGATTTTCCATTTTTTTCTCCTGCCAAATGATATAAACCTTAAAAATGAACATAATATCTATTTAAACTTACTTCTGGCCACTCAGTGTAAAATTTTGCAATTATTTCATTGTTTGAACTTGTTTTCTGTTTTTCTATCTTAATGTGCGCATTGCAGTGAGTTAAGCTCATTTGGAGATTTTCCATTTTTTTCTCCTGCCACATGATATAAACCTTAAAAATGAACATAATATCTATTTAAACTTACTTCTGGCCACTCAGTGTATAATTTTGCAATTATTTCATTGTTTGAACTTGTTTTCTGTTTTTCTATGTCAACGTGCACATTGGAGTGAGTTAAGCTCATTTGGAGATTTTCCATTTTTTTCTCCTGCCACATGATATAAACCTTAAAAAGTGAACATAACATCTTTACAATGTTACTTCTGGCCACTCAGTGTAAAATTTTGCAATTATTTCATTGTTTGGACTTGTTTTCTGTTTTTCTATGTTTATGTGTACATTAGAGTGAGTTAAGCTCATTTGGAGATTTTCCGTTTTTTTCTCCTGCCACATGATATAAACCTTAAAAAGTGAACATAACATCTTTACAATGTTACTTCTGGACACTCAGTGTAAAATTGTGCAGTTATTTCATTGTTTGGACTTGTTTTCTGTTTTTCTATCTTAATGTGCGCATTGCAGTGAGTTAAGCTCATTTGGAGATTTTCCATTTTTTTCTCCTGCCAAATGATATAAACCTTAAAAATGAACATAATATCTATTTAAACTTACTTCTGGCCACTCAGTGTAAAATTTTGCAATTATTTCATTGTTTGAACTTGTTTTCTGTTTTTCTATCGTAATGTGCACATTGCAGTGAGTTAAGCTCATTTGGAGATTTTCCATTTTTTTCTCCTGCCAAATGATATAAACCTTAAAAATGAACATAATATCTATTTAAACTTACTTCTGGCCACTCAGTGTAAAATTTTGCAATTATTTCATTGTTTGAACTTGTTTTCTGTTTTTCTATCTTAATGTGCGCATTGCAGTGAGTTAAGCTCATTTGGAGATTTTCCATTTTTTTCTCCTGCCAAATGATATAAACCTTAAAAAGTGAACATAACATCTTTACAATGTTACATCTGGCCACTCAGTGTAAAATCGTGCAGTTATTTCATTGTTTGGACTTGTTTTCTGTTTTTCTATCTTAATGTGCGCATTGGAGTGAGTTAAGCTCATTTGGAGATTTTCCATTTTTTTCTCCTGCCACATGATATAAACCTTAAAAAGTGAACATAACATCTTTACAATGTTACTTCTGGCCACTCAGTGAAAAATTGTGCAGTTATTTCATTGTTTGGACTTGTTTTCTGTTTTTCTATCTTAATGTGCGCATTGCAGTGAGTTAAGCTCATTTGGAGATTTTCCATTTTTTTCTCCTGCCAAATGATATAAACCTTAAAAATGAACATAATATCTATTTAAACTTACTTCTGGCCACTCAGTGTAAAATTTTGCAATTATTTCATTGTTTGAACTTGTTTTCTGTTTTTCTATCTTAATGTGCGCATTGCAGTGAGTTAAGCTCATTTGGAGATTTTCCATTTTTTTCTCCTGCCACATGATATAAACCTTAAAAATGAACATAATATCTATTTAAACTTACTTCTGGCCACTCAGTGTATAATTTTGCAATTATTTCATTGTTTGAACTTGTTTTCTGTTTTTCTATGTCAACGTGCACATTGGAGTGAGTTAAGCTCATTTGGAGATTTTCCATTTTTTTCTCCTGCCACATGATATAAACCTTAAAAAGTGAACATAACATCTTTACAATGTTACTTCTGGCCACTCAGTGTAAAATTTTGCAATTATTTCATTGTTTGGACTTGTTTTCTGTTTTTCTATGTTTATGTGTACATTAGAGTGAGTTAAGCTCATTTGGAGATTTTCCGTTTTTTTCTCCTGCCACATGATATAAACCTTAAAAAGTGAACATAACATCTTTACAATGTTACTTCTGGACACTCAGTGTAAAATTGTGCAGTTATTTCATTGTTTGGACTTGTTTTCTGTTTTTCTATCTTAATGTGCGCATTGCAGTGAGTTAAGCTCATTTGGAGATTTTCCATTTTTTTCTCCTGCCAAATGATATAAACCTTAAAAATGAACATAATATCTATTTAAACTTACTTCTGGCCACTCAGTGTAAAATTTTGCAATTATTTCATTGTTTGAACTTGTTTTCTGTTTTTCTATCTTAATGTGCGCATTGCAGTGAGTTAAGCTCATTTGGAGATTTTCCATTTTTTTCTCCTGCCAAATGATATAAACCTTAAAAATGAACATAATATCTATTTAAACTTACTTCTGGCCACTCAGTGTAAAATTTTGCAATTATTTCATTGTTTGAACTTGTTTTCTGTTTTTCTATCTTAATGTGCGCATTGCAGTGAGTTAAGCTCATTTGGAGATTTTCCATTTTTTTCTCCTGCCAAATGATATAAACCTTAAAAAGTGAACATAACATCTTTACAATGTTACATCTGGCCACTCAGTGTAAAATCGTGCAGTTATTTCATTGTTTGGACTTGTTTTCTGTTTTTCTATCTTAATGTGCGCATTGGAGTGAGTTAAGCTCATTTGGAGATTTTCCATTTTTTTCTCCTGCCACATGATATAAACCTTAAAAAGTGAACATAACATCTTTACAATGTTACTTCTGGCCACTCAGTGAAAAATTGTGCAGTTATTTCATTGTTTGGACTTGTTTTCTGTTTTTCTATCTTAATGTTTGCATTGGAGTGAGTTAAGCTCATTTGGAGATTTTCAATTTTTTTCTCCTGCCACATGATATAAACCTTAAAAAGTGAACATAACATCTTTACAATGTTACTTCTGGACACTCAGTGTAAAATTGTGCAGTTATTTCATTGTTTGGACTTGTTTTCTGTTTTTCTATCTTAATGTGCGCATTGCAGTGAGTTAAGCTCATTTGGAGATTTTCCATTTTTTTCTCCTGCCAAATGATATAAACCTTAAAAATGAACATAATATCTATTTAAACTTACTTCTGGCCACTCAGTGTAAAATTTTGCAATTATTTCATTGTTTGAACTTGTTTTCTGTTTTTCTATCTTAATGTGCGCATTGCAGTGAGTTAAGCTCATTTGGAGATTTTCCATTTTTTTCTCCTGCCAAATGATATAAACCTTAAAAAGTGAACATAACATCTTTACAATGTTACATCTGGCCACTCAGTGTAAAATTGTGCAGTTATTTCATTGTTTGAACTTGTTTTCTGTTTTTCTATCTTAATGTGCGCATTGGAGTGAGTTAAGCTCATTTGGAGATTTTCCATTTTTTTCTCCTGCCACATGATATAAACCTTAAAAAGTGAACATAACATCTTTACAATGTTACTTCTGGCCACTCAGTGAAAAATTGTGCAGTTATTTCATTGTTTGGACTTGTTTTCTGTTTTTCTATCTTAATGTGCGCATTGCAGTGAGTTAAGCTCATTTGGAGATTTTCCATTTTTTTCTCCTGCCACATGATATAAACCTTAAAAAGTGAACATAACATCTTTACAATGTTACTTCTGGCCACTCAGTGAAAAATTGTGCAGTTATTTCATTGTTTGGACTTGTTTTCTGTTTTTCTATCTTAATGTGCGCATTGCAGTGAGTTAAGCTCATTTGGAGATTTTCCATTTTTTTCTCCTGCCAAATGATATAAACCTTAAAAATGAACATAATATCTATTTAAACTTACTTCTGGCCACTCAGTGTAAAATTTTGCAATTATTTCATTGTTTGAACTTGTTTTCTGTTTTTCTATCTTAATGTGCGCATTGCAGTGAGTTAAGCTCATTTGGAGATTTTCCATTTTTTTCTCCTGCCACATGATATAAACCTTAAAAATGAACATAATATCTATTTAAACTTACTTCTGGCCACTCAGTGTATAATTTTGCAATTATTTCATTGTTTGAACTTGTTTTCTGTTTTTCTATGTCAACGTGCACATTGGAGTGAGTTAAGCTCATTTGGAGATTTTCCATTTTTTTCTCCTGCCACATGATATAAACCTTAAAAAGTGAACATAACATCTTTACAATGTTACTTCTGGCCACTCAGTGTAAAATTTTGCAATTATTTCATTGTTTGGACTTGTTTTCTGTTTTTCTATGTTTATGTGTACATTAGAGTGAGTTAAGCTCATTTGGAGATTTTCCGTTTTTTTCTCCTGCCACATGATATAAACCTTAAAAAGTGAACATAACATATTTACAATGTTACTTCTGGACACTCAGTGTAAAATTGTGCAGTTATTTCATTGTTTGGACTTGTTTTCTGTTTTTCTATCTTAATGTGCGCATTGCAGTGAGTTAAGCTCATTTGGAGATTTTCCATTTTTTTCTCCTGCCAAATGATATAAACCTTAAAAATGAACATAATATCTATTTAAACTTACTTCTGGCCACTCAGTGTAAAATTTTGCAATTATTTCATTGTTTGAACTTGTTTTCTGTTTTTCTATCTTAATGTGCGCATTGCAGTGAGTTAAGCTCATTTGGAGATTTTCCATTTTTTTCTCCTGCCAAATGATATAAACCTTAAAAAGTGAACATAACATCTTTACAATGTTACATCTGGCCACTCAGTGTAAAATCGTGCAGTTATTTCATTGTTTGGACTTGTTTTCTGTTTTTCTATCTTAATGTGCGCATTGGAGTGAGTTAAGCTCATTTGGAGATTTTCCATTTTTTTCTCCTGCCACATGATATAAACCTTAAAAAGTGAACATAACATCTTTACAATGTTACTTCTGGCCACTCAGTGAAAAATTGTGCAGTTATTTCATTGTTTGGACTTGTTTTCTGTTTTTCTATCTTAATGTTTGCATTGGAGTGAGTTAAGCTCATTTGGAGATTTTCAATTTTTTTCTCCTGCCACATGATATAAACCTTAAAAAGTGAACATAACATCTTTACAATGTTACTTCTGGACACTCAGTGTAAAATTGTGCAGTTATTTCATTGTTTGGACTTGTTTTCTGTTTTTCTATCTTAATGTGCGCATTGCAGTGAGTTAAGCTCATTTGGAGATTTTCCATTTTTTTCTCCTGCCAAATGATATAAACCTTAAAAATGAACATAATATCTATTTAAACTTACTTCTGGCCACTCAGTGTAAAATTTTGCAATTATTTCATTGTTTGAACTTGTTTTCTGTTTTTCTATCTTAATGTGCGCATTGCAGTGAGTTAAGCTCATTTGGAGATTTTCCATTTTTTTCTCCTGCCAAATGATATAAACCTTAAAAATGAACATAATATCTATTTAAACTTACTTCTGGCCACTCAGTGTAAAATTTTGCAATTATTTCATTGTTTGAACTTGTTTTCTGTTTTTCTATCTTAATGTGCGCATTGCAGTGAGTTAAGCTCATTTGGAGATTTTCCATTTTTTTCTCCTGCCAAATGATATAAACCTTAAAAAGTGAACATAACATCTTTACAATGTTACTTCTGGCCACTCAGTGAAAAATTGTGCAGTTATTTCATTGTTTGGACTTGTTTTCTGTTTTTCTATCTTAATGTGCGCATTGCAGTGAGTTAAGCTCATTTGGAGATTTTCCATTTTTTTCTCCTGCCAAATGATATAAACCTTAAAAATGAACATAATATCTATTTAAACTTACTTCTGGCCACTCAGTGTAAAATTTTGCAATTATTTCATTGTTTGAACTTGTTTTCTGTTTTTCTATCTTAATGTGCGCATTGCAGTGAGTTAAGCTCATTTGGAGATTTTCCATTTTTTTCTCCTGCCACATGATATAAACCTTAAAAATGAACATAATATCTATTTAAACTTACTTCTGGCCACTCAGTGTATAATTTTGCAATTATTTCATTGTTTGAACTTGTTTTCTGTTTTTCTATGTCAACGTGCACATTGGAGTGAGTTAAGCTCATTTGGAGATTTTCCATTTTTTTCTCCTGCCACATGATATAAACCTTAAAAAGTGAACATAACATCTTTACAATGTTACTTCTGGCCACTCAGTGTAAAATTTTGCAATTATTTCATTGTTTGGACTTGTTTTCTGTTTTTCTATGTTTATGTGTACATTAGAGTGAGTTAAGCTCATTTGGAGATTTTCCGTTTTTTTCTCCTGCCACATGATATAGACCTTAAAAAGTGAACATAACATCTTTACAATGTTACTTCTGGACACTCAGTGTAAAATTGTGCAGTTATTTCATTGTTTGGACTTGTTTTCTGTTTTTCTATCTTAATGTGCGCATTGCAGTGAGTTAAGCTCATTTGGAGATTTTCCATTTTTTTCTCCTGCCAAATGATATAAACCTTAAAAATGAACATAATATCTATTTAAACTTACTTCTGGCCACTCAGTGTAAAATTTTGCAATTATTTCATTGTTTGAACTTGTTTTCTGTTTTTCTATCTTAATGTGCGCATTGCAGTGAGTTAAGCTCATTTGGAGATTTTCCATTTTTTTCTCCTGCCAAATGATATAAACCTTAAAAATGAACATAATATCTATTTAAACTTACTTCTGGCCACTCAGTGTAAAATTTTGCAATTATTTCATTGTTTGAACTTGTTTTCTGTTTTTCTATCTTAATGTGCGCATTGCAGTGAGTTAAGCTCATTTGGAGATTTTCCATTTTTTTCTCCTGCCAAATGATATAAACCTTAAAAAGTGAACATAACATCTTTACAATGTTACATCTGGCCACTCAGTGTAAAATCGTGCAGTTATTTCATTGTTTGGACTTGTTTTCTGTTTTTCTATCTTAATGTGCGCATTGGAGTGAGTTAAGCTCATTTGGAGATTTTCCATTTTTTTCTCCTGCCACATGATATAAACCTTAAAAAGTGAACATAACATCTTTACAATGTTACTTCTGGCCACTCAGTGAAAAATTGTGCAGTTATTTCATTGTTTGGACTTGTTTTCTGTTTTTCTATCTTAATGTGCGCATTGGAGTGAGTTAAGCTCATTTGGAGATTTTCCATTTTTTTCTCCTGCCACATGATATAAACCTTAAAAAGTGAACATAACATCTTTACAATGTTACTTCTGGACACTCAGTGTAAAATTGTGCAGTTATTTCATTGTTTGGACTTGTTTTCTGTTTTTCTATCTTAATGTGCGCATTGCAGTGAGTTAAGCTCATTTGGAGATTTTCCATTTTTTTCTCCTGCCAAATGAAATAAACCTTAAAAATGAACATAATATCTATTTAAACTTACTTCTGGCCACTCAGTGTAAAATTTTGCAATTATTTCATTGTTTGAACTTGTTTTCTGTTTTTCTATCTTAATGTGCGCATTGCAGTGAGTTAAGCTCATTTGGAGATTTTCCATTTTTTTCTCCTGCCAAATGATATAAACCTTAAAAATGAACATAATATCTATTTAAACTTACTTCTGGCCACTCAGTGTAAAATTTTGCAATTATTTCATTGTTTGAACTTGTTTTCTGTTTTTCTATCTTAATGTGCGCATTGCAGTGAGTTAAGCTCATTTGGAGATTTTCCATTTTTTTCTCCTGCCAAATGATATAAACCTTAAAAAGTGAACATAACATCTTTACAATGTTACATCTGGCCACTCAGTGTAAAATTGTGCAGTTATTTCATTGTTTGAACTTGTTTTCTGTTTTTCTATCTTAATGTGCGCATTGGAGTGAGTTAAGCTCATTTGGAGATTTTCCATTTTTTTCTCCTGCCACATGATATAAACCTTAAAAAGTGAACATAACATCTTTACAATGTTACTTCTGGCCACTCAGTGAAAAATTGTGCAGTTATTTCATTGTTTGGACTTGTTTTCTGTTTTTCTATCTTAATGTGCGCATTGGAGTGAGTTAAGCTCATTTGGAGATTTTCCATTTTTTTCTCCTGCCACATGATATAAACCTTAAAAAGTGAACATAACATCTTTACAATGTTACTTCTGGACACTCATTGTAAAATTGTGCAGTTATTTCATTGTTTGGACTTGTTTTCTGTTTTTCTATCTTAATGTGCGCATTGCAGTGAGTTAAGCTCAATTGGAGATTTTCCATTTTTTTCTCCTGCCAAATGATATAAACCTTAAAAATTAACATAATATCTATTTAAACTTACTTCTGGCCACTCAGTGTAAAATTTTGCAATTATTTCATTGTTTGAACTTGTTTTCTGTTTTTCTATCTTAATGTGCGCATTGCAGTGAGTTAAGCTCATTTGGAGATTTTCCATTTTTTTCTCCTGCCAAATGATATAAACCTTAAAAAGTGAACATAACATCTTTACAATGTTACTTCTGGCCACTCAGTGTAAAATTGTGCAGTTATTTCATTGTTTGGACTTGTTTTCTGTTTTTCTATCTTAATGTGCGCATTGGAGTGAGTTAAGCTCATTTGGAGATTTTCCATTTTTTTCTCCTGCCACATGATATAAACCTTAAAAAGTGAACATAACATCTTTACAATGTTACTTCTGGACACTCAGTGTAAAATTGTGCAGTTATTTCATTGTTTGGACTTGTTTTCTGTTTTTCTATCTTAATGTGCGCATTGCAGTGAGTTAAGCTCATTTGGAGATTTTCCATTTTTTTCTCCTGCCAAATGATTTAAACCTTAAAAATGAACATAATATCTATTTAAACTTACTTCTGGCCACTCAGTGTAAAATTTTGCAATTATTTCATTGTTTGAACTTGTTTTCTGTTTTTCTATCTTAATGTGCGCATTGCAGTGAGTTAAGCTCATTTGGAGATTTTCCATTTTTTTCTCCTGCCACATGATATAAACCTTAAAAATGAACATAATATCTATTTAAACTTACTTCTGGCCACTCAGTGTATAATTTTGCAATTATTTCATTGTTTGAACTTGTTTTCTGTTTTTCTATCTTAATGTGCGCATTGCAGTGAGTTAAGCTCATTTGGAGATTTTCCATTTTTTTCTCCTGCCAAATGATATAAACCTTAAAAAGTGAACATAACATCTTTACAATGTTACTTCTGGCCACTCAGTGTAAAATTGTGCAGTTATTTCATTGTTTGGACTTGTTTTCTGTTTTTCTATCTTAATGTGCGCATTGGAGTGAGTTAAGCTCATTTGGAGATTTTCCATTTTTTTCTCCTGCCACATGATATAAACCTTAAAAAGTGAACATAACATCTTTACAATGTTACTTCTGGACACTCAGTGTAAAATTGTGCAGTTATTTCATTGTTTGGACTTGTTTTCTGTTTTTCTATCTTAATGTGCGCATTGCAGTGAGTTAAGCTCATTTGGAGATTTTCCATTTTTTTCTCCTGCCAAATGATTTAAACCTTAAAAATGAACATAATATCTATTTAAACTTACTTCTGGCCACTCAGTGTAAAATTTTGCAATTATTTCATTGTTTGAACTTGTTTTCTGTTTTTCTATCTTAATGTGCGCATTGCAGTGAGTTAAGCTCATTTGGAGATTTTCCATTTTTTTCTCCTGCCAAATGATATAAACCTTAAAAAGTGAACATAACATCTTTACAATGTTACATCTGGCCACTCAGTGTAAAATTGTGCAGTTATTTCATTGTTTGGACTTGTTTTCTGTTTTTCTATCTTAATGTGCGCATTGGAGTGAGTTAAGCTCATTTGGAGATTTTCCATTTTTTTCTCCTGCCACATGATATAAACCTTAAAAAGTGAACATAACATCTTTACAATGTTACTTCTGGACACTCAGTGTAAAATTGTGCAGTTATTTCATTGTTTGGACTTGTTTTCTGTTTTTCTATCTTAATGTGCGCATTGCAGTGAGTTAAGCTCATTTGGAGATTTTCCATTTTTTTCTCCTGCCAAATGATATAAACCTTAAAAATGAACATAATATCTATTTAAACTTACTTCTGGCCACTCAGTGTAAAATTTTGCAATTATGTCATTGTTTGAACTTGTTTTCTGTTTTTCTATCTTAATGTGCGCATTGCAGTGAGTTAAGCTCATTTGGAGATTTTCCATTTTTTTCTCCTGCCAAATGATATAAACCTTAAAAATGAACATAATATCTATTTAAACTTACTTCTGGCCACTCAGTGTAAAATTTTGCAATTATTTCATTGTTTGAACTTGTTTTCTGTTTTTCTATCTTAATGTGCGCATTGCAGTGAGTTAAGCTCATTTGGAGATTTTCCATTTTTTTCTCCTGCCAAAATGATATAAACCTTAAAAAGTGAACATAACATCTTTACAATGTTACATCTGGCCACTCAGTGTAAAATTGTGCAGTTATTTCATTGTTTGGACTTGTTTTCTGTTTTTCTATCTTAATGTGCGCATTGGAGTGAGTTAAGCTCATTTGGAGATTTTCCATTTTTTTCTCCTGCCACATGATATAAACCTTAAAAAGTGAACATAACATCTTTACAATGTTACTTCTGGCCACTCAGTGAAAAATTGTGCAGTTATTTCATTGTTTGAACTTGTTTTCTGTTTTTCTATCTTAATGTGCGCATTGGAGTGAGTTAAGCTCATTTGGAGATTTTCCATTTTTTTCTCCTGCCACATGATATAAACCTTAAAAAGTGAACATAACATCTTTACAATGTTACTTCTGGCCACTCAGTGAAAAATTGTGCAGTTATTTCATTGTTTGGACTTGTTTTCTGTTTTTCTATCTTAATGTGCGCATTGGAGTGAGTTAAGCTCATTTGGAGATTTTCCATTTTTTTCTCCTGCCACATGATATAAACCTTAAAAAGTGAACGTAACATCTTTACAATGTTACTTCTGGACACTCAGTGAAAAATTGTGCAGTTATTTCATTGTTTGGACTTGTTTTCTGTTTTTCTATCTTAATGTGCGCATTGGAGTGAGTTAAGCTCATTTGGAGATTTTCCATTTTTTTCTCCTGCCACATGATATAAACCTTAAAAAGTGAACATAACATCTTTACAATGTTACTTCTGGACACTCAGTGTAAAATTGTGCAGTTATTTCATTGTTTGGACTTGTTTTCTGTTTTTCTATCTTAATGTGCGCATTGCAGTGAGTTAAGCTCATTTGGAGATTTTCCATTTTTTTCTCCTGCCACATGATATAAACCTTAAAAAGTGAACATAACATCTTTACAATTTTACATCTGGCCACTCAGTGTAAAATTGTGCAGTTATTTCATTGTTTGGACTTGTTTTCTGTTTTTCTATGTCAACGTGCACATTGGAGTGAGTTAAGCTCATTTGGAGATTTTCCATTTTTTTCTCCTGCCAAATGATATAAACCTTAAAAAGTGAACATAACATCTTTACAATGTTACATCTGGCCACTCAGTGTAAAATTGTGCAGTTATTTCATTGTTTGAACTTGTTTTCTGTTTTTCTATCTTAATGTGCGCATTGGAGTGAGTTAAGCTCATTTGGAGATTTTCCATTTTTTTCTCCTGCCACATGATATAAACCTTAAAAAGTGAACATAACATCTTTACAATGTTACTTCTGGCCACTCAGTGAAAAATTGTGCAGTTATTTCATTGTTTGGACTTGTTTTCTGTTTTTCTATCTTAATGTGCGCATTGCAGTGAGTTAAGCTCATTTGGAGATTTTCCATTTTTTTCTCCTGCCACATGATATAAACCTTAAAAAGTGAACATAACATCTTTACAATGTTACTTCTGGACACTCAGTGTAAAATTGTGCAGTTATTTCATTGTTTGGACTTGTTTTCTGTTTTTCTATCTTAATGTGCGCATTGCAGTGAGTAAAGCTCATTTGGAGATTTTCCATTTTTTTCTCCTGCCAAATGATATAAACCTTAAAAATGAACATAATATCTATTTAAACTTACTTCTGGCCACTCAGTGTAAAATTTTGCAATTATTTCATTGTTTGAACTTGTTTTCTGTTTTTCTATCTTAATGTGCGCATTGCAGTGAGTTAAGCTCATTTGGAGATTTTCCATTTTTTTCTCCTGCCAAATGATATAAACCTTAAAAAGTGAACATAACATCTTTACAATGTTACTTCTGGCCACTCAGTGTAAAATTGTGCAGTTATTTCATTGTTTGGACTTGTTTTCTGTTTTTCTATCTTAATGTGCGCATTGGAGTGAGTTAAGCTCATTTGGAGATTTTCCATTTTTTTCTCCTGCCACATGATATAAACCTTAAAAAGTGAACATAACATCTTTACAATGTTACTTCTGGCCACTCAGTGAAAAATTGTGCAGTTATTTCATTGTTTGGACTTGTTTTCTGTTTTTCTATCTTAATGTGCGCATTGCAGTGAGTTAAGCTCATTTGGAGATTTTCCATTTTTTTCTCCTGCCAAATGATATAAACCTTAAAAATGAACATAATATCTATTTAAACTTACTTCTGGCCACTCAGTGTAAAATTTTGCAATTATTTCATTGTTTGAACTTGTTTTCTGTTTTTCTATCTTAATGTGCGCATTGCAGTGAGTTAAGCTCATTTGGAGATTTTCCATTTTTTTCTCCTGCCAAATGATATAAACCTTAAAAATGAACATAATATCTATTTAAACTTACTTCTGGCCACTCAGTGTAAAATTTTGCAATTATTTCATTGTTTGAACTTGTTTTCTGTTTTTCTATCTTAATGTGCGCATTGCAGTGAGTTAAGCTCATTTGGAGATTTTCCATTTTTTTCTCCTGCCAAATGATATAAACCTTAAAAAGTGAACATAACATCTTTACAATGTTACATCTGGCCACTCAGTGTAAAATCGTGCAGTTATTTCATTGTTTGGACTTGTTTTCTGTTTTTCTATCTTAATGTGCGCATTGGAGTGAGTTAAGCTCATTTGGAGATTTTCCATTTTTTTCTCCTGCCACATGATATAAACCTTAAAAAGTGAACATAACATCTTTACAATGTTACTTCTGGCCACTCAGTGAAAAATTGTGCAGTTATTTCATTGTTTGGACTTGTTTTCTGTTTTTCTCTCTTAATGTTTGCATTGGAGTGAGTTAAGCTCATTTGGAGATTTTCAATTTTTTTCTCCTGCCACATGATATAAACCTTAAAAAGTGAACATAACATCTTTACAATGTTACTTCTGGACACTCAGTGTAAAATTGTGCAGTTATTTCATTGTTTGGACTTGTTTTCTGTTTTTCTATCTTAATGTGCGCATTGCAGTGAGTTAAGCTCATTTGGAGATTTTCCATTTTTTTCTCCTGCCAAATGATATAAACCTTAAAAATGAACATAATATCTATTTAAACTTACTTCTGGCCACTCAGTGTAAAATTTTGCAATTATTTCATTGTTTGAACTTGTTTTCTGTTTTTCTATCTTAATGTGCGCATTGCAGTGAGTTAAGCTCATTTGGAGATTTTCCATTTTTTTCTCCTGCCAAATGATATAAACCTTAAAAATGAACATAATATCTATTTAAACTTACTTCTGGCCACTCAGTGTAAAATTTTGCAATTATTTCATTGTTTGAACTTGTTTTCTGTTTTTCTATCTTAATGTGCGCATTGCAGTGAGTTAAGCTCATTTGGAGATTTTCCATTTTTTTCTCCTGCCAAATGATATAAACCTTAAAAAGTGAACATAACATCTTTACAATGTTACATCTGGCCACTCAGTGCAAAATTGTGCAGTTATTTCATTGTTTGAACTTGTTTTCTGTTTTTCTATCTTAATGTGCGCATTGGAGTGAGTTAAGCTCATTTGGAGATTTTCCATTTTTTTCTCCTGCCACATGATATAAACCTTAAAAAGTGAACATAACATCTTTACAATGTTACTTCTGGCCACTCAGTGAAAAATTGTGCAGTTATTTCATTGTTTGGACTTGTTTTCTGTTTTTCTATCTTAATGTGCGCATTTGAGTGAGTTAAGCTCATTTGGAGATTTTCCATTTTTTTCTCCTGCCACATGATATAAACCTTAAAAAGTGAACATAACATCTTTACAATGTTACTTCTGGACACTCAGTGTAAAATTGTGCAGTTATTTCATTGTTTGGACTTGTTTTCTGTTTTTCTATCTTAATGTGCGCATTGCAGTGAGTTAAGCTCAATTGGAGATTTTCCATTTTTTTCTCCTGCCAAATGATATAAACCTTAAAAATGAACATAATATCTATTTAAACTTACTTCTGGCCACTCAGTGTAAAATTTTGCAATTATTTCATTGTTTGAACTTGTTTTCTGTTTTTCTATCTTAATGTGCGCATTGCAGTGAGTTAAGCTCATTTGGAGATTTTCCATTTTTTTCTCCTGCCAAATGATATAAACCTTAAAAAGTGAACATAACATCTTTACAATGTTACTTCTGGCCACTCAGTGTAAAATTGTGCAGTTATTTCATTGTTTGGACTTGTTTTCTGTTTTTCTATCTTCATGTGCGCATTGGAGTGAGTTAAGCTCATTTGGAGATTTTCCATTTTTTTCTCCTGCCACATGATATAAACCTTAAAAAGTGAACATAACATCTTTACAATGTTACTTCTGGCCACTCAGTGAAAAATTGTGCAGTTATTTCATTGTTTGGACTTGTTTTCTGTTTTTCTATCTTAATGTGCGCATTGGAGTGAGTTAAGCTCATTTGGAGATTTTCCATTTTTTTCTCCTGCCACATGATATAAACCTTAAAAAGTGAACATAACATCTTTACAATGTTACTTCTGGACACTCAGTGTAAAATTGTGCAGTTATTTCATTGTTTGGACTTGTTTTCTGTTTTTCTATCTTAATGTGCGCATTGGAGTGAGTTAAGCTCATTTGGAGATTTTCCATTTTTTTCTCCTGCCACATGATATAAACCTTAAAAAGTGAACATTACATCTTTACAATGTTACTTCTGGCCACTCAGTGAAAAATTGTGCAATTATTTCATTGTTTGGACTTGTTTTCTGTTTTTCTATCTTAATGTTTGCATTGGAGTGAGTTAAGCTCATTTGGAGATTTTCCATTTTTTTCTCCTGCCACATGATATAAACCTTAAAAAGTGAACATAACATCTTTACAATGTTACTTCTGGACACTCAGTGTAAAATTGTGCAGTTATTTCATTGTTTGGACTTGTTTTCTGTTTTTCTATCTTAATGTGCGCATTGCAGTGAGTTAAGCTCATTTGGAGATTTTCCATTTTTTTCTCCTGCCAAATGATATAAACCTTAAAAATGAACATAATATCTATTTAAACTTACTTCTGGCCACTCAGTGTAAAATTTTGCAATTATGTCATTGTTTGAACTTGTTTTCTGTTTTTCTATCTTAATGTGCGCATTGCAGTGAGTTAAGCTCATTTGGAGATTTTCCATTTTTTTCTCCTGCCAAATGATATAAACCTTAAAAATGAACATAATATCTATTTAAACTTACTTCTGGCCACTCAGTGTAAAATTTTGCAATTATTTCATTGTTTGAACTTGTTTTCTGTTTTTCTATCTTAATGTGCGCATTGCAGTGAGTTAAGCTCATTTGGAGATTTTCCATTTTTTTCTCCTGCCAAAATGATATAAACCTTAAAAAGTGAACATAACATCTTTACAATGTTACTTCTGGCCACTCAGTGTAAAATTTTGCAATTATTTCATTGTTTGAACTTGTTTTCTGTTTTTCTATCTTAATGTGCGCATTGGAGTGAGTTAAGCTCATTTGGAGATTTTCCATTTTTTTCTCCTGCCACATGATATAAACCTTAAAAAGTGAACATAACATCTTTACAATGTTACTTCTGGCCACTCAGTGAAAAATTGTGCAGTTATTTCATTGTTTGAACTTGTTTTCTGTTTTTCTATCTTAATGTGCGCATTGGAGTGAGTTAAGCTCATTTGGAGATTTTCCATTTTTTTCTCCTGCCACATGATATAAACCTTAAAAAGTGAACATAACATCTTTACAATGTTACTTCTGGCCACTCAGTGAAAAATTGTGCAGTTATTTCATTGTTTGGACTTGTTTTCTGTTTTTCTATCTTAATGTGCGCATTGGAGTGAGTTAAGCTCATTTGGAGATTTTCCATTTTTTTCTCCTGCCACATGATATAAACCTTAAAAAGTGAACATAACATCTTTACAATGTTACTTCTGGACACTCAGTGAAAAATTGTGCAGTTATTTCATTGTTTGGACTTGTTTTCTGTTTTTCTATCTTAATGTGCGCATTGGAGTGAGTTAAGCTCATTTGGAGATTTTCCATTTTTTTCTCCTGCCACATGATATAAACCTTAAAAAGTGAACATAACATCTTTACAATGTTACTTCTGGACACTCAGTGTAAAATTGTGCAGTTATTTCATTGTTTGGACTTGTTTTCTGTTTTTCTATCTTAATGTGCGCATTGCAGTGAGTTAAGCTCATTTGGAGATTTTCCATTTTTTTCTCCTGCCACATGATATAAACCTTAAAAAGTGAACATAACATCTTTACAATTTTACATCTGGCCACTCAGTGTAAAATTGTGCAGTTATTTCATTGTTTGGACTTGTTTTCTGTTTTTCTATGTCAACGTGCACATTGGAGTGAGTTAAGCTCATTTGGAGATTTTCCATTTTTTTCTCCTGCCAAATGATATAAACCTTAAAAAGTGAACATAACATCTTTACAATGTTACATCTGGCCACTCAGTGTAAAATTGTGCAGTTATTTCATTGTTTGAACTTGTTTTCTGTTTTTCTATCTTAATGTGCGCATTGGAGTGAGTTAAGCTCATTTGGAGATTTTCCATTTTTTTCTCCTGCCACATGATATAAACCTTAAAAAGTGAACATAACATCTTTACAATGTTACTTCTGGCCACTCAGTGAAAAATTGTGCAGTTATTTCATTGTTTGGACTTGTTTTCTGTTTTTCTATCTTAATGTGCGCATTGCAGTGAGTTAAGCTCATTTGGAGATTTTCCATTTTTTTCTCCTGCCACATGATATAAACCTTAAAAAGTGAACATAACATCTTTACAATGTTACTTCTGGACACTCAGTGTAAAATTGTGCAGTTATTTCATTGTTTGGACTTGTTTTCTGTTTTTCTATCTTAATGTGCGCATTGCAGTGAGTAAAGCTCAATTGGAGATTTTCCATTTTTTTCTCCTGCCAAATGATATAAACCTTAAAAATGAACATAATATCTATTTAAACTTACTTCTGGCCACTCAGTGTAAAATTTTGCAATTATTTCATTGTTTGAACTTGTTTTCTGTTTTTCTATCTTAATGTGCGCATTGCAGTGAGTTAAGCTCATTTGGAGATTTTCCATTTTTTTCTCCTGCCAAATGATATAAACCTTAAAAAGTGAACATAACATCTTTACAATGTTACTTCTGGCCACTCAGTGTAAAATTGTGCAGTTATTTCATTGTTTGGACTTGTTTTCTGTTTTTCTATCTTAATGTGCGCATTGGAGTGAGTTAAGCTCATTTGGAGATTTTCCATTTTTTTCTCCTGCCACATGATATAAACCTTAAAAAGTGAACATAACATCTTTACAATGTTACTTCTGGCCACTCAGTGAAAAATTGTGCAGTTATTTCATTGTTTGGACTTGTTTTCTGTTTTTCTATCTTAATGTGCGCATTTGAGTGAGTTAAGCTCATTTGGAGATTTTCCATTTTTTTCTCCTGCCACATGATATAAACCTTAAAAAGTGAACATAACATCTTTACAATGTTACTTCTGGACACTCAGTGTAAAATTGTGCAGTTATTTCATTGTTTGGACTTGTTTTCTGTTTTTCTATCTTAATGTGCGCATTGCAGTGAGTTAAGCTCAATTGGAGATTTTCCATTTTTTTCTCCTGCCAAATGATATAAACCTTAAAAATGAACATAATATCTATTTAAACTTACTTCTGGCCACTCAGTGTAAAATTTTGCAATTATTTCATTGTTTGAACTTGTTTTCTGTTTTTCTATCTTAATGTGCGCATTGCAGTGAGTTAAGCTCATTTGGAGATTTTCCATTTTTTTCTCCTGCCAAATGATATAAACCTTAAAAAGTGAACATAACATCTTTACAATGTTACTTCTGGCCACTCAGTGTAAAATTGTGCAGTTATTTCATTGTTTGGACTTGTTTTCTGTTTTTCTATCTTCATGTGCGCATTGGAGTGAGTTAAGCTCATTTGGAGATTTTCCATTTTTTTCTCCTGCCACATGATATAAACCTTAAAAAGTGAACATAACATCTTTACAATGTTACTTCTGGCCACTCAGTGAAAAATTGTGCAGTTATTTCATTGTTTGGACTTGTTTTCTGTTTTTCTATCTTAATGTGCGCATTGGAGTGAGTTAAGCTCATTTGGAGATTTTCCATTTTTTTCTCCTGCCACATGATATAAACCTTAAAAAGTGAACATAACATCTTTACAATGTTACTTCTGGACACTCAGTGTAAAATTGTGCAGTTATTTCATTGTTTGGACTTGTTTTCTGTTTTTCTATCTTAATGTGCGCATTGGAGTGAGTTAAGCTCATTTGGAGATTTTCCATTTTTTTCTCCTGCCACATGATATAAACCTTAAAAAGTGAACATTACATCTTTACAATGTTACTTCTGGCCACTCAGTGAAAAATTGTGCAATTATTTCATTGTTTGGACTTGTTTTCTGTTTTTCTATCTTAATGTTTGCATTGGAGTGAGTTAAGCTCATTTGGAGATTTTCCATTTTTTTCTCCTGCCACATGATATAAACCTTAAAAAGTGAACATAACATCATTACAATGTTACTTCTGGCCACTCAGTGAAAAATTGTGCAGTTATTTCATTGTTTGGACTTGTTTTCTGTTTTTCTATCTTAATGTGCGCATTGCAGTGAGTTAAGCTCATTTGGAGATTTTCCATTTTTTTCTCCTGCCAAATGATATAAACCTTAAAAATGAACATAATATCTATTTAAACTTACTTCTGGCCACTCAGTGTAAAATTTTGCAATTATTTCATTGTTTGAACTTGTTTTCTGTTTTTCTATCTTAATGTGCGCATTGCAGTGAGTTAAGCTCATTTGGAGATTTTCCATTTTTTTCTCCTGCCACATGATATAAACCTTAAAAATGAACATAATATCTATTTAAACTTACTTCTGGCCACTCAGTGTATAATTTTGCAATTATTTCATTGTTTGAACTTGTTTTCTGTTTTTCTATGTCAACGTGCACATTGGAGTGAGTTAAGCTCATTTGGAGATTTTCCATTTTTTTCTCCTGCCACATGATATAAACCTTAAAAAGTGAACATAACATCTTTACAATGTTACTTCTGGCCACTCAGTGTAAAATTTTGCAATTATTTCATTGTTTGGACTTGTTTTCTGTTTTTCTATGTTTATGTGTACATTAGAGTGAGTTAAGCTCATTTGGAGATTTTCCGTTTTTTTCTCCTGCCACATGATATAAACCTTAAAAAGTGAACATAACATCTTTACAATGTTACTTCTGGACACTCAGTGTAAAATTGTGCAGTTATTTCATTGTTTGGACTTGTTTTCTGTTTTTCTATCTTAATGTGCGCATTGCAGTGAGTTAAGCTCATTTGGAGATTTTCCATTTTTTTCTCCTGCCAAATGATATAAACCTTAAAAATGAACATAATATCTATTTAAACTTACTTCTGGCCACTCAGTGTAAAATTTTGCAATTATTTCATTGTTTGAACTTGTTTTCTGTTTTTCTATCTTAATGTGCGCATTGCAGTGAGTTAAGCTCATTTGGAGATTTTCCATTTTTTTCTCCTGCCAAATGATATAAACCTTAAAAATGAACATAATATCTATTTAAACTTACTTCTGGCCACTCAGTGTAAAATTTTGCAATTATTTCATTGTTTGAACTTGTTTTCTGTTTTTCTATCTTAATGTGCGCATTGCAGTGAGTTAAGCTCATTTGGAGATTTTCCATTTTTTTCTCCTGCCAAATGATATAAACCTTAAAAAGTGAACATAACATCTTTACAATGTTACATCTGGCCACTCAGTGTAAAATCGTGCAGTTATTTCATTGTTTGGACTTGTTTTCTGTTTTTCTATCTTAATGTGCGCATTGGAGTGAGTTAAGCTCATTTGGAGATTTTCCATTTTTTTCTCCTGCCACATGATATAAACCTTAAAAAGTGAACATAACATCTTTACAATGTTACTTCTGGCCACTCAGTGAAAAATTGTGCAGTTATTTCATTGTTTGGACTTGTTTTCTGTTTTTCTCTCTTAATGTTTGCATTGGAGTGAGTTAAGCTCATTTGGAGATTTTCAATTTTTTTCTCCTGCCACATGATATAAACCTTAAAAAGTGAACATAACATCTTTACAATGTTACTTCTGGACACTCAGTGTAAAATTGTGCAGTTATTTCATTGTTTGAACTTGTTTTCTGTTTTTCTATCTTAATGTGCGCATTGCAGTGAGTTAAGCTCATTTGGAGATTTTCCATTTTTTTCTCCTGCCAAATGATATAAACCTTAAAAATGAACATAATATCTATTTAAACTTACTTCTGGCCACTCAGTGTAAAATTTTGCAATTATTTCATTGTTTGAACTTGTTTTCTGTTTTTCTATCTTAATGTGCGCATTGCAGTGAGTTAAGCTCATTTGGAGATTTTCCATTTTTTTCTCCTGCCAAATGATATAAACCTTAAAAAGTGAACATAACATCTTTATAATGTTACATCTGGCCACTCAGTGTAAAATTGTGCAGTTATTTCATTGTTTGAACTTGTTTTCTGTTTTTCTATCTTAATGTGCGCATTGGAGTGAGTTAAGCTCATTTGGAGATTTTCCATTTTTTTCTCCTGCCACATGATATAAACCTTAAAAAGTGAACATAACATCTTTACAATGTTACTTCTGGCCACTCAGTGTAAAATTGTGCAGTTATTTCATTGTTTGGACTTGTTTTCTGTTTTTCTATCTTAATGTGCGCATTTGAGTGAGTTAAGCTCATTTGGAGATTTTCCATTTTTTTCTCCTGCCACATGATATAAACCTTAAAAAGTGAACATAACATCTTTACAATGTTACTTCTGGACACTCAGTGTAAAATTGTGCAGTTATTTCATTGTTTGGACTTGTTTTCTGTTTTTCTATCTTAATGTGCGCATTGCAGTGAGTTAAGCTCAATTGGAGATTTTCCATTTTTTTCTCCTGCCAAATGATATAAACCTTAAAAATGAACATAATATCTATTTAAACTTACTTCTGGCCACTCAGTGTAAAATTTTGCAATTATTTCATTGTTTGAACTTGTTTTCTGTTTTTCTATCTTAATGTGCGCATTGCAGTGAGTTAAGCTCATTTGGAGATTTTCCATTTTTTTCTCCTGCCAAATGATATAAACCTTAAAATTGAACATAACATCTTTACAATGTTACTTCTGGCCACTCAGTGTAAAATTGTGCAGTTATTTCATTGTTTGGACTTGTTTTCTGTTTTTCTATCTTAATGTGCGCATTGGAGTGAGTTAAGCTCATTTGGAGATTTTCCATTTTTTTCTCCTGCCACATGATATAAACCTTAAAAAGTGAACATAACATCTTTACAATGTTACTTCTGGCCACTCAGTGAAAAATTGTGCAGTTATTTCATTGTTTGGACTTGTTTTCTGTTTTTCTATCTTAATGTGCGCATTGGAGTGAGTTAAGCTCATTTGGAGATTTTCCATTTTTTTCTCCTGCCACATGATATAAACCTTAAAAAGTGAACATAACATCTTTACAATGTTACTTCTGGACACTCAGTGTAAAATTGTGCAGTTATTTCATTGTTTGGACTTGTTTTCTGTTTTTCTATCTTAATGTGCGCATTGGAGTGAGTTAAGCTCATTTGGAGATTTTCCATTTTTTTCTCCTGCCACATGATATAAACCTTAAAAAGTGAACATTACATCTTTACAATGTTACTTCTGGCCACTCAGTGAAAAATTGTGCAATTATTTCATTGTTTGGACTTGTTTTCTGTTTTTCTATCTTAATGTTTGCATTGGAGTGAGTTAAGCTCATTTGGAGATTTTCAATTTTTTTCTCCTGCCACATGATATAAACCTTAAAAAGTGAACATAACATCTTTACAATGTTACTTCTGGACACTCAGTGTAAAATTGTGCAGTTATTTCATTGTTTGGACTTGTTTTCTGTTTTTCTATCTTAATGTGCGCATTGCAGTGAGTTAAGCTCATTTGGAGATTTTCCATTTTTTTCTCCTGCCAAATGATATAAACCTTAAAAATGAACATAATATCTATTTAAACTTACTTCTGGCCACTCAGTGTAAAATTTTGCAATTATTTCATTGTTTGAACTTGTTTTCTGTTTTTCTATCTTAATGTGCGCATTGCAGTGAGTTAAGCTCATTTGGAGATTTTCCATTTTTTTCTCCTGCCAAATGATATAAACCTTAAAAATGAACATAATATCTATTTAAACTTACTTCTGGCCACTCAGTGTAAAATTTTGCAATTATTTCATTGTTTGAACTTGTTTTCTGTTTTTCTATCTTAATGTGCGCATTGCAGTGAGTTAAGCTCATTTGGAGATTTTCCATTTTTTTCTCCTGCCAAATGATATAAACCTTAAAAAGTGAACATAACATCTTTACAATGTTACATCTGGCCACTCAGTGTAAAATCGTGCAGTTATTTCATTGTTTGGACTTGTTTTCTGTTTTTCTATCTTAATGTGCGCATTGGAGTGAGTTAAGCTCATTTGGAGATTTTCCATTTTTTTCTCCTGCCACATGATATAAACCTTAAAAAGTGAACATAACATCTTTACAATGTTACTTCTGGCCACTCAGTGAAAAATTGTGCAGTTATTTCATTGTTTGGACTTGTTTTCTGTTTTTCTATCTTAATGTGCGCATTGGAGTGAGTTAAGCTCATTTGGAGATTTTCCATTTTTTTCTCCTGCCACATGATATAAACCTTAAAAAGTGAACATAACATCTTTACAATGTTACTTCTGGACACTCAGTGTAAAATTGTGCAGTTATTTCATTGTTTGGACTTGTTTTCTGTTTTTCTATCTTAATGTGCGCATTGGAGTGAGTTAAGCTCATTTGGAGATTTTCCATTTTTTTCTCCTGCCACATGATATAAACCTTAAAAAGTGAACATTACATCTTTACAATGTTACTTCTGGCCACTCAGTGAAAAATTGTGCAATTATTTCATTGTTTGGACTTGTTTTCTGTTTTTCTATCTTAATGTTTGCATTGGAGTGAGTTAAGCTCATTTGGAGATTTTCAATTTTTTTCTCCTGCCACATGATATAAACCTTAAAAAGTGAACATAACATCTTTACAATGTTACTTCTGGACACTCAGTGTAAAATTGTGCAGTTATTTCATTGTTTGGACTTGTTTTCTGTTTTTCTATCTTAATGTGCGCATTGCAGTGAGTTAAGCTCATTTGGAGATTTTCCATTTTTTTCTCCTGCCAAATGATATAAACCTTAAAAATGAACATAATATCTATTTAAACTTACTTCTGGCCACTCAGTGTAAAATTTTGCAATTATTTCATTGTTTGAACTTGTTTTCTGTTTTTCTATCTTAATGTGCGCATTGCAGTGAGTTAAGCTCATTTGGAGATTTTCCATTTTTTTCTCCTGCCAAATGATATAAACCTTAAAAATGAACATAATATCTATTTAAACTTACTTCTGGCCACTCAGTGTAAAATTTTGCAATTATTTCATTGTTTGAACTTGTTTTCTGTTTTTCTATCTTAATGTGCGCATTGCAGTGAGTTAAGCTCATTTGGAGATTTTCCATTTTTTTCTCCTGCCAAATGATATAAACCTTAAAAAGTGAACATAACATCTTTACAATGTTACATCTGGCCACTCAGTGTAAAATCGTGCAGTTATTTCATTGTTTGGACTTGTTTTCTGTTTTTCTATCTTAATGTGCGCATTGGAGTGAGTTAAGCTCATTTGGAGATTTTCCATTTTTTTCTCCTGCCACATGATATAAACCTTAAAAAGTGAACATAACATCTTTACAATGTTACTTCTGGCCACTCAGTGAAAAATTGTGCAGTTATTTCATTGTTTGGACTTGTTTTCTGTTTTTCTATCTTAATGTTTGCATTGGAGTGAGTTAAGCTCATTTGGAGATTTTCAATTTTTTTCTCCTGCCACATGATATAAACCTTAAAAAGTGAACATAACATCTTTACAATGTTACTTCTGGACACTCAGTGTAAAATTGTGCAGTTATTTCATTGTTTGAACTTGTTTTCTGTTTTTCTATCTTAATGTGCGCATTGCAGTGAGTTAAGCTCATTTGGAGATTTTCCATTTTTTTCTCCTGCCAAATGATATAAACCTTAAAAATGAACATAATATCTATTTAAACTTACTTCTGGCCACTCAGTGTAAAATTTTGCAATTATTTCATTGTTTGAACTTGTTTTCTGTTTTTCTATCTTAATGTGCGCATTGCAGTGAGTTAAGCTCATTTGGAGATTTTCCATTTTTTTCTCCTGCCAAATGATATAAACCTTAAAAAGTGAACATAACATCTTTATAATGTTACATCTGGCCACTCAGTGTAAAATTGTGCAGTTATTTCATTGTTTGAACTTGTTTTCTGTTTTTCTATCTTAATGTGCGCATTGGAGTGAGTTAAGCTCATTTGGAGATTTTCCATTTTTTTCTCCTGCCACATGATATAAACCTTAAAAAGTGAACATAACATCTTTACAATGTTACTTCTGGACACTCAGTGTAAAATTGTGCAGTTATTTCATTGTTTGGACTTGTTTTCTGTTTTTCTATCTTAATGTGCGCATTGCAGTGAGTTAAGCTCAATTGGAGATTTTCCATTTTTTTCTCCTGCCAAATGATATAAACCTTAAAAATTAACATAATATCTATTTAAACTTACTTCTGGCCACTCAGTGTAAAATTTTGCAATTATTTCATTGTTTGAACTTGTTTTCTGTTTTTCTATCTTAATGTGCGCATTGCAGTGAGTTAAGCTCATTTGGAGATTTTCCATTTTTTTCTCCTGCCAAATGATATAAACCTTAAAAAGTGAACATAACATCTTTACAATGTTACTTCTGGCCACTCAGTGTAAAATTGTGCAGTTATTTCATTGTTTGGACTTGTTTTCTGTTTTTCTATCTTAATGTGCGCATTGGAGTGAGTTAAGCTCATTTGGAGATTTTCCATTTTTTTCTCCTGCCACATGATATAAACCTTAAAAAGTGAACATAACATCTTTACAATGTTACTTCTGGACACTCAGTGTAAAATTGTGCAGTTATTTCATTGTTTGGACTTGTTTTCTGTTTTTCTATCTTAATGTGCGCATTGCAGTGAGTTAAGCTCATTTGGAGATTTTCCATTTTTTTCTCCTGCCAAATGATATAAACCTTAAAAATGAACATAATATCTATTTAAACTTACTTCTGGCCACTCAGTGTAAAATTTTGCAATTATTTCATTGTTTGAACTTGTTTTCTGTTTTTCTATCTTAATGTGCGCATTGCAGTGAGTTAAGCTCATTTGGAGATTTTCCATTTTTTTCTCCTGCCAAATGATATAAACCTTAAAAATGAACATAATATCTATTTAAACTTACTTCTGGCCACTCAGTGTAAAATTTTGCAATTATTTCATTGTTTGAACTTGTTTTCTGTATTTCTATCTTAATGTGCGCATTGCAGTGAGTTAAGCTCATTTGGAGATTTTCCATTTTTTTCTCCTGCCAAATGATATAAACCTTAAAAATGAACATAATATCTATTTAAACTTACTTCTGGACACTCAGTGTAAAATTTTGCAATTATTTCATTGTTTGAACTTGTTTTCTGTTTTTCTATCTTAATGTGCGCATTGGAGTGAGTTAAGCTCATTTGGAGATTTTCCATTTTTTTCTCCTGCCACATGATATAAACCTTAAAAAGTGAACATAACATCTTTACAATGTTACTTCTGGCCACTCAGTGAAAAATTGTGCAGTTATTTCATTGTTTGGACTTGTTTTCTGTTTTTCTATCTTAATGTGCGCATTGCAGTGAGTTAAGCTCATTTGGAGATTTTCCATTTTTTTCTCCTGCCAAATGATATAAACCTTAAAAATGAACATAATATCTATTTAAACTTACTTCTGGCCACTCAGTGTAAAATTTTGCAATTATTTCATTGTTTGAACTTGTTTTCTGTTTTTCTATCTTAATGTGCGCATTGCAGTGAGTTAAGCTCATTTGGAGATTTTCCATTTTTTTCTCCTGCCACATGATATAAACCTTAAAAATGAACATAATATCTATTTAAACTTACTTCTGGCCACTCAGTGTATAATTTTGCAATTATTTCATTGTTTGAACTTGTTTTCTGTTTTTCTATGTCAACGTGCACATTGGAGTGAGTTAAGCTCATTTGGAGATTTTCCATTTTTTTCTCCTGCCACATGATATAAACCTTAAAAAGTGAACATAACATCTTTACAATGTTACTTCTGGCCACTCAGTGTAAAATTTTGCAATTATTTCATTGTTTGGACTTGTTTTCTGTTTTTCTATGTTTATGTGTACATTAGAGTGAGTTAAGCTCATTTGGAGATTTTCCGTTTTTTTCTCCTGCCACATGATATAAACCTTAAAAAGTGAACATAACATCTTTACAATGTTACTTCTGGACACTCAGTGTAAAATTGTGCAGTTATTTCATTGTTTGGACTTGTTTTCTGTTTTTCTATCTTAATGTGCGCATTGCAGTGAGTTAAGCTCATTTGGAGATTTTCCATTTTTTTCTCCTGCCAAATGATATAAACCTTAAAAATGAACATAATATCTATTTAAACTTACTTCTGGCCACTCAGTGTAAAATTTTGCAATTATTTCATTGTTTGAACTTGTTTTCTGTTTTTCTATCTTAATGTGCGCATTGCAGTGAGTTAAGCTCATTTGGAGATTTTCCATTTTTTTCTCCTGCCAAATGATATAAACCTTAAAAATGAACATAATATCTATTTAAACTTACTTCTGGCCACTCAGTGTAAAATTTTGCAATTATTTCATTGTTTGAACTTGTTTTCTGTTTTTCTATCTTAATGTGCGCATTGCAGTGAGTTAAGCTCATTTGGAGATTTTCCATTTTTTTCTCCTGCCAAATGATATAAACCTTAAAAAGTGAACATAACATCTTTACAATGTTACATCTGGCCACTCAGTGTAAAATCGTGCAGTTATTTCATTGTTTGGACTTGTTTTCTGTTTTTCTATCTTAATGTGCGCATTGGAGTGAGTTAAGCTCATTTGGAGATTTTCCATTTTTTTCTCCTGCCACATGATATAAACCTTAAAAAGTGAACATAACATCTTTACAATGTTACTTCTGGCCACTCAGTGAAAAATTGTGCAGTTATTTCATTGTTTGGACTTGTTTTCTGTTTTTCTATCTTAATGTTTGCATTGGAGTGAGTTAAGCTCATTTGGAGATTTTCAATTTTTTTCTCCTGCCACATGATATAAACCTTAAAAAGTGAACATAACATCTTTACAATGTAACTTCTGGACACTCAGTGTAAAATTGTGCAGTTATTTCATTGTTTGAACTTGTTTTCTGTTTTTCTATCTTAATGTGCGCATTGCAGTGAGTTAAGCTCATTTGGAGATTTTCCATTTTTTTCTCCTGCCAAATGATATAAACCTTAAAAATGAACATAATATCTATTTAAACTTACTTCTGGCCACTCAGTGTAAAATTTTGCAATTATTTCATTGTTTGAACTTGTTTTCTGTTTTTCTATCTTAATGTGCGCATTGCAGTGAGTTAAGCTCATTTGGAGATTTTCCATTTTTTTCTCCTGCCAAATGATATAAACCTTAAAAAGTGAACATAACATCTTTATAATGTTACATCTGGCCACTCAGTGTAAAATTGTGCAGTTATTTCATTGTTTGAACTTGTTTTCTGTTTTTCTATCTTAATGTGCGCATTGGAGTGAGTTAAGCTCATTTGGAGATTTTCCATTTTTTTCTCCTGCCACATGATATAAACCTTAAAAAGTGAACATAACATCTTTACAATGTTACTTCTGGACACTCAGTGTAAAATTGTGCAGTTATTTCATTGTTTGGACTTGTTTTCTGTTTTTCTATCTTAATGTGCGCATTGCAGTGAGTTAAGCTCAATTGGAGATTTTCCATTTTTTTCTCCTGCCAAATGATATAAACCTTAAAAATTAACATAATATCTATTTAAACTTACTTCTGGCCACTCAGTGTAAAATTTTGCAATTATTTCATTGTTTGAACTTGTTTTCTGTTTTTCTATCTTAATGTGCGCATTGCAGTGAGTTAAGCTCATTTGGAGATTTTCCATTTTTTTCTCCTGCCAAATGATATAAACCTTAAAAAGTGAACATAACATCTTTACAATGTTACTTCTGGCCACTCAGTGTAAAATTGTGCAGTTATTTCATTGTTTGGACTTGTTTTCTGTTTTTCTATCTTAATGTGCGCATTGGAGTGAGTTAAGCTCATTTGGAGATTTTCCATTTTTTTCTCCTGCCACATGATATAAACCTTAAA
This sequence comes from Microchirus variegatus, assembly GCF_963457635.1. NCBI lineage: Eukaryota > Metazoa > Chordata > Actinopteri > Pleuronectiformes > Soleidae > Microchirus > Microchirus variegatus. The sequence goes on along the minus strand of NC_139820.1, from coordinate 13,412,696 downwards.
AAGTGAACATAACATCTTTACAATGTTACTTCTGGACACTCAGTGTAAAATTGTGCAGTTATTTCATTGTTTGGACTTGTTTTCTGTTTTTCTATCTTAATGTGCGCATTGCAGTGAGTTAAGCTCATTTGGAGATTTTCCATTTTTTTCTCCTGCCAAATGATATAAACCTTAAAAATGAACATAATATCTATTTAAACTTACTTCTGGCCACTCAGTGTAAAATTTTGCAATTATTTCATTGTTTGAACTTGTTTTCTGTTTTTCTATCTTAATGTGCGCATTGCAGTGAGTTAAGCTCATTTGGAGATTTTCCATTTTTTTCTCCTGCCAAATGATATAAACCTTAAAAATGAACATAATATCTATTTAAACTTACTTCTGGCCACTCAGTGTAAAATTTTGCAATTATTTCATTGTTTGAACTTGTTTTCTGTATTTCTATCTTAATGTGCGCATTGCAGTGAGTTAAGCTCATTTGGAGATTTTCCATTTTTTTCTCCTGCCAAAATGATATAAACCTTAAAAAGTGAACATAACATCTTTACAATGTTACATCTGGCCACTCAGTGTAAAATTGTGCAGTTATTTCATTGTTTGGACTTGTTTTCTGTTTTTCTATCTTAATGTGCGCATTGGAGTGAGTTAAGCTCATTTGGAGATTTTCCATTTTTTTCTCCTGCCACATGATATAAACCTTAAAAAGTGAACATAACATCTTTACAATGTTACTTCTGGACACTCAGTGTAAAATTGTGCAGTTATTTCATTGTTTGGACTTGTTTTCTGTTTTTCTATCTTAATGTGCGCATTGCAGTGAGTTAAGCTCATTTGGAGATTTTCCATTTTTTTCTCCTGCCACATGATATAAACCTTAAAAAGTGAACATAACATCTTTACAATTTTACATCTGGCCACTCAGTGTAAAATTGTGCAGTTATTTCATTGTTTGGACTTGTTTTCTGTTTTTCTATGTCAACGTGCACATTGGAGTGAGTTAAGCTCATTTGGAGATTTTCCATTTTTTTCTCCTGCCACATGATATAAACCTTAAAAAGTGAACATAACATCTTTACAATGTTACTTCTGACACTCAGTGAAAAATTGTGCAGTTATTTCATTGTTTGGACTTGTTTTCTGTTTTTCTATCTTAATGTGCGCATTGGAGTGAGTTAAGCTCATTTGGAGATTTTCCATTTTTTTCTCCTGCCAAATGATATAAACCTTAAAAATGAACATAATATCTATTTAAACTTACTTCTGGCCACTCAGTGAAAAATTGTGCAGTTATTTCATTGTTTGGACTTGTTTTCTGTTTTCCTATCTTAATGTTTGCATTGGAGTGAGTTAAGCTCATTTGGAGATTTTCCATTTTTTTCTCCTGCCACATGATATAAACCTTAAAAAGTGAACATAACATCTTTACAATGTTACTTCTGGACACTCAGTGTAAAATTGTGCAGTTATTTCATTGTTTGGACTTGTTTTCTGTTTTTCTATCTTAATGTGCGCATTGCAGTGAGTTAAGCTCATTTGGAGATTTTCCATTTTTTTCTCCTGCCAAATGATATAAACCTTAAAAATGAACATAATATCTATTTAAACTTACTTCTGGCCACTCAGTGTAAAATTTTGCAATTATTTCATTGTTTGAACTTGTTTTCTGTTTTTCTATGTCAACGTGCACATTGGAGTGAGTTAAGCTCATTTGGAGATTTTCCATTTTTTTCTCCTGCCACATGATATAAACCTTAAAAAGTGAACATAACATCTTTACAATGTTACTTCTGGCCACTCAGTGAAGAAATTGTGCAGTTATTTCATTGTTTTGACTTGTTTTCTGTTTTTCTATCTTAATGTGCGCATTGGAGTGAGTTAAGCTCATTTGGAGATTTTCCATTTTTTTCTCCTGCCACATGATATAAACCTTAAAAAGTGAACATAACATCTTTACAATGTTACTTCTGGACACTCAGTGAAAAATTGTGCAGTTATTTCATTGTTTGGACTTGTTTTCTGTTTTTCTATCTTAATGTGCGCATTGGAGTGAGTTAAGCTCATTTGGAGATTTTCCATTTTTTTCTCCTGCCACATGATATAAACCTTAAAAAGTGAACATAACATCTTTACAATGTTACTTCTGGACACTCAGTGTAAAATTGTGCAGTTATTTCATTGTTTGGACTTGTTTTCTGTTTTTCTATCTTAATGTGCGCATTGCAGTGAGTTAAGCTCATTTGGAGATTTTCCATTTTTTTCTCCTGCCAAATGATATAAACCTTAAAAATGAACATAATATCTATTTAAACTTACTTCTGGCCACTCAGTGTAAAATTTTGCAATTATTTCATTGTTTGAACTTGTTTTCTGTTTTTCTATGTCAACGTGCACATTGGAGTGAGTTAAGCTCATTTGGAGATTTTCCATTTTTTTCTCCTGCCACATGATATAAACCTTAAAAAGTGAACATAACATCATTACAATGTTACTTCTGGCCACTCAGTGAAAAATTGTGCAGTTATTTCATTGTTTTGACTTGTTTTCTGTTTTTCTATCTTAATGTGCGCATTGCAGTGAGTTAAGCTCATTTGGAGATTTTCCATTTTTTTCTCCTGCCACATGATATAAACCTTAAAAAGTGAACATAACATCTTTACAATGTTACTTCTGGACACTCAGTGTAAAATTGTGCAGTTATTTCATTGTTTGGACTTGTTTTCTGTTTTTCTATCTTAATGTGCGCATTGCAGTGAGTTAAGCTCATTTGGAGATTTTCCATTTTTTTCTCCTGCCAAATGATATAAACCTTAAAAATGAACATAATATCTATTTAAACTTACTTCTGGCCACTCAGTGTAAAATGTTTTCATTGTTTGGACTTGTTTTCTGTTTTTCTATGTTTATGTGTACATTAGAGTGAGTTAAGCTCATTTGGAGATTTTCCGTTTTTTTCTCCTGCCACATGATATAAACCTTAAAAATGAACATAATATCTATTTAAACTTACTTCTGGACACTCAGTGTAAAATTTTGCAGTTATTTCATTGTTTGGACTTGTTTTCTGTTTTTCTATCTTAATGTGCGCATTGGAGTGAGTTAAGCTCATTTGGAGATTTTCCATTTTTTTCTCCTGCCACATGATATAAACCTTAAAAAGTGAACATAACATCTTTACAATGTTACTTCTGGACACTCAGTGAAAAATTGTGCAGTTATTTCATTGTTTGGACTTGTTTTCTGTTTTTCTATCTTAATGTGCGCATTGGAGTGAGTTAAGCTCATTTGGAGATTTTCCATTTTTTTCTCCTGCCACATGATATAAACCTTAAAAAGTGAACATAACATCTTTACAATGTTACTTCTGGACACTCAGTGTAAAATTGTGCAGTTATTTCATTGTTTGGACTTGTTTTCTGTTTTTCTATCTTAATGTGCGCATTGCAGTGAGTTAAGCTCATTTGGAGATTTTCCATTTTTTTCTCCTGCCAAATGATATAAACCTTAAAAATGAACATAATATCTATTTAAACTTACTTCTGGCCACTCAGTGTAAAATTTTGCAATTATTTCATTGTTTGAACTTGTTTTCTGTTTTTCTATGTCAACGTGCACATTGGAGTGAGTTAAGCTCATTTGGAGATTTTCCATTTTTTTCTCCTGCCACATGATATAAACCTTAAAAAGTGAACATAACATCTTTACAATGTTACTTCTGGCCACTCAGTGAAGAAATTGTGCAGTTATTTCATTGTTTTGACTTGTTTTCTGTTTTTCTATCTTAATGTGCGCATTGCAGTGAGTTAAGCTCATTTGGAGATTTTCCATTTTTTTCTCCTGCCAAATGATATAAACCTTAAAAATGAACATAATATCTATTTAAACTTACTTCTGGCCACTCATTGTAAAATGTTTTCATTGTTTGGACTTGTTTTCTGTTTTTCTATGTTTATGTGTACATTAGAGTGAGTTAAGCTCATTTGGAGATTTTCCGTTTTTTTCTCCTGCCACATGATATAAACCTTAAAAATGAACATAATATCTATTTAAACTTACTTCTGGCCACTCAGTGTAAAATTGTGCAGTTATTTCATTGTTTGGACTTGTTTTCTGTTTTTCTATCTTAATGTGCGCATTGCAGTGAGTTAAGCTCATTTGGAGATTTTCCATTTTTTTCTCCTGCCACATGATATAAACCTTAAAAAGTGAACATAACATCTTTACAATGTGACTTCTGGACACTCAGTGTAAAATTGTGCAGTTATTTCATTGTTTGGACTTGTTTTCTGTTTTTCTATCTTAATGTGCGCATTGCAGTGAGTTAAGCTCATTTGGAGATTTTCCATTTTTTTCTCCTGCCAAATGATATAAACCTTAAAAATGAACATAATATCTATTTAAACTTACTTCTGGCCACTCAGTGTAAAATTTTGCAATTATTTCATTGTTTGAACTTGTTTTCTGTTTTTCTATGTCAACGTGCACATTGGAGTGAGTTAAGCTCATTTGGAGATTTTCCATTTTTTTCTCCTGCCACATGATATAAACCTTAAAAAGTGAACATAACATCATTACAATGTTACTTCTGGCCACTCAGTGAAAAATTGTGCAGTTATTTCATTGTTTTGACTTGTTTTCTGTTTTTCTATCTTAATGTGCGCATTGCAGTGAGTTAAGCTCATTTGGAGATTTTCCATTTTTTTCTCCTGCCACATGATATAAACCTTAAAAAGTGAACATAACATCTTTACAATGTTACTTCTGGACACTCAGTGTAAAATTGTGCAGTTATTTCATTGTTTGGACTTGTTTTCTGTTTTTCTGTCTTAATGTGCGCATTGCAGTGAGTTAAGCTCATTTGGAGATTTTCCATTTTTTTCTCCTGCCAAATGATATAAACCTTAAAAATGAACATAATATCTATTTAAACTTACTTCTGGCCACTCAGTGTAAAATGTTTTCATTGTTTGGACTTGTTTTCTGTTTTTCTATGTTTATGTGTACATTAGAGTGAGTTAAGCTCATTTGGAGATTTTCCGTTTTTTTCTCCTGCCACATGATATAAACCTTAAAAATGAACATAATATCTATTTAAACTTACTTCTGGACACTCAGTGTAAAATTTTGCAGTTATTTCATTGTTTGGACTTGTTTTCTGTTTTTCTATCTTAATGTGCGCATTGCAGTGAGTTAAGCTCATTTGGAGATTTTCCATTTTTTTCTCCTGCCAAATGATATAAACCTTAAAAATGAACATAATATCTATTTAAACTTACTTCTGGCCACTCAGTGTAAAATTTTTTCATTGTTTGGACTTGTTTTCTGTTTTTATAAGTTTATGTGTACCTTAGAGTGAGTTAAGCTCATTTGGAGATTTTCCGTTTTTTTCTCCTGCCACATGATATAAACCTTAAAAATGAACATAATATCTATTTAAACTTACTTCTGGACACTCAGTGTAAAATTTTGCAGTTATTTCATTGTTTGGACTTGTTTTCTGTTTTTCTATCTTAATGTGCGCATTGCAGTGAGTTAAGCTCATTTGGAGATTTTCCATTTTTTTCTCCTGCCAAATGATATAAACCTTAAAAATGAACATAATATCTATTTATACTTACTTCTGGCCACTCAGTGTAAAATGTTTTCATTGTTTGGACTTGTTTTCTGTTTTTCTATGTTTATGTGTACCTTAGAGTGAGTTAAGCTCATTTGGAGATTTTCCGTTTTTTTCTCCTGCCACATGATATAAACCTTAAAAATGAACATAATATCTATTTAAACTTACTTCTGGACACTCAGTGTAAAATGTTGCAGTTATTTCATTGTTTGGACTTGTTTTCTGTTTTTCTATCTTAATGTGCGCATTGCAGTGAGTTAAGCTCATTTGGAGATTTTCCATTTTTTTCTCCTGCCAAATGATATAAACCTTAAAAATGAACATAATATCTATTTAAACTTACTTCTGGCCACTCAGTGTAAAATTTTGTAATTATTTAATTGTTTGGACTTGTTTTCTGTTTTTCTATGTCAACGTGCACATTGGAGTGAGGTAAGCTCATTTGGAGATTTTCCATTTTTTTCTCCTGCCACATGATATAAACCTTAAAAAGTGAACATAACATCTTTACAATGTTACTTCTGGACACTCAGTGTAAAATGTTGCAATTATTTCATTGTTTGGACTTGTTTTCTGTTTTTCTATGTTTATGTGTACATTAGAGTGAGTTAAGCTCATTTGGAGATTTTCCGTTTTTTTCTCCTGCCACATGATATAAACCTTAAAAATGAACATGATATCTATTTAAACTTACTTCTGGCCACTCAGTGTAAAATTTTGCAATTATTTCATTGTTTGGACTTGTTTTCTGTTTTTCTATCTTAATGTGCGCATTGCAGTGAGTTAAGCTCATTTGGAGATTTTGCATTTTTTTCTCCTGCCACATGATATAAACCTTAAAAAGTGAACATAACATCTTTACAATGTTAATTCTGGCCACTCAGTGTAAAATTGTGCAGTTATTTCATTGTTTGGACTTGTTTTCTGTTTTTCTATGTCAACGTCAAAGCCATGTTTTATCACAGAGGATGACTATAGAAACATCTCTCCCACGGAACTTAATGGAATAGTGGATAACACAAATTTAACCTTGCAAACAGTTCTAAACACTGTTGCTCCTCTTAAGAGAAAGGTTATCACCCGGGACAAGTCTGCCCCGTGGTACACAGCCCAAACTCGAGCGTTAAAGCTCAGTACACGGAAGTTAGAAAGAACGTGGCGTTCCACACATAATGACAGTCACTATGTCTTGTGGAAGAACAGTTTTGATATATATAAAAAAGCTCTTAGACATGCAAGAACTTCTTATTACTCAGAGTTAATAGAGAAAAATAAGAGCAACCCCAGGTTCCTTTTCAGCACTGTAGCCAGGCTGACAGAGAGCCATGATACAACGAATCCATCGATCCCTCGATCGCTGAGTAGTAATGACTTTATAACATTTTTTAACGATAAGATAGAAACGATCAGAGATAGAATTACCAACCAGTTTAGTACAGCGAGCCTAGACTTAACTGCGGCTCCAGCTTTACATGTATTGAATCATTTTATTCCTATAAGCCTCCGGGAGCTGACCTCACTGGTCTCCTCCTCTAAACTAACTACATGTCAGTTGGACCCTATACCAGCTAGACTCCTTAGAGAGGCTCTACCACAAGTTGGAAATATTTTACTAGATCAAATAAATATGTCTTTACTGAGCGGCTGTGTCCCAAAGGCCTTTAAGATGGCAGTAATTAAGCCATTACTTAAAAAGCCTTCTCTCGACAGTAGCATTCTGAGTAACTATAGACCGATCTCAAACCTTCCTTTTATTTCAAAGATTTTAGAAAAAGCTGCAGCCACACAGTTGTGTAATCACCTGTGTAGCAATAATGTTTTTGAAAAGTTCCAGTCTGGGTTTAGAACCCACCACAGTACAGAGACTGCACTACTTAGAGTAAAAGATGATATTCTTATGGCCTCTGAAAAAGGACTGGCTTCTATACTGGTTCTGTTGGATCTCAGTGCAGCATTTGATACTATAGATCATGAGATCCTGTTACATAGACTAGAACAAGACGTTGGGATTAGAGGATCGGCACTTGTCTGGTTCAAGTCCTATTTATCGGACAGATTTCAGTTTGTTAGTGTAAACGAGGAATCCTCCATACTCACTAAGGTTAACTACGGAGTTCCTCAGGGTTCTGTGCTTGGACCTATTCTTTTTACCCTGTACATGCTGCCATTAGGCAACATTATCAGGAAACACAACATAGATTTTCATTGTTATGCAGATGACACTCAGCTATATGTATCTGCACGACCGGACGACCCAAACCCATCTATTAAACTCCAGGATTGTCTCATAGACATACAGACGTGGATGACTCGTAATTTTCTGATGCTTAACACAGAAAAAACTGAGGTCATGGTCCTTGGGCCAAAAGATATAAGAGCAGCACTTGGAGCTCTAAACCTAGGCAGTAACACTCCAGTCCCTTGCACTACAGTAAGGAACCTAGGAGTCCTGTTTGACCAGGATTTATCGCTGGATGAACATATTAAGCATATATGTAGAACAGCCTTCTTCCACCTTCGCAACATCAAGACAATTAGAAATATTATATCAAGACAAGACTCTGAGAAACTTATCCACGCCTTTATAACCTCTAGGCTGGATTACTGTAACTCCTTACTGTCTGGATGTCCTAGTAAGTCCCTGAGAAGCCTTCAACTGGTCCAGAACGCAGCAGCACGGATACTGACTCGAACCAGACGACGTGACCATATAACTCCTGTCCTGGCTTCTCTTCACTGGCTCCCAGTGAAAAGTAGAATCGATTTTAAAATACTTTTACTTACATACAAGGCCCTGAACAATCAGGCACCTTCTTACATTTGTGACTTAATCACTTTATATCAGCCGAATAGACCGCTGCGCTCCTTGAACTCAGGTCTACTGGTTATTCCTAAAATAACTAGAAGTAGAATCGGTGGTAGAACATTTAGCTACCAGGCTCCTCTCCTGTGGAACCAACTTCCGCTTTCAGTCAGACAGTCTGACTCGGTCTCTGCCTTTAAGGTGAGACTGAAAACCTACCTTTTTAACATAGCCTATAGTCGAAGCTAGATCAGGTAGTCCTGATTAGAATAGTCTATCTTATGCTGCCATAGGCTTAGACTGCTGGGGGAATTTCCCATCATGCACTTAGAATGAGCACACAGACTTTGCACGAGCCGCACTTTCTCTACCCCGTCCTTGATTTTTCATCCCTCACCACTTACCTGATGTACCCCCATGAGATGTAGCACATAAATCTACATATAGCACATCTCTAACTGATTTTAATCTCTTACAGTTCTGCTGACACCAGTGAACGACATGAGGTCAGGACAGGAAAGAAGACTCCGTCATCCTCAAGTCTCTGACCACAACAGTCTTCACTACAGGCTGTGATAAACCCAGTGATCCAGATGATCCTGGCATTTAAAGACTTTTTTCATTTTTTTTTTTTTTTTTTTTTTTTTTTTTTTTTTTTTTTTTTTTTTTTTTTTTTTTTTTTTTTTTTTTTTTTTTTTTTTTTTTCACTTTTTATTCTTGTCATTGTGTATTGTATGTTTTGGGTAACATCTACTGCACGTCTGTCCGTCCAGGGAGTGGATCCCTCACCTGTGGTTCTCCCTAAGGTTTCTACCCTTTTTCCCTTTTACAAGGGTTTTTTTTTTCCCTGGTAGTTTTTCCTTACCCTGGTCGAAGGTCTAAGGACAGAGGATGTTACCAACCCTGTGAAGTCCCGTGAGACAAACTATGTTTTGTAAACTGTGGGCTATATAAATAAAGATTGATTGATTGATTGAACGTGCACATTGGAGTGAGTAAAGCGCATTTGGAGATTTTCCATTTTTTTCTCCTGCCACATGATATAAACCTTAAAAAGTGAACATAAGATCTTTACAATGTTACTTCTGGACACTCAGTGAAAAATTTTGCAGTTATTTCATTGTTTGGACTTGTTTTCTGTTTTTCTATCTTAATGTGCGCATTGGAGTGAGTTAAGCTCATTTGGAGATTTTCCATTTTTTTCTCCTGCCACATGATATAAACCTTAAAAAGTGAACATAACATCTTTACAATGTTACTTCTGGACACTCAGTGTAAAATTGTGCAGTTATTTCATTGTTTGGACTTGTTTTCTGTTTTTCTATCTTAATGTGCGCATTGCAGTGAGTTAAGCTCATTTGGAGATTTTCCATTTTTTTCTCCTGCCAAATGATATAAACCTTAAAAATGAACATAATATCTATTTAAACTTACTTCTGGCCACTCAGTGTAAAATTTTGCAATTATTTCATTGTTTGAACTTGTTTTCTGTTTTTCTATGTCAACGTGCACATTGGAGTGAGTTAAGCTCATTTGGAGATTTTCCATTTTTTTCTCCTGCCACATGATATAAACCTTAAAAAGTGAACATAACATCTTTACAATGTTACTTCTGGCCACTCAGTGTAAAATTTTACAATTATTTCATTGTTTGGACTTGTTTTCTGTTTTTCTATCTTAATGTGCGCATTGCAGTGAGTAAAGCTCATTTGGAGATTTTCCATTTTTTTCTCCTGCCAAATGATATAAACCTTAAAAATGAACATAATATCTATTTAAACTTACTTCTGGCCACTCAGTGTAAAAATTTTTCATTGTTTGGACTTGTTTTCTGTTTTTCTATGTTTATGTTTACATTAGAGTGAGTTAAGCTCATTTGGAGATTTTCCGTTTTTTTCTCCTGCCACATGATATAAACCTTAAAAATGAACATAATATCTATTTAAACTTACTTCTGGACACTCAGTGTAAAATTTTGCAGTTATTTCATTGTTTGGACTTGTTTTCTGTTTTTCTATCTTAATGTGCGCATTGCAGTGAGTTAAGCTCATTTGGAGATTTTCCATTTTTTTCTCCTGCCAAATGATATAAACCTTAAAAAGTGAACATAACATCTTTACAATGTTACTTCTGGCCACTCAGTGTAAAATTGTGCAGTTATTTCATTGTTTGGACTTGTTTTCTGTTTTTCTATCTTAATGTGCGCATTGGAGTGAGTGAAGCTCATTTGGAGATTTTCCATTTTTTTCTCCTGCCACATGATATAAACCTTAAAAAGTGAACATAACATCTTTACAATGTTACTTCTGGCCACTCAGTGAAAAATTGTGCAGTTATTTCATTGTTTGGACTTGTTTTCTGTTTTTCTATCTTAATGTGCGCATTGGAGTGAGTTAAGCTCATTTGGAGATTTTCCATTTTTTTCTCCTGCCACATGATATAAACCTTAAAAAGTGAACATAACATCTTTACAATGGTACTTCTGGACACTCAGTGTAAAATTGTGCAGTTATTTCATTGTTTGGACTTGTTTTCTGTTTTTCTATCTTAATGTGCGCATTGCAGTGAGTTAAGCTCATTTGGAGATTTTCCATTTTTTTCTCCTGCCACATGATATAAACCTTAAAAAGTGAACATAACATCTTTACAATGTTACTTCTGGACACTCAGTGTAAAATGTTGCAATTATTTCATTGTTTGGACTTGTTTTCTGTTTTTCTATGTTTATGTGTACATTAGAGTGAGTTAAGCTCATTTGGAGATTTTCCGTTTTTTTCTCCTGCCACATGATATAAACCTTAAAAATGAACATAATATCTATTTAAACTTACTTCTGGCCACTCAGTGTAACATTTTGCAATTATTTCATTGTTTGGACTTGTTTTCTGTTTTTCTATCTTAATGTGCGCATTGCAGTGAGTTAAGCTCATTTGGAGATTTTCCATTTTTTTCTCCTGCCACATGATATAAACCTTAAAAAGTGAACATAACATCTTTACAATGTTAATTCTGGCCACTCAGTGTAAAATTGTGCAGTTATTTCATTGTTTGGACTTGTTTTCTGTTTTTCTATGTCAACGTGCACATTGGAGTGAGTTAAGCTCATTTGGAGATTTTCCATTTTTTTCTCCTGCCACATGATATAAACCTTAAAAAGTGAACATAACATCTTTACAATGTTACTTCTGGACACTCAGTGTAAAATTGTGCAGTTATTTCATTGTTTGGACTTGTTTTCTGTTTTTCTATCTTAATGTGCGCATTGCAGTGAGTTAAGCTCATTTGGAGATTTTCCATTTTTTTCTCCTGCCAAATGATATAAACCTTAAAAATGAACATAATATCTATTTAAACTTACTTCTGGTCACTCAGTGTAAAATGTTTTCATTGTTTGGACTTGTTTTCTGTTTTTCTATGTTTATGTGTACATTAGAGTGAGTTAAGCTCATTTGGAGATTTTCCGTTTTTTTCTCCTGCCACATGATATAAACCTTAAAAATGAACATAATATCTATTTAAACTTACTTCTGGACACTCAGTGTAAAATTTTGCAGTTATTTCATTGTTTGGACTTGTTTTCTGTTTTTCTATCTTAATGTGCGCATTGCAGTGAGTTAAGCTCATTTGGAGATTTTCCATTTTTTTCTCCTGCCAAATGATATAAACCTTAAAAATGAACATAATATCTATTTAAACTTACTTCTGGCCACTCAGTGTAAAATGTTTTCATTGTTTGGACTTGTTTTCTGTTTTTATAAGTTTATGTGTACCTTAGAGTGAGTTAAGCTCATTTGGAGATTTTCCGTTTTTTTCTCCTGCCACATGATATAAACCTTAAAAATGAACATAATATCTATTTAAACTTACTTCTGGACACTCAGTGTAAAATTTTGCAGTTATTTCATTGTTTGGACTTGTTTTCTGTTTTTCTATCTTAATGTGCGCATTGCAGTGAGTTAAGCTCATTTGGAGATTTTCCATTTTTTTCTCCTGCCAAATGATATAAACCTTAAAAATGAACATAATATCTATTTAAACTTACTTCTGGCCACTCAGTGTAAAATTTTGTAATTATTTCATTGTTTGGACTTGTTTTCTGTTTTTCTATGTCAACGTGCACATTGGAGTGAGGTAAGCTCATTTGGAGATTTTCCATTTTTTTCTCCTGCCACATGATATAAACCTTAAAAAGTGAACATAACATCTTTACAATGTTACTTCTGGACACTCAGTGTAAAATGTTGCAATTATTTCATTGTTTGGACTTGTTTTCTGTTTTTCTATGTTTATGTGTACATTAGAGTGAGTTAAGCTCATTTGGAGATTTTCCGTTTTTTTCTCCTGCCACATGATATAAACCTTAAAAATGAACATGATATCTATTTAAACTTACTTCTGGCCACTCAGTGTAAAATTTTGCAATTATTTCATTGTTTGGACTTGTTTTCTGTTTTTCTATCTTAATGTGCGCATTGCAGTGAGTTAAGCTCATTTGGAGATTTTGCATTTTTTTCTCCTGCCACATGATATAAACCTTACAAAGTGAACATAACATCTTTACAATGTTAATTCTGGCCACTCAGTGTAAAATTGTGCAGTTATTTCATTGTTTGGACTTGTTTTCTGTTTTTCTATGTCAACGTGCACATTGGAGTGAGTAAAGCGCATTTGGAGATTTTCCATATTTTTCTCCTGCCACATGATATAAACCTTAAAAAGTGAACATAAGATCTTTACAATGTTACTTCTGGACACTCAGTGAAAAATGTTGCAGTTATTTCATTGTTTGGACTTGTTTTCTGTTTTTCTATCTTAATGTGCGCATTGCAGTGAGTTAAGCTCATTTGGAGATTTTCCATTTTTTTCTCCTGCCAAATGATATAAACCTTAAAAATGAACATAATATCTATTTAAACTTACTTCTGGCCACTCAGTGTAAAATTTTGCAATTATTTCATTGTTTGAACTTGTTTTCTGTTTTTCTATGTCAACGTGCACATTGGAGTGAGTTAAGCTCATTTGGAGATTTTCCATTTTTTCCTCCTGCCACATGATATAAACCTTAAAAAGTGAACATAACATCTTTACAATGTTACTTCTGGCCACTCAGTGTAAAATTTTACAATTATTTCATTGTTTGGACTTGTTTTCTGTTTTTCTATCTTAATGTGCGCATTGCAGTGAGTAAAGCTCATTTGGAGATTTTCCATTTTTTTCTCCTGCCAAATGATATAAACCTTAAAAATGAACATAATATCTATTTAAACTTACTTCTGGCCACTCAGTGTAAAATTTTTTCATTGTTTGGACTTGTTTTCTGTTTTTCTATGTTTATGTTTACATTAGAGTGAGTTAAGCTCATTTGGAGATTTTCCGTTTTTTTCTCCTGCCACATGATATAAACCTTAAAAATGAACATAATATCTATTTAAACTTACTTCTGGACACTCAGTGTAAAATTTTGCAGTTATTTCATTGTTTGGACTTGTTTTCTGTTTTTCTATCTTAATGTGCGCATTGCAGTGAGTTAAGCTCATTTGGAGATTTTCCATTTTTTTCTCCTGCCAAATGATATAAACCTTAAAAAGTGAACATAACATCTTTACAATGTTACTTCTGGCCACTCAGTGTAAAATTGTGCAGTTATTTCATTGTTTGGACTTGTTTTCTGTTTTTCTATCTTAATGTGCGCATTGGAGTGAGTGAAGCTCATTTGGAGATTTTCCATTTTTTTCTCCTGCCACATGATATAAACCTTAAAAAGTGAACATAACATCTTTACAATGTTACTTCTGGCCACTCAGTGAAAAATTGTGCAGTTATTTCATTGTTTGGACTTGTTTTCTGTTTTTCTATCTTAATGTGCGCATTGGAGTGAGTTAAGCTCATTTGGAGATTTTCCATTTTTTTCTCCTGCCACATGATATAAACCTTAAAAAGTGAACATAACATCTTTACAATGTTACTTCTGGACACTCAGTGTAAAATTGTGCAGTTATTTCATTGTTTGGACTTGTTTTCTGTTTTTCTATCTTAATGTGCGCATTGGAGTGAGTTAAGCTCATTTGGAGATTTTCCATTTTTTTCTCCTGCCACATGATATAAACCTTAAAAAGTGAACATAACATCTTTACAATGTTACTTCTGGACACTCAGTGTAAAATTGTGCAGTTATTTCATTGTTTGGACTTGTTTTCTGTTTTTCTATCTTAATGTGCGCATTGCAGTGAGTTAAGCTCATTTGGAGATTTTCCATTTTTTTCTCCTGCCACATGATATAAACCTTAAAAAGTGAACATAACATCTTTACAATGTGACTTCTGGACACTCAGTGTAAAATTGTGCAGTTATTTCATTGTTTGGACTTGTTTTCTGTTTTTCTATCTTAATGTGCGCATTGCAGTGAGTTAAGCTCATTTGGAGATTTTCCATTTTTTTCTCCTGCCACATGATATAAACCTTAAAAATGAACATAATATCTATTTAAACTTACTTCTGGCCACTCAGTGTAACATTTTGCAATTATTTCATTGTTTGGACTTGTTTTCTGTTTTTCTATCTTAATGTGCGCATTGCAGTGAGTTAAGCTCATTTGGAGATTTTCCATTTTTTTCTCCTGCCAAATGATATAAACCTTAAAAATGAACATAATATCTATTTAAACTTACTTCTGGCCACTCAGTGTAAATTTTTTTCATTGTTTGGACTTGTTTTCTGTTTTTCTATGTTTATGTGTACATTAGAGTGAGTTAAGCTCATTTGGAGATTTTCCATTTTTTTCTCCTGCCACATGATATAAACCTTAAAAAGTGAACATAACATCTTTACAATGTTACTTCTGGACACTCAGTGAAAAATTGTGCAGTTATTTCATTGTTTGGACTTGTTTTCTGTTTTTCTATCTTAATGTGCGCATTGGAGTGAGTTAAGCTCATTTGGAGATTTTCCATTTTTTTCTCCTGCCAAATGATATAAACCTTAAAAATGAACATAATATCTATTTAAACTTACTTCTGGCCACTCAGTGTAAAATTTTGCAATTATTTCATTGTTTGAACTTGTTTTCTGTTTTTCTATGTCAACGTGCACATTGGAGTGAGTTAAGCTCATTTGGAGATTTTCCATTTTTTTCTCCTGCTCCATGATATAAACCTTAAAAAGTGAACATAACATCTTTACAATGTTACTTCTGGCCACTCAGTGAAGAAATTGTGCAGTTATTTCATTGTTTTGACTTGTTTTCTGTTTTTCTATCTTAATGTGCGCATTGCAGTGAGTTAAGCTCATTTGGAGATTTTCCATTTTTTTCTCCTGCCAAATGATATAAACCTTAAAAATGAACATAATATCTATTTAAACTTACTTCTGGCCACTCAGTGTAAAATTGTGCAGTTATTTCATTGTTTGGACTTGTTTTCTGTTTTTCTATCTTAATGTGCGCATTGCAGTGAGTTAAGCTCATTTGGAGATTTTCCATTTTTTTCTCCTGCCACATGATATAAACCTTAAAAAGTGAACATAACATCTTTACAATGTGACTTCTGGACACTCAGTGTAAAATTGTGCAGTTATTTCATTGTTTGGACTTGTTTTCTGTTTTTCTATCTTAATGTGCGCATTGCAGTGAGTTAAGCTCATTTGGAGATTTTCCATTTTTTTCTCCTGCCAAATGATATAAACCTTAAAAATGAACATAATATCTATTTAAACTTACTTCTGGCCACTCAGTGTAAAATTTTGCAATTATTTCATTGTTTGAACTTGTTTTCTGTTTTTCTATGTCAACGTGCATATTGGAGTGAGTTAAGCTCATTTGGAGATTTTCCATTTTTTTCTCCTGCCACATGATATAAACCTTAAAAAGTGAACATAACATCATTACAATGTTACTTCTGGCCACTCAGTGAAAAATTGTGCAGTTATTTCATTGTTTTGACTTGTTTTCTGTTTTTCTATCTTAATGTGCGCATTGCAGTGAGTTAAGCTCATTTGGAGATTTTCCATTTTTTTCTCCTGCCACATGATATAAACCTTAAAAAGTGAACATAACATCTTTACAATGTTACTTCTGGACACTCAGTGTAAAATTGTGCAGTTATTTCATTGTTTGGACTTGTTTTCTGTTTTTCTATCTTAATGTGCGCATTGCAGTGAGTTAAGCTCATTTGGAGATTTTCCATTTTTTTCTCCTGCCAAATGATATAAACCTTAAAAATGAACATAATATCTATTTAAACTTACTTCTGGCCACTCAGTGTAAATTTTTTTCATTGTTTGGACTTGTTTTCTGTTTTTCTATGTTTATGTGTACATTAGAGTGAGTTAAGCTCATTTGGAGATTTTCCGTTTTTTTCTCCTGCCACATGATATAAACCTTAAAAATGAACATAATATCTATTTAAACTTACTTCTGGACACTCAGTGTAAAATTTTGCAGTTATTTCATTGTTTGGACTTGTTTTCTGTTTTTCTATCTTAATGTGTGCATTGCAGTGAGTTAAGCTCATTTGGAGATTTTCCATTTTTTTCTCCTGCCAAATGATATAAACCTTAAAAAGTGAACATAACATCTTTACAATGTTACTTCTGGCCACTCAGTGTAAAATTGTGCAGTTATTTCATTGTTTGGACTTGTTTTCTGTTTTTCTATCTTAATGTGCGCATTGGAGTGAGTTAAGCTCATTTGGAGATTTTCCATTTTTTTCTCCTGCCACATGATATAAACCTTAAAAAGTGAACATAACATCTTTACAATGTTACTTCTGGCCACTCAGTGTAAAATTGTGCAGTTATTTCATTGTTTGGACTTGTTTTCTGTTTTTCTATCTTAATGTGCGCATTGCAGTGAGTTAAGCTCATTTGGAGATTTTCCATTTTTTTCTCCTGCCACATGATATAAACCTTAAAAAGTGAACATAACATCTTTACAATGTGACTTCTGGACACTCAGTGTAAAATTGTGCAGTTATTTCATTGTTTGGACTTGTTTTCTGTTTTTCTATCTTAATGTGCGCATTGCAGTGAGTTAAGCTCATTTGGAGATTTTCCATTTTTTTCTCCTGCCAAATGATATAAACCTTAAAAAATGAACATAATATTTATTTAAACTTACTTCTGGCCACTCAGTGTAAAATTTTGCAATTATTTCATTGTTTGAACTTGTTTTCTGTTTTTCTATGTCAACGTGCACATTGGAGTGAGTTAAGCTCATTTGGAGATTTTCCATTTTTTTCTCCTGCCACATGATATAAACCTTAAAAAGTGAACATAACATTTTTACAATGTTACTTCTGGCCACTCAGTGTAAAATTGTGCAGTTATTTCATTGTTTGGACTTGTTTTCTGTTTTTCTATCTTAATGTGCGCATTGCAGTGAGTTAAGCTCATTTGGAGATTTTCCATTTTTTCTCCTGCCACATGATATAAACCTTCAAAAAGTGAACATAACATCTTTACAATGTTACTTCTGGACACTCAGTGTAAAATGTTGCAATTATTTCATTGTTTGGACTTGTTTTCTGTTTTTCTATGTTTATGTGTACATTAGAGTGAGTTAAGCTCATTTGGAGATTTTCCATTTTTTTCTCCTGCCACATGATATAAACCTTAAAAAGTGAACATAACATCTTTACAATGTTACTTCTGGACACTCAGTGTAAAATTGTGCAGTTATTTCATTGTTTGGACTTGTTTTCTGTTTTTCTATCTTAATGTGCGCATTGCAGTGAGTTAAGCTCATTTGGAGATTTTCCATTTTTTTCTCCTGCCACATGATATAAACCTTAAAAAGTGAACATAACATCTTTACAATGTTACTTCTGGACACTCAGTGAAAAATTGTGCAGTTATTTCATTGTTTGGACTTGTTTTCTGTTTTTCTATCTTAATGTGCGCATTGGAGTGAGTTAAGCTCATTTGGAGATTTTCCATTTTTTTCTCCTGCCACATGATATAAACCTTAAAAAGTGAACATAACATCTTTACAATGTTACTTCTGGACACTCAGTGTAAAATTGTGCAGTTATTTCATTGTTTGGACTTGTTTTCTGTTTTTCTATCTTAATGTGCGCATTGCAGTGAGTTAAGCTCATTTGGAGATTTTCCATTTTTTTCTACTGCCAAATGATATAAACCTTAAAAATGAACATAATATCTATTTAAACTTACTTCTGGCCACTCAGTGTACAATTTTGCAATTATTTCATTGTTTGAACTTGTTTTCTGTTTTTCTATGTCAACGTGCACATTGGAGTGAGTTAAGCTCATTTGGAGATTTTCCATTTTTTTCTCCTGCCACATGATATAAACCTTAAAAAGTGAACATAACATCTTTACAATGTTACTTCTGGCCACTCAGTGAAGAAATTGTGCAGTTATTTCATTGTTTTGACTTGTTTTCTGTTTTTCTATCTTAATGTGCGCATTGCAGTGAGTTAAGCTCATTTGGAGATTTTCCATTTTTTTCTCCTGCCAAATGATATAAACCTTAAAAATGAACATAATATCTATTTAAACTTACTTCTGGCCACTCATTGTAAAATGTTTTCATTGTTTGGACTTGTTTTCTGTTTTTCTATGTTTATGTGTACATTAGAGTGAGTTAAGCTCATTTGGAGATTTTCCGTTTTTTTCTCCTGCCACATGATATAAACCTTAAAAATGAACATAATATCTATTTAAACTTACTTCTGGCCACTCAGTGTAAAATTGTGCAGTTATTTCATTGTTTGGACTTGTTTTCTGTTTTTCTATCTTAATGTGTGCATTGCAGTGAGTTAAGCTCATTTGGAGATTTTACATTTTTTTCTCCTGCCACATGATATAAACCTTAAAAAGTGAACATAACATCTTTACAATGTGACTTCTGGACACTCAGTGTAAAATTGTGCAGTTATTTCATTGTTTGGACTTGTTTTCTGTTTTTCTATCTTAATGTGCGCATTGCAGTGAGTTAAGCTCATTTGGAGATTTTCCATTTTTTTCTCCTGCCAAATGATATAAACCTTAAAAATGAACATAATATCTATTTAAACTTACTTCTGGACACTCAGTGTAAAATTTTGCAGTTATTTCATTGTTTGGACTTGTTTTCTGTTTTTCTATCTTAATGTGCGCATTGCAGTGAGTTAAGCTCATTTGGAGATTTTCCATTTTTTTCTCCTGCCAAATGATATAAACCTTAAAAAGTGAACATAACATCTTTACAATGTTACTTCTGGCCACTCAGTGAAAAATTGTGCAGTTATTTCATTGTTTTGACTTGTTTTCTGTTTTTCTATCTTAATGTGCGCATTGCAGTGAGTTAAGCTCATTTGGAGATTTTCCATTTTTTTCTCCTGCCACATGATATAAACCTTAAAAAGTGAACATAACATCTTTACAATGTTACTTCTGGACACTCAGTGTAAAATTGTGCAGTTATTTCATTGTTTGGACTTGTTTTCTGTTTTTCTATCTTAATGTGCGCATTGCAGTGAGTTAAGCTCATTTGGAGATTTTCCATTTTTTTCTCCTGCCAAATGATATAAACCTTAAAAATGAACATAATATCTATTTAAACTTACTTCTGGCCACTCAGTGTAAAATGTTTTCATTGTTTGGACTTGTTTTCTGTTTTTCTATGTTTATGTGTACATTAGAGTGAGTTAAGCTCATTTGGAGATTTTCCGTTTTTTTCTCCTGCCACATGATATAAACCTTAAAAATGAACATAATATCTATTTAAACTTACTTCTGGACACTCAGTGTAAAATTTTGCAGTTATTTCATTGTTTGGACTTGTTTTCTGTTTTTCTATCTTAATGTGCGCATTGCAGTGAGTTAAGCTCATTTGGAGATTTTCCATTTTTTTCTCCTGCCAAATGATATAAACCTTAAAAAGTGAACATAACATCTTTACAATGTTACTTCTGGCCACTCAGTGTAAAATTGTGCAGTTATTTCATTGTTTGGACTTGTTTTCTGTTTTTCTATCTTAATGTGCGCATTGGAGTGAGTTAAGCTCATTTGGAGATTTTCCATTTTTTTCTCCTGCCACATGATATAAACCTTAAAAAGTGAACATATCATCTTTACAATGTTACTTCTGGCCACTCAGTGTAAAATTGTGCAGTTATTTCATTGTTTGGACTTGTTTTCTGTTTTTCTATCTTAATGTGCGCATTGCAGTGAGTTAAGCTCATTTGGAGATTTTCCATTTTTTTCTCCTGCCACATGATATAAACCTTAAAAAGTGAACATAACATCTTTACAATGTGACTTATGGACACTCAGTGTAAAATTGTGCAGTTATTTCATTGTTTGGACTTGTTTTCTGTTTTTCTATCTTAATGTGCGCATTGCAGTGAGTTAAGCTCATTTGGAGATTTTCCATTTTTTTCTCCTGCCAAATGATATAAACCTTAAAAATGAACATAATATTTATTTAAACTTACTTCTGGCCACTCAGTGTAAAATTTTGCAATTATTTCATTGTTTGAACTTGTTTTCTGTTTTTCTATGTCAACGTGCACATTGGAGTGAGTTAAGCTCATTTGGAGATTTTCCATTTTTTTCTCCTGCCACATGATATAAACCTTAAAAAGTGAACATAACATTTTTACAATGTTACTTCTGGCCACTCAGTGTAAAATTGTGCAGTTATTTCATTGTTTGGACTTGTTTTCTGTTTTTCTATCTTAATGTGCGCATTGCAGTGAGTTAAGCTCATTTGGAGATTTTCCATTTTTTCTCCTGCCACATGATATAAACCTTAAAAAGTGAACATAACATCTTTACAATGTTACTTCTGGACACTCAGTGTAAAATTGTGCAGTTATTTCATTGTTTGGACTTGTTTTCTGTTTTTCTATCTTAATGTGCGCATTGCAGTGAGTTAAGCTCATTTGGAGATTTTCCATTTTTTTCTCCTGCCAAATGATATAAACCTTAAAAATGAAAATAATATCTATTTAAACTTACTTCTGGCCACTCAGTGTAAAATTTTGCAATTATTTCATTGTTTGGACTTGTTTTCTGTTTTTCTATGTCAACGTGCACATTGGAGTGAGGTAAGCTCAATTGGAGATTTTCCATTTTTTTCTCCTGCCACATGATATAAACCTTAAAAAGTGAACATAACATCTTTACAATGTTACTTCTGGCCACTCAGTGTAAAATTTTGCAATTATTTCATTGTTTGAACTTGTTTTCTGTTTTTCTATGTCAACGTGCACATTGGAGTGAGTTAAGCTCATTTGGAGATTTTCCATTTTTTTCTCCTGCCACATGATATAAACCTTAAAAAGTGAACATAACATCTTTACAATGTTACTTCTGGCCACTCAGTGAAAAATTGTGCAGTTATTTCATTGTTTTGACTTGTTTTCTGTTTTTCTATCTTAATGTGCGCATTGCAGTGAGTTAAGCTCATTTGGAGATTTTCCATTTTTTTCTCCTGCCACATGATATAAACCTTAAAAAGTGAACATAACATCTTTACAATGTTTCTTCTGGACACTCAGTGTAAAATTGTGCAGTTATTTCATTGTTTGGACTTGTTTTCTGTTTTTCTATCTTAATGTGCGCATTGCAGTGAGTTAAGCTCATTTGGAGATTTTCCATTTTTTTCTCCTGCCAAATGATATAAACCTTAAAAATGAACATAATATCTATTTAAACTTACTTCTGGCCACTCAGTGTAAAATTGTGCAGTTATTTCATTGTTTGGACTTGTTTTCTGTTTTTCTATCTTAATGTGCGCATTGCAGTGAGTTAAGCTCATTTGGAGATTTTCCATTTTTTTCTCCTGCCACATGATATAAACCTTAAAAAGTGAACATAACATCTTTACAATGTGACTTCTGGACACTCAGTGTAAAATTGTGCAGTTATTTCATTGTTTGGACTTGTTTTCTGTTTTTCTATCTTAATGTGCGCATTGCAGTGAGTTAAGCTCATTTGGAGATTTTCCATTTTTTTCTCCTGCCAAATGATATAAACCTTAAAAAGTGAACATAACATCTTTACAATGTTACTTCTGGCCACTCAGTGTAAAATTGTGCAGTTATTTCATTGTTTGGACTTGTTTTCTGTTTTTCTATCTTAATGTGCGCATTGGAGTGAGTTAAGCTCATTTGGAGATTTTCCATTTTTTTCTCCTGCCACATGATATAAACCTTAAAAAGTGAACATATCATCTTTACAATGTTACTTCTGGCCACTCAGTGTAAAATTGTGCAGTTATTTCATTGTTTGGACTTGTTTTCTGTTTTTCTATCTTAATGTGCGCATTGCAGTGAGTTAAGCTCATTTGGAGATTTTCCATTTTTTTCTCCTGCCACATGATATAAACCTTAAAAAGTGAACATAACATCTTTACAATGTGACTTATGGACACTCAGTGTAAAATTGTGCAGTTATTTCATTGTTTGGACTTGTTTTCTGTTTTTCTATCTTAATGTGCGCATTGCAGTGAGTTAAGCTCATTTGGAGATTTTCCATTTTTTTCTCCTGCCAAATGATATAAACCTTAAAAATGAACATAATATTTATTTAAACTTACTTCTGGCCACTCAGTGTAAAATTTTGCAATTATTTCATTGTTTGAACTTGTTTTCTGTTTTTCTATGTCAACGTGCACATTGGAGTGAGTTAAGCTCATTTGGAGATTTTCCATTTTTTTCTCCTGCCACATGATATAAACCTTAAAAAGTGAACATAACATTTTTACAATGTTACTTCTGGCCACTCAGTGTAAAATTGTGCAGTTATTTCATTGTTTGGACTTGTTTTCTGTTTTTCTATCTTAATGTGCGCATTGCAGTGAGTTAAGCTCATTTGGAGATTTTCCATTTTTTCTCCTGCCACATGATATAAACCTTAAAAAGTGAACATAACATCTTTACAATGTTACTTCTGGACACTCAGTGTAAAATTGTGCAGTTATTTCATTGTTTGGACTTGTTTTCTGTTTTTCTATCTTAATGTGCGCATTGCAGTGAGTTAAGCTCATTTGGAGATTTTCCATTTTTTTCTCCTGCCAAATGATATAAACCTTAAAAATGAAAATAATATCTATTTAAACTTACTTCTGGCCACTCAGTGTAAAATTTTGCAATTATTTCATTGTTTGGACTTGTTTTCTGTTTTTCTATGTCAACGTGCACATTGGAGTGAGGTAAGCTCAATTGGAGATTTTCCATTTTTTTCTCCTGCCACATGATATAAACCTTAAAAAGTGAACATAACATCTTTACAATGTTACTTCTGGCCACTCAGTGTAAAATTTTGCAATTATTTCATTGTTTGAACTTGTTTTCTGTTTTTCTATGTCAACGTGCACATTGGAGTGAGTTAAGCTCATTTGGAGATTTTCCATTTTTTTCTCCTGCCACATGATATAAACCTTAAAAAGTGAACATAACATCTTTACAATGTTACTTCTGGCCACTCAGTGAAAAATTGTGCAGTTATTTCATTGTTTTGACTTGTTTTCTGTTTTTCTATCTTAATTTGCGCATTGCAGTGAGTTAAGCTCATTTGGAGATTTTCCATTTTTTTCTCCTGCCACATGATATAAACCTTAAAAAGTGAACATAACATCTTTACAATGTTTCTTCTGGACACTCAGTGTAAAATTGTGCAGTTATTTCATTGTTTGGACTTGTTTTCTGTTTTTCTATCTTAATGTGCGCATTGCAGTGAGTTAAGCTCATTTGGAGATTTTCCATTTTTTTCTCCTGCCAAATGATATAAACCTTAAAAATGAACATAATATCTATTTAAACTTACTTCTGGCCACTCAGTGTAAAATTGTGCAGTTATTTCATTGTTTGGACTTGTTTTCTGTTTTTCTATCTTAATGTGCGCATTGCAGTGAGTTAAGCTCATTTGGAGATTTTCCATTTTTTTCTCCTGCCACATGATATAAACCTTAAAAAGTGAACATAACATCTTTACAATGTGACTTCTGGACACTCAGTGTAAAATTGTGCAGTTATTTCATTGTTTGGACTTGTTTTCTGTTTTTCTATCTTAATGTGCGCATTGCAGTGAGTTAAGCTCATTTGGAGATTTTCCATTTTTTTCTCCTGCCAAATGATATAAACCTTAAAAATGAACATAATATCTATTTAAACTTACTTCTGGCCACTCAGTGTAAAATTTTGCAATTATTTCATTGTTTGAACTTGTTTTCTGTTTTTCTATGTCAACGTGCACATTGGAGTGAGTTAAGCTCATTTGGAGATTTTCCATTTTTTTCTCCTGCCACATGATATAAACCTTAAAAAGTGAACATAACATCTTTACAATGTTACTTCTGGACACTCAGTGTAAAATTGTGCAGTTATTTCATTGTTTGGACTTGTTTTCTGTTTTTCTATCTTAATGTGCGCATTGCAGTGAGTTAAGCTCATTTGGAGATTTTCCATTTTTTTCTCCTGCCACATGATATAAACCTTAAAAAGTGAACATAACATCTTTACAATGTTACTTCTGGACACTCAGTGTAAAATTGTGCAGTTATTTCATTGTTTGGACTTGTTTTCTGTTTTTCTATCTTAATGTGCGCATTGCAGTGAGTTAAGCTCATTTGGAGATTTTCCATTTTTTTCTCCTGCCACATGATATAAACCTTAAAAATGAACATAATATCTATTTAAACTTACTTCTGGCCACTCAGTGTAAAATTTTGCAATTATTTCATTGTTTGGACTTGTTTTCTGTTTTTCTATGTCAACGTGCACATTGGAGTGAGGTAAGCTCAATTGGAGATTTTCCATTTTTTTCTCCTGCCACATGATATAAACCTTAAAAAGTGAACATAACATCTTTACAATGTTACTTCTGGCCACTCAGTGTAAAATTTTGCAATTATTTCATTGTTTGAACTTGTTTTATGTTTTTCTATGTCAACGTGCACATTGGAGTGAGTTAAGCTCATTTGGAGATTTTCCATTTTTTTCTCCTGCCACATGATATAAACCTTAAAAAGTGAACATAACATCTTTACAATGTTACTTCTGGCCACTCAGTGAAAAATTGTGCAGTTATTTCATTGTTTGGACTTGTTTTCTGTTTTTCTATCTTAATGTGCGCATTGGAGTGAGTTAAGCTCATTTGGAGATTTTCCATTTTTTTCTCCTGCCACATGATATAAACCTTAAAAAGTGAACATAACATCTTTACAATGTTACTTCTGGACACTCAGTGTAAAATTGTGCAGTTATTTCATTGTTTGGACTTGTTTTCTGTTTTTCTATCTTAATGTGCGCATTGCAGTGAGTTAAGCTCATTTGGAGATTTTCCATTTTTTTCTCCTGCCACATGATATAAACCTTAAAAAGTGAACATAACATCTTTACAATGTTACTTCTGGACACTCAGTGTAAAATGTTGCAATTATTTCATTGTTTGGACTTGTTTTCTGTTTTTCTATGTTTATGTGTACATTAGAGTGAGTTAAGCTCATTTGGAGATTTTCCGTTTTTTTCTCCTGCCACATGATATAAACCTTAAAAATGAACATAATATCTATTTAAACTTACTTCTGGCCACTCAGTGTAACATTTTGCAATTATTTCATTGTTTGGACTTGTTTTCTGTTTTTCTATCTTAATGTGCGCATTGCAGTGAGTTAAGCTCATTTGGAGATTTTCCATTTTTTTCTCCTGCCACATGATATAAACCTTAAAAAGTGAACATAACATCTTTACAATGTTAATTCTGGCCACTCAGTGTAAAATTGTGCAGTTATTTCATTGTTTGGACTTGTTTTCTGTTTTTCTATGTCAACGTGCACATTGGAGTGAGTTAAGCTCATTTGGAGATTTTCCATTTTTTTCTCCTGCCACATGATATAAACCTTAAAAAGTGAACATAACATCTTTACAATGTTACTTCTGGCCACTCAGTGTAAAATTGTGCAGTTATTTCATTGTTTGGACTTGTTTTCTGTTTTTCTATCTTAATGTGCGCATTGGAGTGAGTTAAGCTCATTTGGAGATTTTCCATTTTTTTCTCCTGCCACATGATATAAACCTTAAAAAGTGAACATAACATCTTTACAATGTTACTTCTGGACACTCAGTGTAAAATTGTGCAGTTATTTCATTGTTTGGACTTGTTTTCTGTTTTTCTATCTTAATGTGCGCATTGCAGTGAGTTAAGCTCATTTGGAGATTTTCCATTTTTTTCTCCTGCCAAATGATATAAACCTTAAAAATGAACATAATATCTATTTAAACTTACTTCTGGCCACTCAGTGTAAAATTTTGCAATTATTTCATTGTTTGAACTTGTTTTCTGTTTTTCTATGTCAACGTGCACATTGGAGTGAGTTAAGCTCATTTGGAGATTTTCCATTTTTTTCTCCTGCCACATGATATAAACCTTAAAAAGTGAACATGACATCTTTACAATGTTACTTCTGGCCACTCAGTGAAGAAATTGTGCAGTTATTTCATTGTTTTGACTTGTTTTCTGTTTTTCTATCTTAATGTGCGCATTGCAGTGAGTTAAGCTCATTTGGAGATTTTCCATTTTTTTCTCCTGCCACATGATATAAACCTTAAAAAGTGAACATAACATCTTTACAATGTTACTTCTGGACACTCAGTGAAAAATTGTGCAGTTATTTCATTGTTTGGACTTGTTTTCTGTTTTTCTATCTTAATGTGCGCATTGGAGTGAGTTAAGCTCATTTGGAGATTTTCCATTTTTTTCTCCTGCCACATGATATAAACCTTAAAAAGTGAACATAACATCTTTACAATGTTACTTCTGGACACTCAGTGTAAAATTGTGCAGTTATTTCATTGTTTGGACTTGTTTTCTGTTTTTCTATCTTAATGTGCGCATTGCAGTGAGTTAAGCTCATTTGGAGATTTTCCATTTTTTTCTCCTGCGAAATGATATAAACCTTAAAAATGAACACAATATCTATTTAAACTTACTTCTGGCCACTCAGTGTAAAATTTTGCAATTATTTCATTGTTTGAACTTGTTTTCTGTTTTTCTATGTCAACGTGCACATTGGAGTGAGTTAAGCTCATTTGGAGATTTTCCATTTTTTTCTCCTGCCACATGATATAAACCTTAAAAAGTGAACAAAACATCTTTACAATGTTACTTCTGGCCACTCAGTGAAGAAATTGTGCAGTTATTTCATTGTTTTGACTTGTTTTCTGTTTTTCTATCTTAATGTGCGCATTGCAGTGAGTTAAGCTCATTTGGAGATTTTCCATTTTTTTCTCCTGCCAAATGATATAAACCTTAAAAATGAACATAATATCTATTTAAACTTACTTCTGGCCACTCATTGTAAAATTTTTTCATTGTTTGGACTTGTTTTCTGTTTTTCTATGTTTTTGTGTACATTGCAGTGAGTTAAGCTCATTTGGAGATTTTCCGTTTTTTTCCCCTGCCACATGATATAAACCTTAAAAATGAACATAATATCTATTTAAACTTACTTCTGGCCACTCAGTGTAAAATTGTGCAGTTATTTCATTGTTTGGACTTGTTTTCTGTTTTTCTATCTTAATGTGCGCATTGCAGTGAGTTAAGCTCATTTGGAGATTTTCCATTTTTTTCTCCTGCCACATGATATAAACCTTAAAAAGTGAACATAACATCTTTACAATGTGACTTCTGGACACTCAGTGTAAAATTGTGCAGTTATTTCATTGTTTGGACTTGTTTTCTGTTTTTCTATCTTAATGTGCGCATTGCAGTGAGTTAAGCTCATTTGGAGATTTTCCATTTTTTTCTCCTGCCAAATGATATAAACCTTAAAAATGAACATAATATCTATTTAAACTTACTTCTGGCCACTCAGTGTAAAATTTTGCAATTATTTCATTGTTTGAACTTGTTTTCTGTTTTTCTATGTCAACGTGCACATTGGAGTGAGTTAAGCTCATTTGGAGATTTTCCATTTTTTTCTCCTGCCACATGATATAAACCTTAAAAAGTGAACATAACATCATTACAATGTTACTTCTGGCCACTCAGTGAAAAATTGTGCAGTTATTTCATTGTTTTGACTTGTTTTCTGTTTTTCTATCTTAATGTGCGCATTGCAGTGAGTTAAGCTCATTTGGAGATTTTCCATTTTTTTCTCCTGCCACATGATATAAACCTTAAAAAGTGAACATAACATCTTTACAATGTTACTTCTGGACACTCAGTGTAAAATTGTGCAGTTATTTCATTGTTTGGACTTGTTTTCTGTTTTTCTATCTTAATGTGCGCATTGCAGTGAGTTAAGCTCATTTGGAGATTTTCCATTTTTTTCTCCTGCCAAATGATATAAACCTTAAAAATGAACATAATATCTATTTAAACTTACTTCTGGCCACTCAGTGTAAAATTTTTTCATTGTTTGGACTTGTTTTCTGTTTTTCTATGTTTATGTGTACATTAGAGTGAGTTAAGCTCATTTGGAGATTTTCCGTTTTTTTCTCCTGCCACATGATATAAACCTTAAAAATGAACATAATATCTATTTAAACTTACTTCTGGACACTCAGTGTAAAATTTTGCAGTTATTTCATTGTTTGGACTTGTTTTCTGTTTTTCTATCTTAATGTGAGCATTGCAGTGAGTTAAGCTCATTTGGAGATTTTCCATTTTTTTCTCCTGCCAAATGATATAAACCTTAAAAAGTGAACATATAACATCTTAACAATGTTACTTCTGGCCACTCAGTTTAAAATTGTGCAGTTATTTCATTGTTTGGACTTGTTTTCTGTTTTTCTATCTTAATGTGCGCATTGGAGTGAGGTAAGCTCATTTGGAGATTTTCCATTTTTTTCTCCTGCCACATGATATAAACCTTAAAAAGTGAACATAACATCTTTACAATGTTACTTCTGGCCACTCAGTGTAAAATTGTGCAGTTATTTCATTGTTTGGACTTGTTTTCTGTTTTTCTATCTTAATGTGCGCATTGCAGTGAGTTAAGCTCATTTGGAGATTTTCCATTTTTTTCTCCTGCCACATGATATAAACCTTAAAAAGTGAACATAACATCTTTACAATGTTACTTCTGGACACTCAGTGTAAAATTGTGCAGTTATTTCATTGTTTGGACTTGTTTTCTGTTTTTCTATCTTAATGTGCGCATTGCAGTGAGTTAAGCTCATTTGGAGATTTTCCGTTTTTTTCTCCTGCCAAATGATATAAACCTTAAAAATGAACATAATATCTATTTTAACTTACTTCTGGCCACTCAGTGTAAAATTTTGCAATTATTTCATTGTTTGAACTTGTTTTCTGTTTTTCTATGTCAACGTGCACATTGGAGTGAGTTAAGCTCATTTGGAGATTTTCCATTTTTTTCTCCTGCCACATGATATAAACCTTAAAAAGTGAACATAACATCTTTACAATGTTACTTCTGGCCACTCAGTGAAAAATTGTGCAGTTATTTCATTGTTTTGACTTGTTTTCTGTTTTTCTATCTTAATGTGCGCATTGCAGTGAGTTAAGCTCATTTGGAGATTTTCCATTTTTTTCTCCTGCCACATGATATAAACCTTAAAAAGTGAACATAACATCTTTACAATGTTACTTCTGGACACTCAGTGTAAAATTGTGCAGTTATTTCATTGTTTGGACTTGTTTTCTGTTTTTCTATCTTAATGTGCGCATTGCAGTGAGTTAAGCTCATTTGGAGATTTTCCATTTTTTTCTCCTGCCAAATGATATAAACCTTAAAAATGAACATAATATCTATTTAAACTTACTTCTGGCCACTCAGTGTAAAAATTTTTCATTGTTTGGACTTGTTTTCTGTTTTTATAAGTTTATGTGTACCTTAGAGTGAGTTAAGCTCATTTGGAGATTTTCCGTTTTTTTCTCCTGCCACATGATATAAACCTTAAAAATGAACATAATATCTATTTAAACTTACTTCTGGACACTCAGTGTAAAATTTTGCAGTTATTTCATTGTTTGGACTTGTTTTCTGTTTTTCTATCTTAATGTGCGCATTGCAGTGAGTTAAGCTCATTTGGAGATTTTCCATTTTTTTCTCCTGCCAAATGATATAAACCTTAAAAATGAACATAATATCTATTTAAACTTACTTCTGGCCACTCAGTGTAAAATTTTGTAATTATTTCATTGTTTGGACTTGTTTTCTGTTTTTCTATGTCAACGTGCACATTGGAGTGAGGTAAGCTCATTTGGAGATTTTCCATTTTTTTCTCCTGCCACATGATATAAACCTTAAAAAGTGAACATAACATCTTTACAATGTTACTTCTGGACACTCAGTGTAAAATTGTGCAGTTATTTCATTGTTTGGACTTGTTTTCTGTTTTTCTATCTTAATGTGCGCATTGCAGTGAGTTAAGCTCATTTGGAGATTTTCCATTTTTTTCTCCTGCCAAATGATATAAACCTTAAAAATGAACATAATATCTATTTAAACTTACTTCTGGCCACTCAGTGTAAAATGTTTTCATTGTTTGGACTTGTTTTCTGTTTTTCTATGTTTATGTGTACATTAGAGTGAGTTAAGCTCATTTGGAGATTTTCCGTTTTTTTCTCCTGCCACATGATATAAACCTTAAAAAGTGAACATAACATCTTTACAATGCGACTTCTGGACACTCAGTGTAAAATTGTGCAGTTATTTCATTGTTTGGACTTGTTTTCTGTTTTTCTATCTTAATGTGCGCATTGCAGTGAGTTAAGCTCATTTGGAGATTTTCCATTTTTTTCTCCTGCCACATGATATAAACCTTAAAAAGTGAACATAACATCTTTACAATGTGACTTCTGGACACTCAGTGTAAAATTGTGCAGTTATTTCATTGTTTGGACTTGTTTTCTGTTTTTCTATCTTAATGTGCACATTGCAGTGAGTTAAGCTCATTTGGAGATTTTCCATTTTTTTCTCCTGCCAAATGATATAAACCTTAAAAATGAACATAATATCTATTTAAACTTACTTCTGGCCACTCAGTGTAAAATTTTGCAATTATTTCATTGTTTGAACTTGTTTTCTGTTTTTCTATGTCAACGTGCACATTGGAGTGAGTTAAGCTCATTTGGAGATTTTCCATTTTTTTCTCCTGCCACATGATATAAACCTTAAAAAGTGAACATAACATCATTACAATGTTACTTCTGGCCACTCAGTGAAAAATTGTGCAGTTATTTCATTGTTTTGACTTGTTTTCTGTTTTTCTATCTTAATGTGCGCATTGCAGTGAGTTAAGCTCATTTGGAGATTTTCCATTTTTTTCTCCTGCCAAATGATATAAACCTTAAAAATGAACATAATATCTATTTAAACTTACTTCTGGCCACTCAGTGTAAATTTTTTTCATTGTTTGGACTTGTTTTCTGTTTTTCTATGTTTATGTGTACATTAGAGTGAGTTAAGCTCATTTGGAGATTTTCCGTTTTTTTCTCCTGCCACATGATATAAACCTTAAAAATGAACATAATATCTATTTAAACTTACTTCTGGACACTCAGTGTAAAATTTTGCAGTTATTTCATTGTTTGGACTTGTTTTCTGTTTTTCTATCTTAATGTGCGCATTGCAGTGAGTTAAGCTCATTTGGAGATTTTCCATTTTTTTCTCCTGCCACATGATATAAACCTTAAAAAGTGAACATAACATCTTTACAATGTGACTTCTGGACACTCAGTGTAAAATTGTGCAGTTATTTCATTGTTTGGACTTGTTTTCTGTTTTTCTATCTTAATGTGCGCATTGCAGTGAGTTAAGCTCATTTGGAGATTTTCCATTTTTTTCTCCTGCCAAATGATATAAACCTTAAAAATGAACATAATATTTATTTAAACTTACTTCTGGCCACTCAGTGTAAAATTTTGCAATTATTTCATTGTTTGAACTTGTTTTCTGTTTTTCTATGTCAACGTGCACATTGGAGTGAGTTAAGCTCATTTGGAGATTTTCCATTTTTTTCTCCTGCCACATGATATAAACCTTAAAAAGTGAACATAACATTTTTACAATGTTACTTCTGGCCACTCAGTGTAAAATTGTGCAGTTATTTCATTGTTTGGACTTGTTTTCTGTTTTTCTATCTTAATGTGCGCATTGCAGTGAGTTAAGCTCATTTGGAGATTTTTCCATTTTTTCTCCTGCCACATGATATAAACCTTAAAAAGTGAACATAACATCTTTACAATGTTACTTCTGGACACTCAGTGTAAAATTGTGCAGTTATTTCATTGTTTGGACTTGTTTTCTGTTTTTCTATCTTAATGTGCGCATTGCAGTGAGTTAAGCTCATTTGGAGATTTTCCATTTTTTTCTCCTGCCAAATGATATAAACCTTAAAAATGAAAATAATATCTATTTAAACTTACTTCTGGCCACTCAGTGTAAAATTTTGCAATTATTTCATTGTTTGGACTTGTTTTCTGTTTTTCTATGTCAACGTGCACATTGGAGTGAGGTAAGCTCAATTGGAGATTTTCCATTTTTTTCTCCTGCCACATGATATAAACCTTAAAAAGTGAACATAACATCTTTACAATGTTACTTCTGGCCACTCAGTGTAAAATTTTGCAATTATTTCATTGTTTGAACTTGTTTTCTGTTTTTCTATGTCAACGTGCACATTGGAGTGAGTTAAGCTCATTTGGAGATTTTCCATTTTTTTCTCCTGCCACATGATATAAACCTTAAAAAGTGAACATAACATCTTTACAATGTTACTTCTGGCCACTCAGTGAAAAATTGTGCAGTTATTTCATTGTTTTGACTTGTTTTCTGTTTTTCTATCTTAATGTGCGCATTGCAGTGAGTTAAGCTCATTTGGAGATTTTCCATTTTTTTCTCCTGCCACATGATATAAACCTTAAAAAGTGAACATAACATCTTTACAATGTTTCTTCTGGACACTCAGTGTAAAATTGTGCAGTTATTTCATTGTTTGGACTTGTTTTCTGTTTTTCTATCTTAATGTGCGCATTGCAGTGAGTTAAGCTCATTTGGAGATTTTCCATTTTTTTCTCCTGCCAAATGATATAAACCTTAAAAATGAACATAATATCTATTTAAACTTACTTCTGGCCACTCAGTGTAAAATTGTGCAGTTATTTCATTGTTTGGACTTGTTTTCTGTTTTTCTATCTTAATGTGCGCATTGCAGTGAGTTAAGCTCATTTGGAGATTTTCCATTTTTTTCTCCTGCCACATGATATAAACCTTAAAAAGTGAACATAACATCTTTACAATGTGACTTCTGGACACTCAGTGTAAAATTGTGCAGTTATTTCATTGTTTGGACTTGTTTTCTGTTTTTCTATCTTAATGTGCGCATTGCAGTGAGTTAAGCTCATTTGGAGATTTTCCATTTTTTTCTCCTGCCAAATGATATAAACCTTAAAAATGAACATAATATCTATTTAAACTTACTTCTGGCCACTCAGTGTAAAATTTTGCAATTATTTCATTGTTTGAACTTGTTTTCTGTTTTTCTATGTCAACGTGCACATTGGAGTGAGTTAAGCTCATTTGGAGATTTTCCATTTTTTTCTCCTGCCACATGATATAAACCTTAAAAAGTGAACATAACATCTTTACAATGTTACTTCTGGACACTCAGTGTAAAATTGTGCAGTTATTTCATTGTTTGGACTTGTTTTCTGTTTTTCTATCTTAATGTGCGCATTGCAGTGAGTTAAGCTCATTTGGAGATTTTCCATTTTTTTCTCCTGCCACATGATATAAACCTTAAAAAGTGAACATAACATCTTTACAATGTTACTTCTGGACACTCAGTGTAAAATTGTGCAGTTATTTAATTGTTTGGACTTGTTTTCTGTTTTTCTATCTTAATGTGCGCATTGCAGTGAGTTAAGCTCATTTGGAGATTTTCCATTTTTTTCTCCTGCCACATGATATAAACCTTAAAAATGAACATAATATCTATTTAAACTTACTTCTGGCCACTCAGTGTAAAATTTTGCAATTATTTCATTGTTTGGACTTGTTTTCTGTTTTTCTATGTCAACGTGCACATTGGAGTGAGGTAAGCTCAATTGGAGATTTTCCATTTTTTTCTCCTGCCACATGATATAAACCTTAAAAAGTGAACATAACATCTTTACAATGTTACTTCTGGCCACTCAGTGTAAAATTTTGCAATTATTTCATTGTTTGAACTTGTTTTATGTTTTTCTATGTCAACGTGCACATTGGAGTGAGTTAAGCTCATTTGGAGATTTTCCATTTTTTTCTCCTGCCACATGATATAAACCTTAAAAAGTGAACATAACATCTTTACAATGTTACTTCTGGCCACTCAGTGAAAAATTGTGCAGTTATTTCATTGTTTGGACTTGTTTTCTGTTTTTCTATCTTAATGTGCGCATTGGAGTGAGTTAAGCTCATTTGGAGATTTTCCATTTTTTTCTCCTGCCACATGATATAAACCTTAAAAAGTGAACATAACATCTTTACAATGTTACTTCTGGACACTCAGTGTAAAATTGTGCAGTTATTTCATTGTTTGGACTTGTTTTCTGTTTTTCTATCTTAATGTGCGCATTGCAGTGAGTTAAGCTCATTTGGAGATTTTCCATTTTTTTCTCCTGCCACATGATATAAACCTTAAAAAGTGAACATAACATCTTTACAATGTTACTTCTGGACACTCAGTGTAAAATGTTGCAATTATTTCATTGTTTGGACTTGTTTTCTGTTTTTCTATGTTTATGTGTACATTAGAGTGAGTTAAGCTCATTTGGAGATTTTCCGTTTTTTTCTCCTGCCACATGATATAAACCTTAAAAATGAACATAATATCTATTTAAACTTACTTCTGGCCACTCAGTGTAACATTTTGCAATTATTTCATTGTTTGGACTTGTTTTCTGTTTTTCTATCTTAATGTGCGCATTGCAGTGAGTTAAGCTCATTTGGAGATTTTCCATTTTTTTCTCCTGCCACATGATATAAACCTTAAAAAGTGAACATAACATCTTTACAATGTTAATTCTGGCCACTCAGTGTAAAATTGTGCAGTTATTTCATTGTTTGGACTTGTTTTCTGTTTTTCTATGTCAACGTGCACATTGGAGTGAGTTAAGCTCATTTGGAGATTTTCCATTTTTTTCTCCTGCCACATGATATAAACCTTAAAAAGTGAACATAACATCTTTACAATGTTACTTCTGGACACTCAGTGAAAAATTGTGCAGTTATTTCATTGTTTGGACTTGTTTTCTGTTTTTCTATCTTAATGTGCGCATTGGAGTGAGTTAAGCTCATTTGGAGATTTTCCATTTTTTTCTCCTGCCACATGATATAAACCTTAAAAAGTGAACATAACATCTTTACAATGTTACTTCTGGACACTCAGTGTAAAATTGTGCAGTTATTTCATTGTTTGGACTTGTTTTCTGTTTTTCTATCTTAATGTGCGCATTGCAGTGAGTTAAGCTCATTTGGAGATTTTCCATTTTTTTCTCCTGCCAAATGATATAAACCTTAAAAATGAACATAATATCTATTTAAACTTACTTCTGGCCACTCAGTGTAAAATTTTGCAATTATTTCATTGTTTGAACTTGTTTTCTGTTTTTCTATGTCAACGTGCACATTGGAGTGAGTTAAGCTCATTTGGAGATTTTCCATTTTTTTCTCCTGCCACATGATATAAACCTTAAAAAGTGAACATGACATCTTTACAATGTTACTTCTGGCCACTCAGTGAAGAAATTGTGCAGTTATTTCATTGTTTTGACTTGTTTTCTGTTTTTCTATCTTAATGTGCGCATTGCAGTGAGTTAAGCTCATTTGGAGATTTTCCATTTTTTTCTCCTGCCACATGATATAAACCTTAAAAAGTGAACATAACATCTTTACAATGTTACTTCTGGACACTCAGTGAAAAATTGTGCAGTTATTTCATTGTTTGGACTTGTTTTCTGTTTTTCTATCTTAATGTGCGCATTGGAGTGAGTTAAGCTCATTTGGAGATTTTCCATTTTTTTCTCCTGCCACATGATATAAACCTTAAAAAGTGAACATAACATCTTTACAATGTTACTTCTGGACACTCAGTGTAAAATTGTGCAGTTATTTCATTGTTTGGACTTGTTTTCTGTTTTTCTATCTTAATGTGCGCATTGCAGTGAGTTAAGCTCATTTGGAGATTTTCCATTTTTTTCTCCTGCGAAATGATATAAACCTTAAAAATGAACACAATATCTATTTAAACTTACTTCTGGCCACTCAGTGTAAAATTTTGCAATTATTTCATTGTTTGAACTTGTTTTCTGTTTTTCTATGTCAACGTGCACATTGGAGTGAGTTAAGCTCATTTGGAGATTTTCCATTTTTTTCTCCTGCCACATGATATAAACCTTAAAAAGTGAACAAAACATCTTTACAATGTTACTTCTGGCCACTCAGTGAAGAAATTGTGCAGTTATTTCATTGTTTTGACTTGTTTTCTGTTTTTCTATCTTAATGTGCGCATTGCAGTGAGTTAAGCTCATTTGGAGATTTTCCATTTTTTTCTCCTGCCAAATGATATAAACCTTAAAAATGAACATAATATCTATTTAAACTTACTTCTGGCCACTCATTGTAAAATTTTTTCATTGTTTGGACTTGTTTTCTGTTTTTCTATGTTTTTGTGTACATTGCAGTGAGTTAAGCTCATTTGGAGATTTTCCGTTTTTTTCCCCTGCCACATGATATAAACCTTAAAAATGAACATAATATCTATTTAAACTTACTTCTGGCCACTCAGTGTAAAATTGTGCAGTTATTTCATTGTTTGGACTTGTTTTCTGTTTTTCTATCTTAATGTGCGCATTGCAGTGAGTTAAGCTCATTTGGAGATTTTCCATTTTTTTCTCCTGCCACATGATATAAACCTTAAAAAGTGAACATAACATCTTTACAATGTGACTTCTGGACACTCAGTGTAAAATTGTGCAGTTATTTCATTGTTTGGACTTGTTTTCTGTTTTTCTATCTTAATGTGCGCATTGCAGTGAGTTAAGCTCATTTGGAGATTTTCCATTTTTTTCTCCTGCCAAATGATATAAACCTTAAAAATGAACATAATATCTATTTAAACTTACTTCTGGCCACTCAGTGTAAAATTTTGCAATTATTTCATTGTTTGAACTTGTTTTCTGTTTTTCTATGTCAACGTGCACATTGGAGTGAGTTAAGCTCATTTGGAGATTTTCCATTTTTTTCTCCTGCCACATGATATAAACCTTAAAAAGTGAACATAACATCTTTACAATGTTACTTCTGGCCACTCAGTGAAAAATTGTGCAGTTATTTCATTGTTTTGACTTGTTTTCTGTTTTTCTATCTTAATGTGCGCATTGCAGTGAGTTAAGCTCATTTGGAGATTTTCCATTTTTTTCTCCTGCCACATGATATAAACCTTAAAAAGTGAACATAACATCTTTACAATGTTACTTCTGGACACTCAGTGTAAAATTGTGCAGTTATTTCATTGTTTGGACTTGTTTTCTGTTTTTCTATCTTAATGTGCGCATTGCAGTGAGTTAAGCTCATTTGGAGATTTTCCATTTTTTTCTCCTGCCAAATGATATAAACCTTAAAAATGAACATAATATCTATTTAAACTTACTTCTGGCCACTCAGTGTAAAATTTTTTCATTGTTTGGACTTGTTTTCTGTTTTTCTATGTTTATGTGTACATTAGAGTGAGTTAAGCTCATTTGGAGATTTTCCGTTTTTTTCTGCAGCCACATGATATAAACCTTAAAAATGAACATAATATCTATTTAAACTTACTTCTGGACACTCAGTGTAAAATTTTGCAGTTATTTCATTGTTTGGACTTGTTTTCTGTTTTTCTATCTTAATGTGAGCATTGCAGTGAGTTAAGCTCATTTGGAGATTTTCCATTTTTTTCTCCTGCCAAATGATATAAACCTTAAAAAGTGAACATATAACATCTTAACAATGTTACTTCTGGCCACTCAGTGTAAAATTGTGCAGTTATTTCATTGTTTGGACTTGTTTTCTGTTTTTCTATCTTAATGTGCGCATTGGAGTGAGGTAAGCTCATTTGGAGATTTTCCATTTTTTTCTCCTGCCACATGATATAAACCTTAAAAAGTGAACATAACATCTTTACAATGTTACTTCTGGCCACTCAGTGTAAAATTGTGCAGTTATTTCATTGTTTGGACTTGTTTTCTGTTTTTCTATCTTAATGTGCGCATTGCAGTGAGTTAAGCTCATTTGGAGATTTTCCATTTTTTTCTCCTGCCACATGATATAAACCTTAAAAAGTGAACATAACATCTTTACAATGTTACTTCTGGACACTCAGTGTAAAATTGTGCAGTTATTTCATTGTTTGGACTTGTTTTCTGTTTTTCTATCTTAATGTGCGCATTGCAGTGAGTTAAGCTCATTTGGAGATTTTCCGTTTTTTTCTCCTGCCAAATGATATAAACCTTAAAAATGAACATAATATCTATTTTAACTTACTTCTGGCCACTCAGTGTAAAATTTTGCAATTATTTCATTGTTTGAACTTGTTTTCTGTTTTTCTATGTCAACGTGCACATTGGAGTGAGTTAAGCTCATTTGGAGATTTTCCATTTTTTTCTCCTGCCACATGATATAAACCTTAAAAAGTGAACATAACATCTTTACAATGTTACTTCTGGCCACTCAGTGAAAAATTGTGCAGTTATTTCATTGTTTTGACTTGTTTTCTGTTTTTCTATCTTAATGTGCGCATTGCAGTGAGTTAAGCTCATTTGGAGATTTTCCATTTTTTTCTCCTGCCACATGATATAAACCTTAAAAAGTGAACATAACATCTTTACAATGTTACTTCTGGACACTCAGTGTAAAATTGTGCAGTTATTTCATTGTTTGGACTTGTTTTCTGTTTTTCTATCTTAATGTGCGCATTGCAGTGAGTTAAGCTCATTTGGAGATTTTCCATTTTTTTCTCCTGCCAAATGATATAAACCTTAAAAATGAACATAATATCTATTTAAACTTACTTCTGGCCACTCAGTGTAAAATTTTTTCATTGTTTGGACTTGTTTTCTGTTTTTATAAGTTTATGTGTACCTTAGAGTGAGTTAAGCTCATTTGGAGATTTTCCGTTTTTTTCTCCTGCCACATGATATAAACCTTAAAAATGAACATAATATCTATTTAAACTTACTTCTGGACACTCAGTGTAAAATTTTGCAGTTATTTCATTGTTTGGACTTGTTTTCTGTTTTTCTATCTTAATGTGCGCATTGCAGTGAGTTAAGCTCATTTGGAGATTTTCCATTTTTTTCTCCTGCCAAATGATATAAACCTTAAAAATGAACATAATATCTATTTAAACTTACTTCTGGCCACTCAGTGTAAAATTTTGTAATTATTTCATTGTTTGGACTTGTTTTCTGTTTTTCTATGTCAACGTGCACATTGGAGTGAGGTAAGCTCATTTGGAGATTTTCCATTTTTTTCTCCTGCCACATGATATAAACCTTAAAAAGTGAACATAACATCTTTACAATGTTACTTCTGGACACTCAGTGTAAAATGTTGCAATTATTTCATTGTTTGGACTTGTTTTCTGTTTTTCTATGTTTATGTGTACATTAGAGTGAGTTAAGCTCATTTGGAGATTTTCCGTTTTTTTCTCCTGCCACATGATATAAACCTTAAAAATGAACATGATATCTATTTAAACTTACTTCTGGCCACTCAGTGTAAAATTTTGCAATTATTTCATTGTTTGGACTTGTTTTCTGTTTTTCTATCTTAATGTGCGCATTGCAGTGAGTTAAGCTCATTTGGAGATTTTGCATTTTTTTCTCCTGCCACATGATATAAACCTTAAAAAGTGAACATAACATCTTTACAATGTTAATTCTGGCCACTCAGTGTAAAATTGTGCAGTTATTTCATTGTTTGGACTTGTTTTCTGTTTTTCTATGTCAACGTGCACATTGGAGTGAGTAAAGCGCATTTGGAGATTTTCCATTTTTTTCTCCTGCC
Organism: Microchirus variegatus; assembly: GCF_963457635.1. Classification (NCBI taxonomy): domain Eukaryota; kingdom Metazoa; phylum Chordata; class Actinopteri; order Pleuronectiformes; family Soleidae; genus Microchirus; species Microchirus variegatus. The sequence continues at coordinate 13,372,280 of NC_139820.1, read as the reverse complement.
ACATGATATAAACCTTAAAAAGTGAACATAAGATCTTTACAATGTTACTTCTGGACACTCAGTGAAAAATTTTGCAGTTATTTCATTGTTTGGACTTGTTTTCTGTTTTTCTATCTTAATGTGCGCATTGGAGTGAGTTAAGCTCATTTGGAGATTTTCCATTTTTTTCTCCTGCCACATGATATAAACCTTAAAAAGTGAACATAACATCTTTACAATGTTACTTCTGGACACTCAGTGTAAAATTGTGCAGTTATTTCATTGTTTGGACTTGTTTTCTGTTTTTCTATCTTAATGTGCGCATTGCAGTGAGTTAAGCTCATTTGGAGATTTTCCATTTTTTTCTCCTGCCAAATGATATAAACCTTAAAAATGAACATAATATCTATTTAAACTTACTTCTGGCCACTCAGTGTAAAATTTTTTCATTGTTTGGACTTGTTTTCTGTTTTTCTATGTTTATGTGTACATTAGAGTGAGTTAAGCTCATTTGGAGATTTTCCGTTTTTTTCTCCTGCCACATGATATAAACCTTAAAAAGTGAACATAACATCTTTACAATGCGACTTCTGGACACTCAGTGTAAAATTGTGCAGTTATTTCATTGTTTGGACTTGTTTTCTGTTTTTCTATCTTAATGTGCGCATTGCAGTGAGTTAAGCTCATTTGGAGATTTTCCATTTTTTTCTCCTGCCACATGATATAAACCTTAAAAAGTGAACATAACATCTTTACAATGTGACTTCTGGACACTCAGTGTAAAATTGTGCAGTTATTTCATTGTTTGGACTTGTTTTCTGTTTTTCTATCTTAATGTGCACATTGCAGTGAGTTAAGCTCATTTGGAGATTTTCCATTTTTTTCTCCTGCCAAATGATATAAACCTTAAAAATGAACATAATATCTATTTAAACTTACTTCTGGCCACTCAGTGTAAAATTTTGCAATTATTTCATTGTTTGAACTTGTTTTCTGTTTTTCTATGTCAACGTGCACATTGGAGTGAGTTAAGCTCATTTGGAGATTTTCCATTTTTTTCTCCTGCCACATGATATAAACCTTAAAAAGTGAACATAACATCATTACAATGTTACTTCTGGCCACTCAGTGAAAAATTGTGCAGTTATTTCATTGTTTTGACTTGTTTTCTGTTTTTCTATCTTAATGTGCGCATTGCAGTGAGTTAAGCTCATTTGGAGATTTTCCATTTTTTTCTCCTGCCAAATGATATAAACCTTAAAAATGAACATAATATCTATTTAAACTTACTTCTGGCCACTCAGTGTAAAATTTTTTCATTGTTTGGACTTGTTTTCTGTTTTTCTATGTTTATGTGTACATTAGAGTGAGTTAAGCTCATTTGGAGATTTTCCGTTTTTTTCTCCTGCCACATGATATAAACCTTAAAAATGAACATAATATCTATTTAAACTTACTTCTGGACACTCAGTGTAAAATTTTGCAGTTATTTCATTGTTTGGACTTGTTTTCTGTTTTTCTATCTTAATGTGCGCATTGCAGTGAGTTAAGCTCATTTGGAGATTTTCCATTTTTTTCTCCTGCCAAATGATATAAACCTTAAAAAGTGAACATATAACATCTTTACAATGTTACTTCTGGCCACTCAGTGTAAAATTGTGCAGTTATTTCATTGTTTGGACTTGTTTTCTGTTTTTCTATCTTAATGTGCGCATTGGAGTGAGGTAAGCTCATTTGGAGATTTTCCATTTTTTTCTCCTGCCACATGATATAAACCTTAAAAAGTGAACATAACATCTTTACAATGTTACTTCTGGCCACTCAGTGTAAAATTGTGCAGTCATTTCATTGTTTGGACTTGTTTTCTGTTTTTCTATCTTAATGTGCGCATTGCAGTGAGTTAAGCTCATTTGGAGATTTTCCATTTTTTTCTCCTGCCACATGATATAAACCTTAAAAAGTGAACATAACATCTTTACAATGTTACTTCTGGACACTCAGTGTAAAATTGTGCAGTTATTTCATTGTTTGGACTTGTTTTCTGTTTTTCTATCTTAATGTGCGCATTGCAGTGAGTTAAGCTCATTTGGAGATTTTCCGTTTTTTTCTCCTGCCAAATGATATAAACCTTAAAAATGAACATAATATCTATTTTAACTTACTTCTGGCCACTCAGTGTAAAATTTTGCAATTATTTCATTGTTTGAACTTGTTTTCTGTTTTTCTATGTCAACGTGCACATTGGAGTGAGTTAAGCTCATTTGGAGATTTTCCATTTTTTTCTCCTGCCACATGATATAAACCTTAAAAAGTGAACATAACATCTTTACAATGTTACTTCTGGCCACTCAGTGAAAAATTGTGCAGTTATTTCATTGTTTTGACTTGTTTTCTGTTTTTCTATCTTAATGTGCGCATTGCAGTGAGTTAAGCTCATTTGGAGATTTTCCATTTTTTTCTCCTGCCACATGATATAAACCTTAAAAAGTGAACATAACATCTTTACAATGTTACTTCTGGACACTCAGTGTAAAATTGTGCAGTTATTTCATTGTTTGGACTTGTTTTCTGTTTTTCTATCTTAATGTGCGCATTGCAGTGAGTTAAGCTCATTTGGAGATTTTCCATTTTTTTCTCCTGCCAAATGATATAAACCTTAAAAATGAACATAATATCTATTTTAACTTACTTCTGGCCACTCAGTGTAAAATTTTGCAATTATTTCATTGTTTGAACTTGTTTTCTGTTTTTCTATGTCAACGTGCACATTGGAGTGAGTTAAGCTCATTTGGAGATTTTCCATTTTTTTCTCCTGCCACATGATATAAACCTTAAAAAGTGAACATAACATCTTTACAATGTTACTTCTGGCCACTCAGTGAAAAATTGTGCAGTTATTTCATTGTTTTGACTTGTTTTCTGTTTTTCTATCTTAATGTGCGCATTGCAGTGAGTTAAGCTCATTTGGAGATTTTCCATTTTTTTCTCCTGCCACATGATATAAACCTTAAAAAGTGAACATAACATCTTTACAATGTTACTTCTGGACACTCAGTGTAAAATTGTGCAGTTATTTCATTGTTTGGACTTGTTTTCTGTTTTTCTATCTTAATGTGCGCATTGCAGTGAGTTAAGCTCATTTGGAGATTTTCCATTTTTTTCTCCTGCCAAATGATATAAACCTTAAAAATGAACATAATATCTATTTAAACTTACTTCTGGCCACTCAGTGTAAAATTTTTTCATTGTTTGGACTTGTTTTCTGTTTTTATAAGTTTATGTGTACCTTAGAGTGAGTTAAGCTCATTTGGAGATTTTCCGTTTTTTTCTCCTGCCACATGATATAAACCTTAAAAATGAACATAATATCTATTTAAACTTACTTCTGGACACTCAGTGTAAAATTTTGCAGTTATTTCATTGTTTGGACTTGTTTTCTGTTTTTCTATCTTAATGTGCGCATTGCAGTGAGTTAAGCTCATTTGGAGATTTTCCATTTTTTTCTCCTGCCAAATGATATAAACCTTAAAAATGAACATAATATCTATTTAAACTTACTTCTGGCCACTCAGTGTAAAATTTTGTAATTATTTCATTGTTTGGACTTGTTTTCTGTTTTTCTATGTCAATGTGCACATTGGAGTGAGTTAAGCTCATTTGGAGATTTTCCATTTTTTTCTCCTGCCACATGATATAAACCTTAAAAAGTGAACATAACATCTTTACAATGTTACTTCTGGACACTCAGTGTAAAATTGTGCAGTTATTTCATTGTTTGGACTTGTTTTCTGTTTTTCTATCTTAATGTGCGCATTGCAGTGAGTTAAGCTCATTTGGAGATTTTCCATTTTTTTCTCCTGCCAAATGATATAAACCTTAAAAATGAACATAATATCTATTTAAACTTACTTCTGGCCACTCAGTGTAAAATGTTTTCATTGTTTGGACTTGTTTTCTGTTTTTCTATGTTTATGTGTACATTAGAGTGAGTTAAGCTCATTTGGAGATTTTCCGTTTTTTTCTCCTGCCACATGATATGAACCTTAAAAATGAACATCATATCTATTTAAACTTACTTCTGGACACTCAGTGTAAAATTTTGCAGTTATTTCATTGTTTGGACTTGTTTTCTGTTTTTCTATCTTAATGTGCGCATTGCAGTGAGTTAAGCTCATTTGGAGATTTTCCATTTTTTTCTCCTGCCAAATGATATAAACCTTAAAAAGTGAACATATAACATCTTTACAATGTTACTTCTGGCCACTCAGTGTAAAATTGTGCAGTTATTTCATTGTTTGGACTTGTTTTCTGTTTTTCTATCTTAATGTGCGCATTGGAGTGAGGTAAGCTCATTTGGAGATTTTCCATTTTTTTCTCCTGCCACATGATATAAACCTTAAAAAGTTAACATAACATCTTTACAATGTTACTTCTGGCCACTCAGTGTAAAATTGTGCAGTTATTTCATTGTTTGGACTTGTTTTCTGTTTTTCTATCTTAATGTGCGCATTGCAGTGAGTTAAGCTCATTTGGAGATTTTCCATTTTTTTCTCCTGCCACATGATATAAACCTTAAAAAGTGAACATAACATCTTTACAATGTTACTTCTGGACACTCAGTGTAAAATTGTGCAGTTATTTCATTGTTTGGACTTGTTTTCTGTTTTTCTATCTTAATGTGCGCATTGCAGTGAGTTAAGCTCATTTGGAGATTTTCCGTTTTTTTCTCCTGCCAAATGATATAAACCTTAAAAATGAACATAATATCTATTTTAACTTACTTCTGGCCACTCAGTGTAAAATTTTGCAATTATTTCATTGTTTGAACTTGTTTTCTGTTTTTCTATGTCAACGTGCACATTGGAGTGAGTTAAGCTCATTTGGAGATTTTCCATTTTTTTCTCCTGCCACATGATATAAACCTTAAAAAGTGAACGTAACATCTTTACAATGTTACTTCTGGCCACTCAGTGAAAAATTGTGCAGTTATTTCATTGTTTTGACTTGTTTTCTGTTTTTCTATCTTAATGTGCGCATTGCAGTGAGTTAAGCTCATTTGGAGATTTTCCATTTTTTTCTCCTGCCACATGATATAAACCTTAAAAAGTGAACATAACATCATTACAATGTTACTTCTGGACACTCAGTGTAAAATTGTGCAGTTATTTCATTGTTTGGACTTGTTTTCTGTTTTTCTATCTTAATGTGCGCATTGCAGTGAGTTAAGCTCATTTGGAGATTTTCCATTTTTTTCTCCTGCCAAATGATATAAACCTTAAAAATGAACATAATATCTATTTAAACTTACTTCTGGCCACTCAGTGTAAAATTTTTTCATTGTTTGGACTTGTTTTCTGTTTTTCTATGTTTATGTGTACATTAGAGTGAGTTAAGCTCATTTGGAGATTTTCCGTTTTTTTCTCCTGCCACATGATATAAACCTTAAAAATGAACATAATATCTATTTAAACTTACTTCTGGACACTCAGTGTAAAATTTTGCAGTTATTTCATTGTTTGGACTTGTTTTCTGTTTTTCTATCTTAATGTGCGCATTGCAGTGAGTTAAGCTCATTTGGAGATTTTCCATTTTTTTCTCCTGCCAAATGATATAAACCTTAAAAAGTGAACATAACATCTTTACAATGTTACTTCTGGCCACTCAGTGTAAAATTGTGCAGTTATTTCATTGTTTGGACTTGTTTTCTGTTTTTCTATCTTAATGTGCGCATTGGAGTGAGGTAAGCTCATTTGGAGATTTTCCATTTTTTTCTCCTGCCACATGATATAAACCTTAAAAAGTGAACATAACATCTTTACAATGTTACTTCTGGCCACTCAGTGTAAAATTGTGCAGTCATTTCATTGTTTGGACTTGTTTTCTGTTTTTCTATCTTAATGTGCGCATTGCAGTGAGTTAAGCTCATTTGGAGATTTTCCATTTTTTTCTCCTGCCACATGATATAAACCTTAAAAAGTGAACATAACATCTTTACAATGTTACTTCTGGACACTCAGTGTAAAATTGTGCAGTTATTTCATTGTTTGGACTTGTTTTCTGTTTTTCTATCTTAATGTGCGCATTGCAGTGAGTTAAGCTCATTTGGAGATTTTCCGTTTTTTTCTCCTGCCAAATGATATAAACCTTAAAAATGAACATAATATCTATTTTAACTTACTTCTGGCCACTCAGTGTAAAATTTTGCAATTATTTCATTGTTTGAACTTGTTTTCTGTTTTTCTATGTCAACGTGCACATTGGAGTGAGTTAAGCTCATTTGGAGATTTTCCATTTTTTTCTCCTGCCACATGATATAAACCTTAAAAAGTGAACATAACATCTTTACAATGTTACTTCTGGCCACTCAGTGAAAAATTGTGCAGTTATTTCATTGTTTTGACTTGTTTTCTGTTTTTCTATCTTAATGTGCGCATTGCAGTGAGTTAAGCTCATTTGGAGATTTTCCATTTTTTTCTCCTGCCACATGATATAAACCTTAAAAAGTGAACATAACATCTTTACAATGTTACTTCTGGACACTCAGTGTAAAATTGTGCAGTTATTTCATTGTTTGGACTTGTTTTCTGTTTTTCTATCTTAATGTGCGCATTGCAGTGAGTTAAGCTCATTTGGAGATTTTCCATTTTTTTCTCCTGCCAAATGATATAAACCTTAAAAATGAACATAATATCTATTTTAACTTACTTCTGGCCACTCAGTGTAAAATTTTGCAATTATTTCATTGTTTGAACTTGTTTTCTGTTTTTCTATGTCAACGTGCACATTGGAGTGAGTTAAGCTCATTTGGAGATTTTCCATTTTTTTCTCCTGCCACATGATATAAACCTTAAAAAGTGAACATAACATCTTTACAATGTTACTTCTGGCCACTCAGTGAAAAATTGTGCAGTTATTTCATTGTTTTGACTTGTTTTCTGTTTTTCTATCTTAATGTGCGCATTGCAGTGAGTTAAGCTCATTTGGAGATTTTCCATTTTTTTCTCCTGCCACATGATATAAACCTTAAAAAGTGAACATAACATCTTTACAATGTTACTTCTGGACACTCAGTGTAAAATTGTGCAGTTATTTCATTGTTTGGACTTGTTTTCTGTTTTTCTATCTTAATGTGCGCATTGCAGTGAGTTAAGCTCATTTGGAGATTTTCCATTTTTTTCTCCTGCCAAATGATATAAACCTTAAAAATGAACATAATATCTATTTAAACTTACTTCTGGCCACTCAGTGTAAAATTTTTTCATTGTTTGGACTTGTTTTCTGTTTTTATAAGTTTATGTGTACCTTAGAGTGAGTTAAGCTCATTTGGAGATTTTCCGTTTTTTTCTCCTGCCACATGATATAAACCTTAAAAATGAACATAATATCTATTTAAACTTACTTCTGGACACTCAGTGTAAAATTTTGCAGTTATTTCATTGTTTGGACTTGTTTTCTGTTTTTCTATCTTAATGTGCGCATTGCAGTGAGTTAAGCTCATTTGGAGATTTTCCATTTTTTTCTCCTGCCAAATGATATAAACCTTAAAAATGAACATAATATCTATTTAAACTTACTTCTGGCCACTCAGTGTAAAATTTTGTAATTATTTCATTGTTTGGACTTGTTTTCTGTTTTTCTATGTCAATGTGCACATTGGAGTGAGTTAAGCTCATTTGGAGATTTTCCATTTTTTTTCTCCTGCCACATGATATAAACCTTAAAAAGTGAACATAACATCTTTACAATGTTACTTCTGGACACTCAGTGTAAAATTGTGCAGTTATTTCATTGTTTTGACTTGTTTTCTGTTTTTCTATCTTAATGTGCGCATTGCAGTGAGTTAAGCTCATTTGGAGATTTTCCATTTTTTTCTCCTGCCAAATGATATAAACCTTAAAAATGAACATAATATCTATTTAAACTTACTTCTGGCCACTCAGTGTAAAATGTTTTCATTGTTTGGACTTGTTTTCTGTTTTTCTATGTTTATGTGTACATTAGAGTGAGTTAAGCTCATTTGGAGATTTTCCGTTTTTTTCTCCTGCCACATGATATGAACCTTAAAAATGAACATCATATCTATTTAAACTTACTTCTGGACACTCAGTGTAAAATTTTGCAGTTATTTCATTGTTTGGACTTGTTTTCTGTTTTTCTATCTTAATGTGCGCATTGCAGTGAGTTAAGCTCATTTGGAGATTTTCCATTTTTTTCTCCTGCCAAATGATATAAACCTTAAAAAGTGAACATATAACATCTTTACAATGTTACTTCTGGCCACTCAGTGTAAAATTGTGCAGTTATTTCATTGTTTGGACTTGTTTTCTGTTTTTCTATCTTAATGTGCGCATTGGAGTGAGGTAAGCTCATTTGGAGATTTTCCATTTTTTTCTCCTGCCACATGATATAAACCTTAAAAAGTTAACATAACATCTTTACAATGTTACTTCTGGCCACTCAGTGTAAAATTGTGCAGTTATTTCATTGTTTGGACTTGTTTTCTGTTTTTCTATCTGAATGTGCGCATTGCAGTGAGTTAAGCTCATTTGGAGATTTTCCATTTTTTTCTCCTGCCACATGATATAAACCTTAAAAAGTGAACATAACATCTTTACAATGTTACTTCTGGACACTCAGTGTAAAATTGTGCAGTTATTTCATTGTTTGGACTTGTTTTCTGTTTTTCTATCTTAATGTGCGCATTGCAGTGAGTTAAGCTCATTTGGAGATTTTCCGTTTTTTTCTCCTGCCAAATGATATAAACCTTAAAAATGAACATAATATCTATTTTAACTTACTTCTGGCCACTCAGTGTAAAATTTTGCAATTATTTCATTGTTTGAACTTGTTTTCTGTTTTTCTATGTCAACGTGCACATTGGAGTGAGTTAAGCTCATTTGGAGATTTTCCATTTTTTTCTCCTGCCACATGATATAAACCTTAAAAAGTGAACATAACATCTTTACAATGTTACTTCTGGCCACTCAGTGAAAAATTGTGCAGTTATTTCATTGTTTTGACTTGTTTTCTGTTTTTCTATCTTAATGTGCGCATTGCAGTGAGTTAAGCTCATTTGGAGATTTTCCATTTTTTTCTCCTGCCACATGATATAAACCTTAAAAAGTGAACATAACATCTTTACAATGTTACTTCTGGACACTCAGTGTAAAATTGTGCAGTTATTTCATTGTTTGGACTTGTTTTCTGTTTTTCTATCTTAATGTGCGCATTGCAGTGAGTTAAGCTCATTTGGAGATTTTCCATTTTTTTCTCCTGCCAAATGATATAAACCTTAAAAATGAACATAATATCTATTTAAACTTACTTCTGGCCACTCAGTGTAAAATTTTTTCATTGTTTGGACTTGTTTTCTGTTTTTCTATGTTTATGTGTACATTAGAGTGAGTTAAGCTCATTTGGAGATTTTCCGTTTTTTTCTCCTGCCACATGATATAAACCTTAAAAATGAACATAATATCTATTTAAACTTACTTCTGGACACTCAGTGTAAAATTTTGCAGTTATTTCATTGTTTGGACTTGTTTTCTGTTTTTCTATCTTAATGTGCGCATTGCAGTGAGTTAAGCTCATTTGGAGATTTTCCATTTTTTTCTCCTGCCAAATGATATAAACCTTAAAAAGTGAACATAACATCTTTACAATGTTACTTCTGGCCACTCAGTGTAAAATTGTGCAGTTATTTCATTGTTTGGACTTGTTTTCTGTTTTTCTATCTTAATGTGCGCATTGTAGTGAGTTAAGCTCATTTGGAGATTTTCCATTTTTTTCTCCTGCCAAATGATATAAACCTTAAAAATGAACATAATATCTATTTAAACTTACTTCTGGCCACTCAGTGTAAAATTTTGCAATTATTTCATTGTTTGAACTTGTTTTCTGTTTTTCTATGTCAACGTGCACATTGGAGTGAGTTAAGCTCATTTGGAGATTTTCCATTTTTTTCTCCTGCCACATGATATAAACCTTAAAAAGTGAACATAACATCTTTACAATGTTACTTCTGGCCACTCAGTGAAAAATTGTGCAGTTATTTCATTGTTTTGACTTGTTTTCTGTTTTTCTATCTTAATGTGCGCATTGCAGTGAGTTAAGCTCATTTGGAGATTTTCCATTTTTTTCTCCTGCCACATGATATAAACCTTAAAAAGTGAACATAACATCTTTACAATGTTACTTCTGGACACTCAGTGTAAAATTGTGCAGTTATTTCATTGTTTGGACTTGTTTTCTGTTTTTCTATCTTAATGTGCGCATTGCAGTGAGTTAAGCTCATTTGGAGATTTTCCATTTTTTTCTCCTGCCAAATGATATAAACCTTAAAAATGAACATAATATCTATTTAAACTTACTTCTGGCCACTCAGTGTAAAATTTTTTCATTGTTTGGACTTGTTTTCTGTTTTTCTATGTTTATGTGTACATTAGAGTGAGTTAAGCTCATTTGGAGATTTTCCGTTTTTTTCTCCTGCCACATGATATAAACCTTAAAAATGAACATAATATCTATTTAAACTTACTTCTGGACACTCAGTGTAAAATTTTGCAGTTATTTCATTGTTTGGACTTGTTTTCTGTTTTTCTATCTTAATGTGCGCATTGCAGTGAGTTAAGCTCATTTGGAGATTTTCCATTTTTTTCTCCTGCCAAATGATATAAACCTTAAAAAGTGAACATAACATCTTTACAATGTTACTTCTGGCCACTCAGTGTAAAATTGTGCAGTTATTTCATTGTTTGGACTTGTTTTCTGTTTTTCTATCTTAATGTGCGCATTGGAGTGAGTTAAGCTCATTTGGAGATTTTCCATTTTTTTCTCCTGCCACATGATATAAACCTTAAAAAGTGAACATAACATCTTTACAATGTTACTTCTGGCCACTCAGTGTAAAATTGTGCAGTTATTTCATTGTTTGGACTTGTTTTCTGTTTTTCTATCTTAATGTGCGCATTGCAGTGAGTTAAGCTCATTTGGAGATTTTCCATTTTTTTCTCCTGCCACATGATATAAACCTTAAAAAGTGAACAAAACATCTTTACAATGTGACTTCTGGACACTCAGTGTAAAATTGTGCAGTTATTTCATTGTTTGGACTTGTTTTCTGTTTTTCTATCTTAATCTGCGCATTGCAGTGAGTTAAGCTCATTTGGAGATTTTCCATTTTTTTCTCCTGCCAAATGATATAAACCTTAAAAATGAACATAATATTTATTTAAACTTACTTCTGGCCACTCAGTGTAAAATTTTGCAATTATTTCATTGTTTGAACTTGTTTTCTGTTTTTCTATGTCAACGTGCACATTGGAGTGAGTTAAGCTCATTTGGAGATTTTCCATTTTTTTCTCCTGCCACATGATATAAACCTTAAAAAGTGAACATAACATTTTTACAATGTTACTTCTGGCCACTCAGTGTAAAATTGTGCAGTTATTTCATTGTTTGGACTTGTTTTCTGTTTTTCTATCTTAATGTGCGCATTGCAGTGAGTTAAGCTCATTTGGAGATTTTCCATTTTTTTCTCCTGCCAAATGATATAAACCTTAAAAATGAACATAATATCTATTTAAACTTACTTCTGGCCACTCAGTGTAAAATTTTTTCATTGTTTGGACTTGTTTTCTGTTTTTCTATGTTTATGTGTACATTAGAGTGAGTTTAGCTCATTTGGAGATTTTCCATTTTTTTCTCCTGCCACATGATATAAACCTTAAAAATGAACATAATATCTATTTAAACTTACTTCTGGACACTCAGTGTAAAATTTTGCAGTTATTTCATTGTTTGGACTTGTTTTCTGTTTTTCTATCTTAATGTGCGCATTGCAGTGAGTTAAGCTCATTTGGAGATTTTCCATTTTTTTCTCCTGCCAAATGATATAAACCTTAAAAAGTGAACATAACATCTTTACAATGTTACTTCTGGCCACTCAGTGTAAAATTGTGCAGTTATTTCATTGTTTGGACTTGTTTTCTGTTTTTCTATCTTAATGTGCGCATTGGAGTGAGTTAAGCTCATTTGGAGATTTTCCATTTTTTTCTCCTGCCACATGATATAAACCTTAAAAAGTGAACATAACATCTTTACAATGTTACTTCTGGCCACTCAGTGTAAAATTGTGCAGTTATTTCATTGTTTGGACTTGTTTTCTGTTTTTCTATCTTAATGTGCGCATTGCAGTGAGTTAAGCTCATTTGGAGATTTTCCATTTTTTCTCCTGCCACATGATATAAACCTTAAAAAGTGAACATAACATCTTTACAATGTTACTTCTGGACACTCAGTGTAAAATTGTGCAGTTATTTCATTGTTTGGACTTGTTTTCTGTTTTTCTATCTTAATGTGCGCATTGCAGTGAGTTAAGCTCATTTGGAGATTTTCCATTTTTTTCTCCTGCCAAATGATATAAACCTTAAAAATGAACATAATATCTATTTAAACTTACTTCTGGCCACTCAGTGTAAAATTTTGCAATTATTTCATTGTTTGGACTTGTTTTCTGTTTTTCTATGTCAACGTGCACATTGGAGTGAGGTAAGCTCAATTGGAGATTTTCCATTTTTTTCTCCTGCCACATGATATAAACCTTAAAAAGTGAACATAACATCTTTACAATGTTACTTCTGGCCACTCAGTGTAAAATTTTGCAATTATTTCATTGTTTGAACTTGTTTTCTGTTTTTCTATGTCAACGTGCACATTGGAGTGAGTTAAGCTCATTTGGAGATTTTCCATTTTTTTCTCCTGCCACATGATATAAACCTTAAAAAGTGAACATAACATCTTTACAATGTTACTTCTGGCCACTCAGTGAAAAATTGTGCAGTTATTTCATTGTTTTGACTTGTTTTCTGTTTTTCTATCTTAATGTGCGCATTGCAGTGAGTTAAGCTCATTTGGAGATTTTCCATTTTTTTCTCCTGCCACATGATATAAACCTTAAAAAGTGAACATAACATCTTTACAATGTTTCTTCTGGCCACTCAGTGAAAAATTGTGCAGTTATTTCATTGTTTGGACTTGTTTTCTGTTTTTCTATCTTAATGTGCGCATTGCAGTGAGTTAAGCTCATTTGGAGATTTTCCATTTTTTTCTCCTGCCAAATGATATAAACCTTAAAAATGAACATAATATCTATTTAAACTTACTTCTGGCCACTCAGTGTAAAATTTTGCAATTATTTCATTGTTTGAACTTGTTTTCTGTTTTTCTATGTCAACGTGCACATTGGAGTGAGTGAAGCTCATTTGGAGATTTTCCATTTTTTTCTCCTGCCACATGATATAAACCTTAAAAAGTGAACATAACATCTTTACAATGTTACTTCTGGACACTCAGTGTAAAATTGTGCAGTTATTTCATTGTTTGGACTTGTTTTCTGTTTTTCTATCTTAATGTGCGCATTGCAGTGAGTTAAGCTCATTTGGATTTTTTCCATTTTTTTCTCCTGCCAAATGATATAAACCTTAAAAATGAACATAATATCTATTTAAACTTACTTCTGGCCACTCAGTGTAAAATTTTTTCATTGTTTGGACTTGTTTTCTGTTTTTCTATGTTTATGTGTACATTAGAGTGAGTTAAGCTCATTTGGAGATTTTCCATTTTTTTCTCCTGCCACATGATATAAACCTTAAAAATGAACATAATATCTATTTAAACTTACTTCTGGACACTCAGTGTAAAATTGTGCAGTTATTTCATTGTTTGGACTTGTTTTCTGTTTTTCTATCTTAATGTGCGCATTGCAGTGAGTTAAGCTCATTTGGAGATTTTCCATTTTTTTCTCCTGCCAAATGATATAAACCTTAAAAAGTGAACATAACATCTTTACAATGTTACTTCTGGCCACTCAGTGTAAAATTGTGCAGTTATTTCATTGTTTGGACTTGTTTTCTGTTTTTCTATCTTAATGTGCGCATTGCAGTGAGTTAAGCTCATTTGGAGATTTTCCATTTTTTTCTCCTGCCAAATGATATAAACCTTAAAAATGAACATAATATCTATTTAAACTTACTTCTGGCCACTCAGTGTAAAATTTTGCAATTATTTCATTGTTTGGACTTGTTTTCTGTTTTTCTATGTCAACGTGCACATTGGAGTGAGGTAAGCTCAATTTGAGATTTTCCATTTTTTTCTCCTGCCACATCATATAAACCTTAAAAAGTGAACATAACATCTTTACAATGTTACTTCTGGCCACTCAGTGTAAAATTGTGCAGTTATTTCATTGTTTGGACTTGTTTTCTGTTTTTCTATCTTAATGTGCGCATTGCAGTGAGTTAAGCTCATTTGGAGATTTTCCATTTTTTTCTCCTGCCACATGATATAAACCTTAAAAAGTGAACATAACATCTTTACAATGTTAATTCTGGCCACTCAGTGTAAAATTGTGCAGTTATTTCATTGTTTGGACTTGTTTTCTGTTTTCTATGTCAACGTGCACATTGGAGTGAGTTAAGCTCATTTGGAGATTTTCCATTTTTTTCTCCTGCCACATGATATAAACCTTAAAAAGTGAACATAACATCTTTACAATGTTACTTCTGGACACTCAGTGAAAAATTGTGCAGTTATTTCATTGTTTGGACTTGTTTTCTGTTTTTCTATCTTAATGTGCGCATTGGAGTGAGTTAAGCTCATTTGGAGATTTTCCATTTTTTTCTCCTGCCACATGATATAAACCTTAAAAAGTGAACATAACATCTTTACAATGTTACTTCTGGACACTCAGTGTAAAATTGTGCAGTTATTTCATTGTTTGGACTTGTTTTCTGTTTTTCTATCTTAATGTGCGCATTGCAGTGAGTTAAGCTCATTTGGAGATTTTCCATTTTTTTCTCCTGCCAAATGATATAAACCTTAAAAATGAACATAATATCTATTTAAACTTACTTCTGGCCACTCAGTGTAAAATTTTGCAATTATTTCATTGTTTGAACTTGTTTTCTGTTTTTCTATGTCAATGTGCACATTGGAGTGAGTTAAGCTCATTTGGAGATTTTCCATTTTTTTCTCCTGCCACATGATATAAACCTTAAAAAGTGAACATAACATCTTTACAATGTTACTTCTGGCCACTCAGTGAAAAATTGTGCAGTTATTTCATTGTTTTGACTTGTTTTCTGTTTTTCTAACTTAATGTGCGCATTGCAGTGAGTTAAGCTCATTTGGAGATTTTCCATTTTTTTCTCCTGCCAAATGATATAAACCTTAAAAATGAACATAATATCTATTTAAACTTACTTCTGGCCACTCAGTGTAAAATTTTTTCATTGTTTGGACTTGTTTTCTGTTTTTCTATGTTTATGTGTACATTAGAGTGAGTTAAGCTCATTTGGAGATTTTCCGTTTTTTTCTCCTGCCACATGATATAAACCTTAAAAATGAACATAATATCTATTTAAACTTACTTCTGGCCACTCAGTGTAAAATTTTGCAATTATTTCATTGTTTGGACTTGTTTTCTGTTTTCTATCTTAATGTGCGCATTGCAGTGAGTTAAGCTCATTTGGAGATTTTCCATTTTTTTCTCCTGCCAAATGATATAAACCTTAAAAAGTGAACATAACATCTTTACAATGTTACTTCTGGCCACTCAGTGTAAAATTTTGCAATTATTTCATTGTTTGGACTTGTTTTTCTGTTTTTCTTTGTCAACGTGCACATTGGAGTGAGGTAAGCTCATTTGGAGATTTTCCATTTTTTTCTCCTGCCACATGATATAAACCTTAAAAAGTGAACATAACATCTTTACAATGTTACTTCTGGACACTCAGTGTAAAATGTTGCAATTATTTCATTGTTTGGACTTGTTTTCTGCTTTTCTATGTTTATGTGTACATTAGAGTGAGTTAAGCTCATTTGGAGATTTTCCGTTTTTTTCTCCTGCTACATGATATAAACCTTAAAAATGAACATAATATCTATTTAAACTTACTTCTGGCCACTCAGTGTAAAATTTTGCAATTATTTCATTGTTTGGACTTGTTTTCTGTTTTTCTATCTTAATGTGCGCATTGCAGTGAGTTAAGCTCATTTGGAGATTTTCCATTTTTTTCTCCTGCCAAATGATATAAACCTTAAAAAGTGAACATAACATCTTAACAATGTTACTTCTGGCCACTCAGTGTAAAATTTTGCAATTATTTCATTGTTTGGACTTGTTTTTCTGTTTTTCTATCTTAATGTGCGCATTGCAGTGAGTTAAGCTCATTTGGAGATTTTCCATTTTTTTCTCCTGCCAAATGATATAAACCTTAAAAATGAACATAATATCTATTTAAACTTACTTCTGGCCACTCAGTGTAAAATTTTGCAATTATTTCATTGTTTGGACTTGTTTTCTGTTTTTCTATGTCAACGTGCACATTGGAGTGAGGTAAGCTCATTTGGAGATTTTCCATTTTTTTCTCCTGCCACATGATATAAACCTTAAAAAGTGAACATAACATCTTTACAATGTTACTTCTGGACACTCAGTGTAAAATGTTGCAATTATTTCATTGTTTGGACTTGTTTTCTGTTTTTCTATGTTTATGTGTACATTAGAGTGAGTTAAGCTCATTTGGAGATTTTCCGTTTTTTTCTCCTGCCACATGATATAAACCTTAAAAATGAACATAATATCTATTTGAACTTACTTCTGGACACTCAGTGTAATATTTTGCAGTTATTTCATTGTTTGGACTTGTTTTCTGTTTTTCTATCTTAATGTGCGCATTGCAGTGAGTTAAGCTCATTTGGAGATTTTCCATTTTTTTCTCCTGCCAAATGATATAAACCTTAAAAAGTGAACATAATATCTATTTAAACTTACTTCTGGCCACTCAGTGTAAAACTTTGCAATTATTTCATTGTTTGAACTTGTTTTCTGTTTTTCTATGTCAACGTGCACATTGGAGTGAGTTAAGCTCATTTGGAGATTTTCCATTTTTTTCTCCTGCCACATGATATAAACCTTAAAAAGTGAACATAACATCTTTACAATCTTACTTCTGGACACTCAGTGTAAAATTGTGCAGTTATTTCATTGTTTGGACTTGTTTTCTGTTTTTCTATCTTAATGTGCGCATTGCAGTGAGTTAAGCTCATTTGGAGATTTTCCATTTTTTTCTCCTGCCACATGATATAAACCTTAAAAAGTGAACATAACATCTTTACAATGTTACTTCTGGCCACTCAGTGTAAAATTTTACAATTATTTCATTGTTTGGACTGGTTTTCTGTTTTTCTATCTTAATGTGCGCATTGGAGTGAGTTAAGCTCATTTGGAGATTTTCCGTTTTTTTCTCCTGCCACATGATATAAACCTTAAAAAGTGAACATAACATCTTTACAATGTTACTTCTGGAGACTCAGTGTAAAATTGTGCAGTTATTTCATTGTTTGGACTTGTTTTCTGTTTTTCTATCTTAATGTGCGCATTGCAGTGAGTTAAGCTCATTTGGAGATTTTCCTTTTTTTTCTCTTGCCAAATTATATAAACCTTAAAAATGAACATAATATCTATTTAAACTTACTTCTGGCCACTCAGTGTGAAATTTTGCAATTATTTCATTGTTTGAACTTGTTTTCTGTTTTTCTATGTCAACGTGCACATTGGAGTGAATTAAGCTCATTTGGAGATTTTCCATTTTTTTCTCCTGCCACATGATATAAACCTTAAAAAGTGAACATAACATCTTTACAATGTTACTTCTGGCCACTCAGTGAAAAATTGTGCAGTTATTTCATTGTTTGGACTTGTTTTCTGTTTTTCTATCTTAATGTGCGCATTGGAGTGAGTTAAGCTCATTTGGAGATTTTCCATTTTTTTCTCCTGCCACATGATATAAACCTTAAAAAGTGAACATAACATCTTTACAATGTTACTTCTGGACACTCAGTGTAAAATGTTGCAATTATTTCATTGTTTGGACTTGTTTTCTGTTTTTCTATGTTTATGTGTACATTAGAGTGAGTTAAGCTCATTTGGAGATTTTCCGTTTTTTTCTCCTGCCACATGATATAAACCTTAAAAATGAACATAATATCTATTTAAACTTACTTCTGGCCACTCAGTGTAAAATTTTGCAATTATTTCATTGTTTGGACTTGTTTTCTGTTTTTCTATCTTAATGTGCGCATTGGAGTGAGTTAAGCTCATTTGGAGATTTTCCATTTTTTTCTCCTGCCAAATGATATAAACCTTAAAAAGTGAACATAACATCTTTACAATGTTACTTCTGGACACTCAGTGTAAAATTGTGCAGTTATTTCATTGTTTGGACTTGTTTTCTGTTTTTCTATCTTAATGTGCGCATTGCAGTGAGTTAAGCTCATTTGGAGATTTTCCATTTTTTTCTCCTGCCAAATGATATAAACCTTAAAAATGAACATAATATCTATTTAAACTTACTTCTGGCCACTCAGTGTAAAATTTTGCAATTATTTCATTGTTTGGACTTGTTTTCTGTTTTTCTATGTCAACGTGCACATTGGAGTGAGGTAAGCTCATTTGGAGATTTTCCATTTTTTTCTCCTGCCACATGATATAAACCTTAAAAAGTGAACATAACATCTTTACAATGTTACTTCTGGACACTCAGTGTAAAATGTTGCAATTATTTCATTGTTTGGACTTGTTTTCTGCTTTTCTATGTTTATGTGTACATTAGAGTGAGTTAAGCTCATTTGGAGATTTTCCGTTTTTTTCTCCTGCCACATGATATAAACCTTAAAAATGAACATAATATCTATTTAAACTTACTTCTGGCCACTCAGTGTAAAATTTTGCAATTATTTCATTGTTTGGACTTGTTTTCTGTTTTTCTATCTTAATGTGCGCATTGCAGTGAGTTAAGCTCATTTGGAGATTTTCCATTTTTTTCTCCTGCAAAATGATATAAACCTTAAAAAGTGAACATAACATCTTTACAATGTTACTTCTGGCCACTCAGTGTAAAATTTTGCAATTATTTCATTGTTTGGACTTGTTTTTCTGTTTTTCTATCTTAATGTGCGCATTGCAGTGAGTTAAGCTCATTTGGAGATTTTCCATTTTTTTCTCCTGCCAAATGATATAAACCTTAAAAATGAACATAATATCTATTTAAACTTACTTCTGGCCACTCAGTGTAAAATTTTGCAATTATTTCATTGTTTGGACTTGTTTTCTGTTTTTCTATCTTAATGTGCGCATTGGAGTGAGTTAAGCTCATTTGGAGATTTTCCATTTTTTTCTCCTGCCAAATGATATAAACCTTAAAAAGTGAACATAACATCTTTACAATGTTACTTCTGGACACTCAGTGTAAAATTGTGCAGTTATTTCATTGTTTGGACTTGTTTTCTGTTTTTCTATCTTAATGTGCGCATTGGAGTGAGTTAAGCTCATTTGGAGATTTTCCATTTTTTTCTCCTGCCACATGATATAAACCTTAAAAAGTGAACATAACATCTTTACAATGTTACTTCTGGAGACTCAGTGTAAAATTGTGCAGTTATTTCATTGTTTGGACTTGTTTTCTGTTTTTCTATCTTAATGTGCGCATTGCAGTGAGTTAAGCTCATTTGGAGATTTTCCTTTTTTTTCTCTTGCCAAATTATATAAACCTTAAAAATGAACATAATATCTATTTAAACTTACTTCTGGCCACTCAGTGTGAAATTTTGCAATTATTTCATTGTTTGAACTTGTTTTCTGTTTTTCTATGTCAACGTGCACATTGGAGTGAATTAAGCTCATTTGGAGATTTTCCATTTTTTTCTCCTGCCACATGATATAAACCTTAAAAAGTGAACATAACATCTTTACAATGTTACTTCTGGCCACTCAGTGAAAAATTGTGCAGTTATTTCATTGTTTGGACTTGTTTTCTGTTTTTCTATCTTAATGTGCGCATTGGAGTGAGTTAAGCTCATTTGGAGATTTTCCATTTTTTTCTCCTGCCACATGATATAAACCTTAAAAAGTGAACATAACATCTTTACAATGTTACTTCTGGACACTCAGTGTAAAATGTTGCAATTATTTCATTGTTTGGACTTGTTTTCTGTTTTTCTATGTTTATGTGTACATTAGAGTGAGTTAAGCTCATTTGGAGATTTTCCGTTTTTTTCTCCTGCCACATGATATAAACCTTAAAAATGAACATAATATCTATTTAAACTTACTTCTGGCCACTCAGTGTAAAATTTTGCAATTATTTCATTGTTTGGACTTGTTTTCTGTTTTTCTATCTTAATGTGCGCATTGGAGTGAGTTAAGCTCATTTGGAGATTTTCCATTTTTTTCTCCTGCCAAATGATATAAACCTTAAAAAGTGAACATAACATCTTTACAATGTTACTTCTGGACACTCAGTGTAAAATTGTGCAGTTATTTCATTGTTTGGACTTGTTTTCTGTTTTTCTATCTTAATGTGCGCATTGGAGTGAGTTAAGCTCATTTGGAGATTTTCCATTTTTTTCTCCTGCCACATGATATAAACCTTAAAAAGTGAACATAACATCTTTACAATGTTACTTCTGGACACTCAGTGTAAAATGTTGCAATTATTTCATTGTTTGGACTTGTTTTCTGTTTTTCTATGTCAACGTGCACATTGGAGTGAGGTAAGCTCATTTGGAGATTTTCCATTTTTTTCTCCTGCCACATGATATAAACCTTAAAAAGTGAACATAACATCTTTACAATGTTACTTCTGGACACTCAGTGTAAAATGTTGCAATTATTTCATTGTTTGGACTTGTTTTCTGCTTTTCTATGTTTATGTGTACATTAGAGTGAGTTAAGCTCATTTGGAGATTTTCCGTTTTTTTCTCCTGCCACATGATATAAACCTTAAAAATGAACATAATATCTATTTAAACTTACTTCTGGCCACTCAGTGTAAAATTTTGCAATTATTTCATTGTTTGGACTTGTTTTCTGTTTTTCTATCTTAATGTGCGCATTGCAGTGAGTTAAGCTCATTTGGAGATTTTCCATTTTTTTCTCCTGCAAAATGATATAAACCTTAAAAAGTGAACATAACATCTTTACAATGTTACTTCTGGCCACTCAGTGTAAAATTTTGCAATTATTTCATTGTTTGGACTTGTTTTTCTGTTTTTCTATCTTAATGTGCGCATTGCAGTGAGTTAAGCTCATTTGGAGATTTTCCATTTTTTTCTCCTGCCAAATGATATAAACCTTAAAAATGAACATAATATCTATTTAAACTTACTTCTGGACACTCAGTGTAAAATTGTGCAGTTATTTCATTGTTTGGACTTGTTTTCTGTTTTTCTATCTTAATGTGCGCATTGCAGTGAGTTAAGCTCATTTGGAGATTTTCCATTTTTTTCTCCTGCCACATGATATAAACCTTAAAAAGTGAACATAACATCTTTACAATGTTACTTCTGGACACTCAGTGTAAAATTGTGCAGTTATTTCATTGTTTGGACTTGTTTTCTGTTTTTCTATCTTAATGTGCTTATTGGAGTGAGTTAAGCTCATTTGGAGATTTTCCATTTTTTTCTCCTGCCACATGATATAAACTTTAAAAAGTGAACATAACATCTTTACAATGTTACTTCTGGTCACTCAGTGAAAAATTGTGCAGTTATTTCATTGTTTGGACTTGTTTTCTGTTTTTCTATCTTAATGTGCGCATTGGAGTGAGTTAAGCTCATTTGGAGATTTTTCCATTTTTTTCTCCTGCCACATGCTATAAACCTTAAAAAGTGAACATAACATCTTTACAATGTTACTTCTGGACACTCAGTGTAAAATTGTGCAGTTATTTCATTGTTTGGACTTGTTTTCTGTTTTTCTATCTTAATGTGCGCATTGGAGTGAGTTAAGCTCATTTGGAGATTTTCCATTTTTTTCTCCTGCCACATGATATAAACCTTAAAAAGTGAACATAACATCTTTACAATGTTACTTCTGGTCACTCAGTGAAAAATTGTGCAGTTATTTCATTGTTTGGACTTGTTTTCTGTTTTTCTATCTTAATGTGAGCATTGGAGTGAGTTAAGCTCATTTGGAGATTTTCCATTTTTTTCTCCTGCCACATGCTATAAACCTTAAAAAGTGAACATAACATCTTTACAATGTTACTTCTGGCCACTCAGTGTAAAATTGTGCAGTTATTTCATTGTTTGGACTTGTTTTCTGTTTTTCTATCTTAATGTGCGCATTGGAGTGAGTTAAGCTCATTTGGAGATTTTCCATTTTTTTCTCCTGCCACATGATATAAACCTTAAAAAGTGAACATAACATCTTTACAATGTTACTTCTGGCCATTCAGTGAAAAATTGTGCAGTTATTTCATTGTTTGGACTTGTTTTCTGTTTTTCTATCTTAATGTGCGCATTGGAGTGAGTTAAGCTCATTTGGAGATTTTCCATTTTTTTCTCCTGCCACATGATATAAACCTTAAAAAGTGAACATAACATCTTTACAATCTTACTTCTGGACACTCAGTGTAAAATTGTGCAGTTATTTCATTGTTTGGACTTGTTTTCTGTTTTTCTATCTTAATGTGCGCATTGCAGTGAGTTAAGCTCATTTGGAGATTTTCCTTTTTTTTCTCTTGCCAAATTATATAAAATTTAAAAATGAACATAATATCTATTTAAACTTACTTCTGGCCACTCAGTGTAAAATTTTGCAATTATTTCATTGTTTGAACTTGTTTTCTGTTTTTCTATGTCAACGTGCACATTGGAGTGAATTAAGCTCATTTGGAGATTTTCCATTTTTTTCTCCTGCCACATGATATAACCTTAAAAAGTGAACATAACATCTTTACAATGTTACTTCTGGCCACTCAGTGAAAAATTGTGCAGTTATTTCATTGTTTGGACTTGTTTTCTGTTTTTCTATGTTTATGTGTACATTAGAGTGAGTTAAGCTCATTTGGAGATTTTCCGTTTTTTTCTCCTGCCACATGATATAAACCTTAAAAATGAACATAATATCTATTTAAACTTACTTCTGGCCACTCAGTGTAAAATTTTGCAATTATTTCATTGTTTGGACTTGTTTTCTGTTTTTCTATCTTAATGTGCGCATTGGAGTGAGTTAAGCTCATTTGGAGATTTTCCATTTTTTTCTCCTGCCAAATGATATAAACCTTAAAAAGTGAACATAACATCTTTACAATGTTACTTCTGGACACTCAGTGTAAAATTGTGCAGTTATTTCATTGTTTGGACTTGTTTTCTGTTTTTCTATCTTAATGTGCGCATTGCAGTGAGTTAAGCTCATTTGGAGATTTTCCATTTTTTTCTCCTGCCAAATGATATAAACCTTAAAAATGAACATAATATCTATTTAAACTTACTTCTGGCCACTCAGTGTAAAATTTTGCAATTATTTCATTGTTTGGACTTGTTTTCTGTTTTTCTATGTCAACGTGCACATTGGAGTGAGGTAAGCTCATTTGGAGATTTTCCATTTTTTTCTCCTGCCACATGATATAAACCTTAAAAAGTGAACATAACATCTTTACAATGTTACTTCTGGACACTCAGTGTAAAATGTTGCAATTATTTCATTGTTTGGACTTGTTTTCTGCTTTTCTATGTTTATGTGTACATTAGAGTGAGTTAAGCTCATTTGGAGATTTTCCGTTTTTTTCTCCTGCCACATGATATAAACCTTAAAAATGAACATGATATCTATTTGAACTTACTTCTGGACACTCAGTGTAAAATTTTGCAGTTATTTCATTGTTTGGACTTGTTTTCTGTTTTTCTATCTTAATGTGCGCATTGCAGTGAGTTAAGCTCATTTGGAGATTTTCCATTTTTTTCTCCTGCCACATGATATAAACCTTAAAAAGTGAACATAACATCTTTACAATGTTACTTCTGGCCACTCAGTGTAAAATTGTGCAGTTATTTCATTGTTTGGACTTGTTTTCTGTTTTTCTATCTTAATGTGCGCATTGGAGTGAGTTAAGCTCATTTGGAGATTTTCCATTTTTTTCTCTTGCCACATGATATAAACCTTAAAAAGTGAACATAACATCTTTACAATGTTACTTCTGGCCACTCAGTGTAAAATTGTGCAGTTATTTCATTGTTTGGACTTGTTTTCTGTTTTTCTATCTTAATGTGCGCATTGCAGTGAGTTAAGCTCATTTGGAGATTTTCCATTCTTTTCTCCTGCCACATGATATAAACCTTAAAAAGTGAACATAACATCTTTACAATGTTACTTCTGGACACTCAGTGTAAAATTGTGCAATTATTTCATTGTTTGGACTTGTTTTCTGTTTTTCTATCTTAATGTGCACATTGGAGTGAGTTAAGCTCATTTGGAGATTTTCCGTTTTTTTCTCCTGCCACATGATATAAACCTTAAAAAGTGAACATAACATCTTTACAATGTTACTTCTGGACACTCAGTGTAAAATTGTGCAATTATTTCATTGTTTGGACTTGTTTTCTGTTTTTCTATCTTAATGTGCGCATTGGAGTGAGTTAAGCTCATTTGGAGATTTTCCGTTTTTTTCTCCTGCCACATGATATAAACCTTAAAAAGTGAACATAACATCTTTACAATGTTACTTCTGGCCACTCAGTGTAAAATTTTGCAATTATTTCATTGTTTGGACTTGTTTTCTGTTTTTCTATCTTAATGTGCGCATTGGAGTGAGTTAAGCTCATTTGGAGATTTTCCATTTTTTTCTCCTGCCAAATGATATAAACCTTAAAAATGAACATAATATCTATTTAAACTTACTTCTGGCCACTCAGTGTAAAACTTTGCAATTATTTCATTGTTTGAACTTGTTTTCTGTTTTTCTATGTCAACGTGCACATTGGAGTGAGTTAAGCTCATTTGGAGATTTTCCATTTTTTTCTCCTGCCACATGATATAAACCTTAAAAAGTGAACATAACATCTTTACAATGTTACTTCTGGACACTCAGTGTAAAATGTTGCAATTATTTCATTGTTTGGACTTGTTTTGTGTTTTTCTATCTTAATGTGCGCATTGGAGTGAGTTAAGCTCATTTGGAGATTTTCCATTTTTTTCTCCTGCCACATGATATAAACCTTAAAAAGTGAACATAACATCTTTACAATGTTACTTCTGGCCACTCAGTTTAAAATTGTGCAGTTATTTCATTGTTTGGACTTGTTTTCTGTTTTTCTATCTTAATGTGCGCATTGCAGTGAGTTAAGCTCATTTGGAGATTTTCCATTTTTTTCTCCTGCCAAATGATATAAACCTTAAAAATGAACATAATATCTATTTAAACTTACTTCTGGCCACTCAGTGTAAAATTTTGCAATTATTTCATTGTTTGGACTTGTTTTCTGTTTTTCTATGTCAACGTGCACATTGGAGTGAGGTAAGCTCATTTGGAGATTTTCCATTTTTTTCTCCTGCCACATGATATAAACCTTAAAAAGTGAACATAACATCTTTACAATGTTACTTCTGGACACTCAGTGTAAAATGTTGCAATTATTTCATTGTTTGGACTTGTTTTCTGCTCTTCTATGTTTATGTGTACATTAGAGTGAGTTAAGCTCATTTGGAGATTTTCCGTTTTTTTCTCCTGCCACATGATATAAACCTTAAAAATGAACATAATATCTATTTAAACTTACTTCTGGCCACTCAGTGTAAAATTTTGCAATTATTTCATTGTTTGGACTTGTTTTCTGTTTTTCTATCTTAATGTGCGCATTGCAGTGAGTTAAGCTCATTTGGAGATTTTCCATTTTTTTCTCCTGCAAAATGATATAAACCTTAAAAAGTGAACATAACATCTTTACAATGTTACTTCTGGCCACTCAGTGTAAAATTTTGCAATTATTTCATTGTTTGGACTTGTTTTTCTGTTTTTCTATCTTAATGTGCGCATTGGAGTGAGTTAAGCTCATTTGGAGATTTTCCATTTTTTTCTCCTGCCACATGATATAAACCTTAAAAAGTGAACATAACATCTTTACAATGTTACTTCTGGCCACTCAGTGTAAAATTGTGCAGTTATTTCATTGTTTGGACTTGTTTTCTGTTTTTCTATCTTAATGTGCGCATTGCAGTGAGTTAAGCTCATTTGGAGATTTTCCATTCTTTTCTCCTGCCACATGCTATAAACCTTAAAAAGTGAACATAACATCTTTACAATGTTACTTCTGGACACTCAGTGTAAAATTGTGCAATTATTTCATTGTTTGGACTTGTTTTCTGTTTTTCTATCTTAATGTGCACATTGGAGTGAGTTAAGCTCATTTGGAGATTTTCCGTTTTTTTCTCCTGCCACATGATATAAACCTTAAAAAGTGAACATAACATCTTTACAATGTTACTTCTGGCCACTCAGTGTAAAATTGTGCAGTTATTTCATTGTTTGGACTTGTTTTCTGTTTTTCTATCTTAATGTGCGCATTGCAGTGAGTTAAGCTCATTTGGAGATTTTCCATTTTTTTCTCCTGCCAAATGATATAAACCTTAAAAATGAACATAATATCTATTTAAACTTACTTCTGGCCACTCAGTGTAAAATTTTGCAATTATTTCATTGTTTGAACTTGTTTTCTGTTTTACTATGTCAACGTGCACATCGGAGTGAGTTAAGCTCATTTGGAGATTTTCCATTTTTTTCTCCTGCCACATGATATAAACCTTAAAAAGTGAACATAACATCTTTACAATGTTACTTCTGGACACTCAGTGTAAAATGTTGCAATTATTTCATTGTTTGGACTTGTTTTCTGTTTTTCTATGTTTATGAGTACATTAGAGTGAGTTAAGCTCATTTGGAGATTTTCCGTTTTTTTCTCCTGCCACATGATATAAACCTTAAAAATGAACATAGTATCTATTTAAACTTACTTCTGGACACTCAGTGTAAAATTTTGCAGTTATTTCATTGTTTGGACTTGTTTTCTGTTTTTCTATCTTAATGTGCGCATTGGAGTGAGTTAAGCTCATTTGGAGATTTTCCATTTTTTTCTCCTGCCACATGATATAAACCTTAAAAAGTGAACATAACATCTTTACAATGTTACTTCTGGCCACTCAGTGTAAAATTGTGCAGTTATTTCATTGTTTGGACTTGTTTTCTGTTTTTCTATCTTAATGTGCGCATTGCAGTGAGTTAAGCTCATTTGGAGATTTTCCATTCTTTTCTCCTGCCACATGCTATAAACCTTAAAAAGTGAACATAACATCTTTACAATGTTACTTCTGGACACTCAGTGTAAAATTGTGCAATTATTTCATTGTTTGGACTTGTTTTCTGTTTTTCTATCTTAATGTGCACATTGCAGTGAGTAAAGCTCATTTGGAGATTTTCCATTTTTTTCTCCTGCCACATGATATAAACCTTAAAAAGTGAACATAACATCTTTACAATGTTACTTCTGGCCACTCAGTGTAAAATTGTGCAGTTATTTCATTGTTTGGACTTGTTTTCTGTTTTTCTATCTTAATGTGCACATTGCAGTGAGTAAAGCTCATTTGGAGATTTTCCATTTTTTTCTCCTGCCACATGATATAAACCTTAAAAAGTGAACATAACATCTTTACAATGTTACTTCTGGACATTCAGTGTAAAATTGTGCAGTTATTTCATTGTTTGGACTTGTTTTCTGTTTTTCTATCTTAATGTGCGCATTGCAGTGAGTTAAGCTCATTTGGAGATTTTCCATTTTTTTCTCCTGCCAAATGATATAAACCTTAAAAATGAACATAATATCTATTTAAACTTACTTCTGGCCACTCAGTGTAAAACTTTGCAATTATTTCATTGTTTGAACTTGTTTTCTGTTTTTCTATGTCAACGTGCACATTGGAGTGAGTTAAGCTCATTTGGAGATTTTCCATTTTTTTCTCCTGCCACATGATATAAACCTTAAAAAGTGAACATAACATCTTTACAATGTTACTTCTGGACACTCAGTGTAAAATGTTGCAATTATTTCATTGTTTGGACTTGTTTTGTGTTTTTCTATCTTAATGTGCGCATTGCAGTGAGTTAAGCTCATTTGGAGATTTTCCATTTTTTTCTCCTGCCACATGATATAAACCTTAAAAAGTGAACATAACATCTTTACAATGTTACTTCTGGCCACTCAGTTTAAAATTGTGCAGTTATTTCATTGTTTGGACTTGTTTTCTGTTTTTCTATCTTAATGTGCGCATTGCAGTGAGTTAAGCTCATTTGGAGATTTTCCATTTTTTTCTCCTGCCAAATGATATAAACCTTAAAAATGAACATAATATCTATTTAAACTTACTTCTGGCCACTCAGTGTAAAATTATTTCATTGTTTGGACTTGTTTTCTGTTTTTCTATGTTTATGTGTACATTAGAGTGAGTTAAGCTCATTTGGAGATTTTCCGTTTTTTTCTCCTGCCACATGATATAAACCTTAAAAATGAACATAATATCTATTTAAACTTACTTCTGGACACTCAGTGTAAAATTTTGCAGTTATTTCATTGTTTGGACTTGTTTTCTGTTTTTCTATCTTAATGTGCGCATTGCAGTGAGTTAAGCTCATTTGGAGATTTTCCATTTTTTTCTCCTGCCAAATGATATATACCTTAAAAAGTGAACATAACATCTTTACAATGTTACTTCTGGTCACTCAGTGAAAAAATGTGCAGTTATTTCATTGTTTGGACTTGTTTTCTGTTTTTCTATCTTAATGTGCGCATTGGAGTGAGTTAAGCTCATTTGGAGATTTTCCATTTTTTTCTCCTGCCACATGCTATAAACCTTAAAAAGTGAACATAACATCTTTACAATGTTACTTCTGGACACTCAGTGTAAAATTGTGCAATTATTTCATTGTTTGGACTTGTTTTCTGTTTTCCTATCTTAATGTGCACATTGGAGTGAGTTAAGCTCATTTGGAGATTTTCCATTTTTTTCTCCTGCCACATGATATAAACCTTAAAAAGTGAACATAACATCTTTACAATGTTACTTTTGGACACTCAGTGTAAAATTGTGCAGTTATTTCATTGTTTGGACTTGTTTTCTGTTTTTCTATCTTAATGTGCGCATTGGAGTGAGTTAAGCTCATTTGGAGATTTTCCATTTTTTTCTCCTGCCACATGATATAAACCTTAAAAAGTGAACATAACATCTTTACAATGTTACTTCTGGAGACTCAGTGTAAAATTGTGCAGTTATTTCATTGTTTGGACTTGTTTTCTGTTTTTCTATCTTAATGTGCGCATTGCAGTGAGTTAAGCTCATTTGGAGATTTTCCATTTTTTTCTCCTGCCACATGATATAAACCTTAAAAAGTGAACATAACATCTTTACAATGTTACTTCTGGACACTCAGTGTAAAATTGTGCAGTTATTTCATTGTTTGGACTTGTTTTCTGTTTTTCTATCTTAATGTGCGCATTGCAGTGAGTTAAGCTCATTTGGAGATTTTCCATTTTTTTCTCCTGCCAAATGATATAAACCTTAAAAAGTGAACATAATATCTATTTAAACTTACTTCTGGCCACTCAGTGTAAAATTTTGCAATTATTTCATTGTTTGAACTTGTTTTCTGTTTTTCTATGTCAACGTGCACATTGGAGTGAATTAAGCTCATTTGGAGATTTTCCATTTTTTTCTCCTGCCACATGATATAAACCTTAAAAAGTGAACATAACATCTTTACAATGTTACTTCTGGACACTCAGTGTAAAATGTTGCAATTATTTCATTGTTTGGACTTGTTTTGTGTTTTTCTATCTTAATGTGCGCATTGGAGTGAGTTAAGCTCATTTGGAGATTTTCCATTTTTTTCTCCTGCCACATGATATAAACCTTAAAAAGTGAACATAACATCTTTACAATGTTACTTCTGGCCACTCAGTGTAAAATTGTGCAGTTATTTCATTGTTTGGACTTGTTTTCTGTTTTTCTATCTTAATGTGCGCATTGGAGTGAGTTAAGCTCATTTGGAGATTTTCCATTTTTTTCTCCTGCCACATGATATAAACCTTAAAAAGTGAACATAACATCTTTACAATGTTACTTCTGGACACTCAGTGTAAAATGTTGCAATTATTTCATTGTTTGGACTTGTTTTGTGTTTTTCTATCTTAATGTGCGCATTGGAGTGAGTTAAGCTCATTTGGAGATTTTCCATTTTTTTCTCCTGCCACATGATATAAACCTTAAAAAGTGAACATAACATCTTTACAATGTTACTTCTGGCCACTCAGTTTAAAATTGTGCAGTTATTTCATTGTTTGGACTTGTTTTCTGTTTTTCTATCTTAATGTGCGCATTGCAGTGAGTTAAGCTCATTTGGAGATTTTCCATTTTTTTCTCCTGCCAAATGATATAAACCTTAAAAATGAACATAATATCTATTTAAACTTACTTCTGGCCACTCAGTGTAAAATTTTGCAATTATTTCATTGTTTGGACTTGTTTTCTGCTCTTCTATGTTTATGTGTACATTAGAGTGAGTTAAGCTCATTTGGAGATTTTCCGTTTTTTTCTCCTGCCACATGATATAAACCTTAAAAATGAACATATTATCTATTTAAACTTACTTCTGGCCACTCAGTGTAAAATTTTGCAATTATTTCATTGTTTGGACTTGTTTTCTGTTTTTCTATCTTAATGTGCGCATTGCAGTGAGTTAAGCTCATTTGGAGATTTTCCATTTTTTTCTCCTGCAAAATGATATAAACCTTAAAAAGTGAACATAACATCTTTACAATGTTACTTCTGGCCACTCAGTGTAAAATTTTGCAATTGTTTCATTGTTTGGACTTGTTTTTCTGTTTTTCTATCTTAATGTGCGCATTGCAGTGAGTTAAGCTCATTTGGAGATTTTCCATTTTTTTCTCCTGCCAAATGATATAAACCTTAAAAATGAACATAATATCTATTTAAACTTACTTCTGGCCACTCAGTGTAAAATTTTGCAATTATTTCATTGTTTGGACTTGTTTTCTGTTTTACTATGTCAACGTGCACATCGGAGTGAGTTAAGCTCATTTGGAGATTTTCCATTTTTTTCTCCTGCCACATGATATAAACCTTAAAAAGTGAACATAACATCTTTACAATGTTACTTCTGGACACTCAGTGTAAAATGTTGCAATTATTTCATTGTTTGGACTTGTTTTCTGTTTTTCTATGTTTATGAGTACATTAGAGTGAGTTAAGCTCATTTGGAGATTTTCCGTTTTTTTCTCCTGCCACATGATATAAACCTTAAAAATGAACATAGTATCTATTTAAACTTACTTCTGGACACTCAGTGTAAAATTTTGCAGTTATTTCATTGTTTGGACTTGTTTTCTGTTTTTCTATCTTAATGTGCGCATTGGAGTGAGTTAAGCTCATTTGGAGATTTTCCATTTTTTTCTCCTGCCACATGATATAAACCTTAAAAAGTGAACATAACATCTTTACAATGTTACTTCTGGCCACTCAGTGTAAAATTGTGCAGTTATTTCATTGTTTGGACTTGTTTTCTGTTTTTCTATCTTAATGTGCGCATTGCAGTGAGTTAAGCTCATTTGGAGATTTTCCATTCTTTTCTCCTGCCACATGCTATAAACCTTAAAAAGTGAACATAACATCTTTACAATGTTACTTCTGGACACTCAGTGTAAAATTGTGCAATTATTTCATTGTTTGGACTTGTTTTCTGTTTTTCTATCTTAATGTGCACATTGCAGTGAGTAAAGCTCATTTGGAGATTTTCCATTTTTTTCTCCTGCCACATGATATAAACCTTAAAAAGTGAACATAACATCTTTACAATGTTACTTCTGGCCACTCAGTGTAAAATTTTGCAGTTATTTCATTGTTTGGACTTGTTTTCTGTTTTTCTATCTTAATGTGCACATTGCAGTGAGTAAAGCTCATTTGGAGATTTTCCATTTTTTTCTCCTGCCACATGATATAAACCTTAAAAAGTGAACATAACATCTTTACAATGTTACTTCTGGACATTCAGTGTAAAATTGTGCAGTTATTTCATTGTTTGGACTTGTTTTCTGTTTTTCTATCTTAATGTGCGCATTGCAGTGAGTTAAGCTCAT
This sequence comes from Microchirus variegatus, assembly GCF_963457635.1. NCBI lineage: Eukaryota > Metazoa > Chordata > Actinopteri > Pleuronectiformes > Soleidae > Microchirus > Microchirus variegatus. Next base: position 13,340,261 of record NC_139820.1, on the reverse strand, counting down.
TTGGAGATTTTCCATTTTTTTCTCCTGCCAAATGATATAAACCTTAAAAATGAACATAATATCTATTTAAACTTACTTCTGGCCACTCAGTGTAAAACTTTGCAATTATTTCATTGTTTGAACTTGTTTTCTGTTTTTCTATGTCAACGTGCACATTGGAGTGAGTTAAGCTCATTGGAGATTTTCCATTTTTTTCTCCTGCCACATGATATAAACCTTAAAAAGTGAACATAACATCTTTACAATGTTACTTCTGGACACTCAGTGTAAAATGTTGCAATTATTTCATTGTTTGGACTTGTTTTGTGTTTTTCTATCTTAATGTGCGCATTGCAGTGAGTTAAGCTCATTTGGAGATTTTCCATTTTTTTCTCCTGCCACATGATATAAACCTTAAAAAGTGAACATAACATCTTTACAATGTTACTTCTGGCCACTCAGTTTAAAATTGTGCAGTTATTTCATTGTTTGGACTTGTTTTCTGTTTTTCTATCTTAATGTGCGCATTGCAGTGAGTTAAGCTCATTTGGAGATTTTCCATTTTTTTCTCCTGCCAAATGATATAAACCTTAAAAATGAACATAATATCTATTTAAACTTACTTCTGGCCACTCAGTGTAAAATTATTTCATTGTTTGGACTTGTTTTCTGTTTTTCTATGTTTATGTGTACATTAGAGTGAGTTAAGCTCATTTGGAGATTTTCCGTTTTTTTCTCCTGCCACATGATATAAACCTTAAAAATGAACATAATATCTATTTAAACTTACTTCTGGACACTCAGTGTAAAATTTTGCAGTTATTTCATTGTTTGGACTTGTTTTCTGTTTTTCTATCTTAATGTGCGCATTGCAGTGAGTTAAGCTCATTTGGAGATTTTCCATTTTTTTCTCCTGCCAAATGATATATACCTTAAAAAGTGAACATAACATCTTTACAATGTTACTTCTGGTCACTCAGTGAAAAAATGTGCAGTTATTTCATTGTTTGGACTTGTTTTCTGTTTTTCTATCTTAATGTGCGCATTGGAGTGAGTTAAGCTCATTTGGAGATTTTCCATTTTTTTCTCCTGCCACATGCTATAAACCTTAAAAAGTGAACATAACATCTTTACAATGTTACTTCTGGACACTCAGTGTAAAATTGTGCAATTATTTCATTGTTTGGACTTGTTTTCTGTTTTCCTATCTTAATGTGCACATTGGAGTGAGTTAAGCTCATTTGGAGATTTTCCATTTTTTTCTCCTGCCACATGATATAAACCTTAAAAAGTGAACATAACATCTTTACAATGTTACTTTTGGACACTCAGTGTAAAATTGTGCAGTTATTTCATTGTTTGGACTTGTTTTCTGTTTTTCTATCTTAATGTGCGCATTGCAGTGAGTTAAGCTCATTTGGAGATTTTCCATTTTTTTCTCCTGCCACATGATATAAACCTTAAAAAGTGAACATAACATCTTTACAATGTTACTTCTGGACACTCAGTGTAAAATTGTGCAGTTATTTCATTGTTTGGACTTGTTTTCTGTTTTTCTATCTTAATGTGCGCATTGCAGTGAGTTAAGCTCATTTGGAGATTTTCCATTTTTTTCTCCTGCCAAATGATATAAACCTTAAAAATGAACATAATATCTATTTAAACTTACTTCTGGCCACTCAGTGTAAAATTTTGCAATTATTTCATTGTTTGAACTTGTTTTCTGTTTTTCTATGTCAACGTGCACATTGGAGTGAATTAAGCTCATTTGGAGATTTTCCATTTTTTTCTCCTGCCACATGATATAAACCTTAAAAAGTGAACATAACATCTTTACAATGTTACTTCTGGACACTCAGTGTAAAATGTTGCAATTATTTCATTGTTTGGACTTGTTTTGTGTTTTTCTATCTTAATGTGCGCATTGGAGTGAGTTAAGCTCATTTGGAGATTTTCCATTTTTTTCTCCTGCCACATGATATAAACCTTAAAAAGTGAACATAACATCTTTACAATGTTACTTCTGGCCACTCAGTGTAAAATTGTGCAGTTATTTCATTGTTTGGACTTGTTTTCTGTTTTTCTATCTTAATGTGCGCATTGGAGTGAGTTAAGCTCATTTGGAGATTTTCCATTTTTTTCTCCTGCCACATGATATAAACCTTAAAAAGTGAACATAACATCTTTACAATGTTACTTCTGGACACTCAGTGTAAAATGTTGCAATTATTTCATTGTTTGGACTTGTTTTGTGTTTTTCTATCTTAATGTGCGCATTGGAGTGAGTTAAGCTCATTTGGAGATTTTCCATTTTTTTCTCCTGCCACATGATATAAACCTTAAAAAGTGAACATAACATCTTTACAATGTTACTTCTGGCCACTCAGTTTAAAATTGTGCAGTTATTTCATTGTTTGGACTTGTTTTCTGTTTTTCTATCTTAATGTGCGCATTGCAGTGAGTTAAGCTCATTTGGAGATTTTCCATTTTTTTCTCCTGCCAAATGATATAAACCTTAAAAATGAACATAATATCTATTTAAACTTACTTCTGGCCACTCAGTGTAAAATTTTGCAATTATTTCATTGTTTGGACTTGTTTTCTGCTCTTCTATGTTTATGTGTACATTAGAGTGAGTTAAGCTCATTTGGAGATTTTCCGTTTTTTTCTCCTGCCACATGATATAAACCTTAAAAATGAACATAATATCTATTTAAACTTACTTCTGGCCACTCAGTGTAAAATTTTGCAATTATTTCATTGTTTGGACTTGTTTTCTGTTTTTCTATCTTAATGTGCGCATTGCAGTGAGTTAAGCTCATTTGGAGATTTTCCATTTTTTTCTCCTGCAAAATGATATAAACCTTAAAAAGTGAACATAACATCTTTACAATGTTACTTCTGGCCACTCAGTGTAAAATTTTGCAATTGTTTCATTGTTTGGACTTGTTTTTCTGTTTTTCTATCTTAATGTGCGCATTGCAGTGAGTTAAGCTCATTTGGAGATTTTCCATTTTTTTCTCCTGCCAAATGATATAAACCTTAAAAATGAACATAATATCTATTTAAACTTACTTCTGGCCACTCAGTGTAAAATTTTGCAATTATTTCATTGTTTGGACTTGTTTTCTGTTTTTCTATGTCAACGTGCACATTGGAGTGAGGTAAGCTCATTTGGAGATTTTCCATTTTTTTCTCCTGCCACATGATATAAACCTTAAAAAGTGAACATAACATCTTTACAATGTTACTTCTGGACACTCAGTGTAAAATGTTGCAATTATTTCATTGTTTGGACTTGTTTTCTGTTTTTCTATGTTTATGTGTACATTAGAGTGAGTTAAGCTCATTTGGAGATTTTCCGTTTTTTTCTCCTGCCACATGATATAAACCTTAAAAATGAACATAATATCTATTTGAACTTACTTCTGGACACTCAGTGTAAAATTTTGCAGTTATTTCATTGTTTGGACTTGTTTTCTGTTTTTCTATCTTAATGTGCGCATTGCAGTGAGTTAAGCTCATTTGGAGATTTTCCATTTTTTTCTCCTGCCACATGATATAAACCTTAAAAAGTGAACATAACATCTTTACAATGTTACTTTTGGACACTCAGTGTAAAATTGTGCAGTTATTTCATTGTTTGGACTTGTTTTCTGTTTTTCTATCTTAATGTGCGCATTGGAGTGAGTTAAGCTCATTTGGAGATTTTCCATTTTTTTCTCCTGCCACATGATATAAACCTTAAAAAGTGAACATAACATCTTTACAATGTTACTTCTGGCCACTCAGTGTAAAATTGTGCAGTTATTTCATTGTTTGGACTTGTTTTCTGTTTTTCTATCTTAATGTGCGCATTGGAGTGAGTTAAGCTCATTTGGAGATTTTCCATTTTTTTCTCCTGCCAAATGATATAAACCTTAAAAATGAACATAATATCTATTTAAACTTACTTCTGGCCACTCAGTGTAAAATTTTGCAATTATTTCATTGTTTGAACTTGTTTTCTGTTTTACTATGTCAACGTGCACATCGGAGTGAGTTAAGCTCATTTGGAGATTTTCCATTTTTTTCTCCTGCCACATGATATAAACCTTAAAAAGTGAACATAACATCTTTACAATGTTACTTCTGGACACTCAGTGTAAAATGTTGCAATTATTTCATTGTTTGGACTTGTTTTCTGTTTTTCTATGTTTATGAGTACATTAGAGTGAGTTAAGCTCATTTGGAGATTTTCCGTTTTTTTCTCCTGCCACATGATATAAACCTTAAAAATGAACATAGTATCTATTTAAACTTACTTCTGGACACTCAGTGTAAAATTTTGCAGTTATTTCATTGTTTGGACTTGTTTTCTTTTTTTCTATCTTAATGTGCGCATTGGAGTGAGTTAAGCTCATTTGGAGATTTTCCATTTTTTTCTCCTGCCACATGATATAAACCTTAAAAAGTGAACATAACATCTTTACAATGTTACTTCTGGCCACTCAGTGTAAAATTGTGCAGTTATTTCATTGTTTGGACTTGTTTTCTGTTTTTCTATCTTAATGTGCACATTGCAGTGAGTAAAGCTCATTTGGAGATTTTCCATTTTTTTCTCCTGCCACATGATATAAACCTTAAAAAGTGAACATAACATCTTTACAATGTTACTTCTGGACATTCAGTGTAAAATTGTGCAGTTATTTCATTGTTTGGACTTGTTTTCTGTTTTTCTATCTTAATGTGCGCATTGCAGTGAGTTAAGCTCATTTGGAGATTTTCCATTTTTTTCTCCTGCCAAATGATATAAACCTTAAAAATGAACATAATATCTATTTAAACTTACTTCTGGCCACTCAGTGTAAAACTTTGCAATTATTTCATTGTTTGAACTTGTTTTCTGTTTTTCTATGTCAACGTGCACATTGGAGTGAGTTAAGCTCATTTGGAGATTTTCCATTTTTTTCTCCTGCCACATGATATAAACCTTAAAAAGTGAACATAACATCTTTACAATGTTACTTCTGGACACTCAGTGTAAAATGTTGCAATTATTTCATTGTTTGGACTTGTTTTGTGTTTTTCTATCTTAATGTGCGCATTGGAGTGAGTTAAGCTCATTTGGAGATTTTCCATTTTTTTCTCCTGCCACATGATATAAACCTTAAAAAGTGAACATAACATCTTTACAATGTTACTTCTGGCCACTCAGTTTAAAATTGTGCAGTTATTTCATTGTTTGGACTTGTTTTCTGTTTTTCTATCTTAATGTGCGCATTGCAGTGAGTTAAGCTCATTTGGAGATTTTCCATTTTTTTCTCCTGCCAAATGATATAAACCTTAAAAATGAACATTATATCTATTTAAACTTACTTCTGGCCACTCAGTGTAAAATTATTTCATTGTTTGGACTTGTTTTCTGTTTTTCTATGGTTATGTGTACATTAGAGTGAGTTAAGCTCATTTGGAGATTTTCCGTTTTTTTCTCCTGCCACATGATATAAACCTTAAAAATGAACATAATATCTATTTAAACTTAATTCTGGACACTCAGTGTAAAATTTTGCAGTTATTTCATTGTTTGGACTTGTTTTCTGTTTTTCTATCTTAATGTGCGCATTGCAGTGAGTTAAGCTCATTTGGAGATTTTCCATTTTTTTCTCCTGCCAAATGATATAAACCTTAAAAAGTGAACATAACATCTTTACAATGTTACTTCTGGTCACTCAGTGAAAAAATGTGCAGTTATTTCATTGTTTGGACTTGTTTTCTGTTTTTCTATCTTAATGTGCGCATTGGAGTGAGTTAAGCTCATTTGGAGATTTTCCATTTTTTTCTCTTGCCACATGCTATAAACCTTAAAAAGTGAACATAACATCTTTACAATGTTACTTCTGGACACTCAGTGTAAAATTGTGCAATTATTTCATTGTTTGGACTTGTTTTCTGTTTTCCTATCTTAATGTGCACATTGGAGTGAGTTAAGCTCATTTGGAGATTTTCCATTTTTTTCTCCTGCCACATGATATAAACCTTAAAAAGTGAACATAACATCTTTACAATGTTACTTCTGGACACTCAGTGTAAAATTGTGCAGTTATTTCATTGTTTGGACTTGTTTTCTGTTTTTCTATCTTAATGTGCGCATTGGAGTGAGTTAAGCTCATTTGGAGATTTTCCATTTTTTTCTCCTGCCACATGATATAAACCTTAAAAAGTGAACATAACATCTTTACAATGTTTCTTCTGGAGACTCAGTGTAAAATTGTGCAGTTATTTCATTGTTTGGACTTGTTTTCTGTTTTTCTATCTTAATGTGCGCATTGCAGTGAGTTAAGCTCATTTGGAGATTTTCCATTTTTTTCTCCTGCCACATGATATAAACCTTAAAAAGTGAACATAACATCTTTACAATGTTACTTCTGGACACTCAGTGTAAAATTGTGCAGTTATTTCATTGTTTGGACTTGTTTTCTGTTTTTCTATCTTAATGTGCGCATTGCAGTGAGTTAAGCTCATTTGGAGATTTTCCATTTTTTTCTCCTGCCGCATGATATAAACCTTAAAAATGAACATAATATCTATTTAAACTTACTTCTGGCCACTCAGTGTAAAATTTTGCAATTATTTCATTGTTTGAACTTGTTTTCTGTTTTTCTATGTCAACGTGCACATTGGAGTGAATTAAGCTCATTTGGAGATTTTCCATTTTTTTCTCCTGCCACATGATATAAACCTTAAAAAGTGAACATAACATCTTTACAATGTTACTTCTGGACACTCAGTGTAAAATGTTGCAATTATTTCATTGTTTGGACTTGTTTTGTGTTTTTCTATCTTAATGTGCGCATTGGAGTGAGTTAAGCTCATTTGGAGATTTTCCATTTTTTTCTCCTGCCACATGATATAAACCTTAAAAAGTGAACATAACATCTTTACAATGTTACTTCTGGCCACTCAGTGTAAAATTGTGCAGTTATTTCATTGTTTGGACTTGTTTTCTGTTTTTCTATCTTAATGTGCGCATTGGAGTGAGTTAAGCTCATTTGGAGATTTTCCATTTTTTTCTCCTGCCACATGATATAAACCTTAAAAAGTGAACATAACATCTTTACAATGTTACTTCTGGCCACTCAGTGTAAAATTGTGCAGTTATTTCATTGTTTGGACTTGTTTTCTGTTTTTCTATCTTAATGTGCGCATTGGAGTGAGTTAAGCTCATTTGGAGATTTTCCATTTTTTTCTCCTGCCACATGATATAAACCTTAAAAAGTGAACATAACATCTTTACAATGTTACTTCTGGACACTCAGTGTAAAATTGTGCAGTTATTTCATTGTTTGGACTTGTTTTCTGTTTTTCTATCTTAATGTGCGCATTGCAGTGAGTTAAGCTCATTTGGAGATTTTCCATTTTTTTCTCCTGCCAAATGATATAAACCTTAAAAATGAACATAATATCTATTTAAACTTACTTCTGGCCACTCAGTGTAAAATTTTGCAATTATTTCATTGTTTGAACTTGTTTTCTGTTTTTCTATGTCAACGTGCACATTGGAGTGAGTTAAGCTCATTTGGAGATTTTCCATTTTTTTCTCCTGCCACATGATATAAACCTTAAAAAGTGAACATAACATCTTTACAATGTTACTTCTGGACACTCAGTGTAAAATGTTGCAATTATTTCATTGTTTGGACTTGTTTTCTGTTTTTCTATGTTTATGTGTACATTAGAGTGAGTTAAGCTCATTTGGAGATTTTCCGTTTTTTTCTCCTGCCACATGATATAAACCTTAAAAATGAACATAATATCTATTTAAACTTACTTCTGGACACTCAGTGTAAAATTGTGCAGTTATTTCATTGTTTGGACTTGTTTTCTGTTTTTCTATCTTAATGTGCGCATTGCAGTGAGTTAAGCTCATTTGGAGATTTTCCATTTTTTTCTCCTGCCAAATGATATAAACCTTAAAAATGAACATAATATCTATTTAAACTTACTTCTGGCCACTCAGTGTAAAATTTTGCAATTATTTCATTGTTTGGACTTGTTTTCTGTTTTTCTATGTCAACGTGCACATTGGAGTGAGGTAAGCTCATTTGGAGATTTTCCATTTTTTTCTCCTGCCACATGATATAAACCTTAAAAAGTGAACATAACATCTTTACAATGTTACTTCTGGACACTCAGTGTAAAATGTTGCAATTATTTCATTGTTTGGACTTGTTTTCTGTTTTTCTATGTTTATGTGTACATTAGAGTGAGTTAAGCTCATTTGGAGATTTTGCGTTTTTTTCTCCTGCCACATGATATAAACCTTAAAAAGTGAACATAACATCTTTACAATGTTACTTCTGGACACTCAGTGTAAAATTGTGCAGTTATTTCATTGTTTGGACTTGTTTTCTGTTTTTCTATCTTAATGTGCGCATTGGAGTGAGTTAAGCTCATTTGGAGATTTTCCATTTTTTTCTCCTGCCACATGATATAAAACTTAAAAAGTGAACATAACATCTTTACAATGTTACTTCTGGCCACTCAGTGTAAAATTTTGCAATTATTTCATTGTTTGGACTTGTTTTTCTGTTTTTCTATCTTAATGTGCGCATTGGAGTGAGTTAAGCTCATTTGGAGATTTTCCATTTTTTTCTCCTGCCACATGATATAAAACTTAAAAAGTGAACATAACATCTTTACAATGTTACTTCTGGCCACTGCGCATTGCAGTGAGTTAAGCTCATTTGGAGATTTTCCATTTTTTTCTCCTGCCAAATGATATAAACCTTAAAAAGTGAACATAACATCTTTACAATGTTACTTCTGGACACTCAGTGTAAAATTGTGCAGTTATTTCATTGTTTGGACTTGTTTTCTGTTTTTCTATCTTAATGTGCGCATTGGAGTGAGTTAAGCTCATTTGGAGATTTTCCATTTTTTTCTCCTGCCAAATGATATAAACCTTAAAAATGAACATAATATCTATTTAAACTTACTTCTGGCCACTCAGTGTAAAATTTTGCAATTATTTCGTTGTTTGGACTTGTTTTCTGTTTTTCTATGTCAACGTGCACATTGGAGTGAGGTAAGCTCATTTGGAGATTTTCCATTTTTTTCTCCTGCCACATGATATAAACCTTAAAAAGTGAACATAACATCTTTACAATGTTACTTCTGGACACTCAGTGTAAAATGTTGCAATTATTTCATTGTTTGGACTTGTTTTCTGTTTTTCTATGTTTATGTGTACATTAGAGTGAGTTAAGCTCCAAACAATGAAATAACTGCACAATTTTACACTGAGTGTCCAGAAGTAACATTGTAAAGATGTTATGTTCACTTTTTAAGGTTTATATCATGTGGCAGGAGAAAAAAATGGAAAATCTCCAAATGAGCTTAACTCACTCCAATGCGCACATTAAGATAGAAAAACAGAAAACAAGTCCAAACAATGAAATAATTGCAAAATTTTACACTGAGTGGCCAGAAGTAAGTTTAAATAGATATTATATTCATTTTTAAGGTTTATATCATTTGGCAGGAGAAAAAAATGGAAAATCTCCAAATGAGCTTAACTCACTGCAATGCGCACATTAAGATAGAAAAACAGAAAACAAGTCCAAACAATGAAATAACTGCACAATTTTTCACTGAGTGGCCAGAAGTAAGTTTAAATAGATATTATGTTCATTTTTTAGGTTTATATCATGTGGCAGGAGAAAAAAACGGAAAATCTCCAAATGAGCTTAACTCACTCTAATGTACACATAAACATAGAAAAACAGAAAACAAGTCCAAACAATGAAATAATTGCAACATTGTTTTCTGCTTTTCTATGTTTATGTGTACATTAGAGTGAGTTAAGCTCATTTGGAGATTTTCCGTTTTTTTCTCCTGCCACATGATATAAACCTTAAAAATGAACATAATATCTATTTAAACTTACTTCTGGCCACTCAGTGTAAAATTTTGCAATTATTTCATTGTTTGGACTTGTTTTCTGTTTTTCTATCTTAATGTGCGCATTGCAGTGAGTTAAGCTCATTTGGAGATTTTCCATTTTTTTCTCCTGCCAAATGATATAAACCTTAAAAAGTGAACATAACATCTTTACAATGTTACTTCTGGCCACTCAGTGTAAAATTTTGCAATTATTTCATTGTTTGGACTTGTTTTTCTGTTTTTCTATCTTAATGTGTGCATTGCAGTGAGTTAAGCTCATTTGGAGATTTTCCATTTTTTTCTCCTGCCAAATGATATAAACCTTAAAAATGAACATAATATCTATTTAAACTTACTTCTGGCCACTCAGTGTAAAATTTTGCAATTATTTCATTGTTTGGACTTGTTTTCTGTTTTTCTATGTCAACGTGCACATTGGAGTGAGGTAAGCTCATTTGGAGATTTTCCATTTTTTTCTCCTGCCACATGATATAAACCTTAAAAAGTGAACATAACATCTTTACAATGTTACTTCTGGACACTCAGTGTAAAATGTTGCAATTATTTCATTGTTTGGACTTGTTTTCTGTTTTTCTATGTTTATGTGTACATTAGAGTGAGTTAAGCTGATTTGGAGATTTTCCGTTTTTTTCTCCTGCCACATGATATAAACCTTAAAAATGAACATAATATCTATTTGAACTTACTTCTGGACACTCAGTGTAACATTTTGCAGTTATTTCATTGTTTGGACTTGTTTTCTGTTTTTCTATCTTAATGTGCGCATTGCAGTGAGTTAAGCTCATTTGGAGATTTTCCATTTTTTTCTCCTGCCACATGATATAAACCTTAAAAAGTGAACATAACATCTTTACAATGTTACTTCTGGCCACTCAGTGTAAAATTGTGCAGTTATTTCATTGTTTGGACTTGTTTTCTGTTTTTCTATCTTAATGTGCACATTGCAGTGAGTAAAGCTCATTTGGAGATTTTCCATTTTTTTCTCCTGCCACATGATATAAACCTTAAAAAGTGAACATAACATCTTTACAATGTTACTTCTGGACATTCAGTGTAAAATTGTGCAGTTATTTCATTGTTTGGACTTGTTTTCTGTTTTTCTATCTTAATGTGCGCATTGCAGTGAGTTAAGCTCATTTGGAGATTTTCCATTTTTTTCTCCTGCCAAATGATATAAACCTTAAAAATGAACATAATATCTATTTAAACTTACTTCTGGCCACTCAGTGTAAAACTTTGCAATTATTTCATTGTTTGAACTTGTTTTCTGTTTTTCTATGTCAACGTGCACATTGGAGTGAGTTAAGCTCATTTGGAGATTTTCCATTTTTTTCTCCTGCCACATGATATAAACCTTAAAAAGTGAACATAACATCTTTACAATGTTACTTCTGGACACTCAGTGTAAAATGTTGCAATTATTTCATTGTTTGGACTTGTTTTGTGTTTTTCTATCTTAATGTGCGCATTGGAGTGAGTTAAGCTCATTTGGAGATTTTCCATTTTTTTCTCCTGCCACATGATATAAACCTTAAAAAGTGAACATAACATCTTTACAATGTTACTTCTGGCCACTCAGTTTAAAATTGTGCAGTTATTTCATTGTTTGGACTTGTTTTCTGTTTTTCTATCTTAATGTGCGCATTGCAGTGAGTTAAGCTCATTTGGAGATTTTCCATTTTTTTCTCCTGCCAAATGATATAAACCTTAAAAATGAACATTATATCTATTTAAACTTACTTCTGGCCACTCAGTGTAAAATTATTTCATTGTTTGGACTTGTTTTCTGTTTTTCTATGGTTATGTGTACATTAGAGTGAGTTAAGCTCATTTGGAGATTTTCCGTTTTTTTCTCCTGCCACATGATATAAACCTTAAAAATGAACATAATATCTATTTAAACTTAATTCTGGACACTCAGTGTAAAATTTTGCAGTTATTTCATTGTTTGGACTTGTTTTCTGTTTTTCTATCTTAATGTGCGCATTGCAGTGAGTTAAGCTCATTTGGAGATTTTCCATTTTTTTCTCCTGCCAAATGATATAAACCTTAAAAAGTGAACATAACATCTTTACAATGTTACTTCTGGTCACTCAGTGAAAAAATGTGCAGTTATTTCATTGTTTGGACTTGTTTTCTGTTTTTCTATCTTAATGTGCGCATTGGAGTGAGTTAAGCTCATTTGGAGATTTTCCATTTTTTTCTCTTGCCACATGCTATAAACCTTAAAAAGTGAACATAACATCTTTACAATGTTACTTCTGGACACTCAGTGTAAAATTGTGCAATTATTTCATTGTTTGGACTTGTTTTCTGTTTTCCTATCTTAATGTGCACATTGGAGTGAGTTAAGCTCATTTGGAGATTTTCCATTTTTTTCTCCTGCCACATGATATAAACCTTAAAAAGTGAACATAACATCTTTACAATGTTACTTCTGGACACTCAGTGTAAAATTGTGCAGTTATTTCATTGTTTGGACTTGTTTTCTGTTTTTCTATCTTAATGTGCGCATTGGAGTGAGTTAAGCTCATTTGGAGATTTTCCATTTTTTTCTCCTGCCACATGATATAAACCTTAAAAAGTGAACATAACATCTTTACAATGTTACTTCTGGAGACTCAGTGTAAAATTGTGCAGTTATTTCATTGTTTGGACTTGTTTTCTGTTTTTCTATCTTAATGTGCGCATTGCAGTGAGTTAAGCTCATTTGGAGATTTTCCATTTTTTTCTCCTGCCACATGATATAAACCTTAAAAAGTGAACATAACATCTTTACAATGTTACTTCTGGACACTCAGTGTAAAATTGTGCAGTTATTTCATTGTTTGGACTTGTTTTCTGTTTTTCTATCTTAATGTGCGCATTGCAGTGAGTTAAGCTCATTTGGAGATTTTCCATTTTTTTCTCCTGCCGCATGATATAAACCTTAAAAATGAACATAATATCTATTTAAACTTACTTCTGGCCACTCAGTGTAAAATTTTGCAATTATTTCATTGTTTGAACTTGTTTTCTGTTTTTCTATGTCAACGTGCACATTGGAGTGAATTAAGCTCATTTGGAGATTTTCCATTTTTTTCTCCTGCCACATGATATAAACCTTAAAAAGTGAACATAACATCTTTACAATGTTACTTCTGGACACTCAGTGTAAAATGTTGCAATTATTTCATTGTTTGGACTTGTTTTGTGTTTTTCTATCTTAATGTGCGCATTGGAGTGAGTTAAGCTCATTTGGAGATTTTCCATTTTTTTCTCCTGCCACATGATATAAACCTTAAAAAGTGAACATAACATCTTTACAATGTTACTTCTGGCCACTCAGTGTAAAATTGTGCAGTTATTTCATTGTTTGGACTTGTTTTCTGTTTTTCTATCTTAATGTGCGCATTGGAGTGAGTTAAGCTCATTTGGAGATTTTCCATTTTTTTCTCCTGCCACATGATATAAACCTTAAAAAGTGAACATAACATCTTTACAATGTTACTTCTGGCCACTCAGTGTAAAATTGTGCAGTTATTTCATTGTTTGGACTTGTTTTCTGTTTTTCTATCTTAATGTGCGCATTGGAGTGAGTTAAGCTCATTTGGAGATTTTCCATTTTTTTCTCCTGCCACATGATATAAACCTTAAAAAGTGAACATAACATCTTTACAATGTTACTTCTGGACACTCAGTGTAAAATTGTGCAGTTATTTCATTGTTTGGACTTGTTTTCTGTTTTTCTATCTTAATGTGCGCATTGCAGTGAGTTAAGCTCATTTGGAGATTTTCCATTTTTTTCTCCTGCCAAATGATATAAACCTTAAAAATGAACATAATATCTATTTAAACTTACTTCTGGCCACTCAGTGTAAAATTTTGCAATTATTTCATTGTTTGAACTTGTTTTCTGTTTTTCTATGTCAACGTGCACATTGGAGTGAGTTAAGCTCATTTGGAGATTTTCCATTTTTTTCTCCTGCCACATGATATAAACCTTAAAAAGTGAACATAACATCTTTACAATGTTACTTCTGGACACTCAGTGTAAAATGTTGCAATTATTTCATTGTTTGGACTTGTTTTCTGTTTTTCTATGTTTATGTGTACATTAGAGTGAGTTAAGCTCATTTGGAGATTTTCCGTTTTTTTCTCCTGCCACATGATATAAACCTTAAAAATGAACATAATATCTATTTAAACTTACTTCTGGACACTCAGTGTAAAATTGTGCAGTTATTTCATTGTTTGGACTTGTTTTCTGTTTTTCTATCTTAATGTGCGCATTGCAGTGAGTTAAGCTCATTTGGAGATTTTCCATTTTTTTCTCCTGCCAAATGATATAAACCTTAAAAATGAACATAATATCTATTTAAACTTACTTCTGGCCACTCAGTGTAAAATTTTGCAATTATTTCATTGTTTGGACTTGTTTTCTGTTTTTCTATGTCAACGTGCACATTGGAGTGAGGTAAGCTCATTTGGAGATTTTCCATTTTTTTCTCCTGCCACATGATATAAACCTTAAAAAGTGAACATAACATCTTTACAATGTTACTTCTGGACACTCAGTGTAAAATGTTGCAATTATTTCATTGTTTGGACTTGTTTTCTGTTTTTCTATGTTTATGTGTACATTAGAGTGAGTTAAGCTCATTTGGAGATTTTGCGTTTTTTTCTCCTGCCACATGATATAAACCTTAAAAAGTGAACATAACATCTTTACAATGTTACTTCTGGACACTCAGTGTAAAATTGTGCAGTTATTTCATTGTTTGGACTTGTTTTCTGTTTTTCTATCTTAATGTGCGCATTGGAGTGAGTTAAGCTCATTTGGAGATTTTCCATTTTTTTCTCCTGCCACATGATATAAAACTTAAAAAGTGAACATAACATCTTTACAATGTTACTTCTGGCCACTCAGTGTAAAATTTTGCAATTATTTCATTGTTTGGACTTGTTTTTCTGTTTTTCTATCTTAATGTGCGCATTGGAGTGAGTTAAGCTCATTTGGAGATTTTCCATTTTTTTCTCCTGCCACATGATATAAAACTTAAAAAGTGAACATAACATCTTTACAATGTTACTTCTGGCCACTGCGCATTGCAGTGAGTTAAGCTCATTTGGAGATTTTCCATTTTTTTCTCCTGCCAAATGATATAAACCTTAAAAAGTGAACATAACATCTTTACAATGTTACTTCTGGACACTCAGTGTAAAATTGTGCAGTTATTTCATTGTTTGGACTTGTTTTCTGTTTTTCTATCTTAATGTGCGCATTGGAGTGAGTTAAGCTCATTTGGAGATTTTCCATTTTTTTCTCCTGCCAAATGATATAAACCTTAAAAATGAACATAATATCTATTTAAACTTACTTCTGGCCACTCAGTGTAAAATTTTGCAATTATTTCGTTGTTTGGACTTGTTTTCTGTTTTTCTATGTCAACGTGCACATTGGAGTGAGGTAAGCTCATTTGGAGATTTTCCATTTTTTTCTCCTGCCACATGATATAAACCTTAAAAAGTGAACATAACATCTTTACAATGTTACTTCTGGACACTCAGTGTAAAATGTTGCAATTATTTCATTGTTTGGACTTGTTTTCTGTTTTTCTATGTTTATGTGTACATTAGAGTGAGTTAAGCTCCAAACAATGAAATAACTGCACAATTTTACACTGAGTGTCCAGAAGTAACATTGTAAAGATGTTATGTTCACTTTTTAAGGTTTATATCATGTGGCAGGAGAAAAAAATGGAAAATCTCCAAATGAGCTTAACTCACTCCAATGCGCACATTAAGATAGAAAAACAGAAAACAAGTCCAAACAATGAAATAATTGCAAAATTTTACACTGAGTGGCCAGAAGTAAGTTTAAATAGATATTATATTCATTTTTAAGGTTTATATCATTTGGCAGGAGAAAAAAATGGAAAATCTCCAAATGAGCTTAACTCACTGCAATGCGCACATTAAGATAGAAAAACAGAAAACAAGTCCAAACAATGAAATAACTGCACAATTTTTCACTGAGTGGCCAGAAGTAAGTTTAAATAGATATTATGTTCATTTTTTAGGTTTATATCATGTGGCAGGAGAAAAAAACGGAAAATCTCCAAATGAGCTTAACTCACTCTAATGTACACATAAACATAGAAAAACAGAAAACAAGTCCAAACAATGAAATAATTGCAACATTGTTTTCTGCTTTTCTATGTTTATGTGTACATTAGAGTGAGTTAAGCTCATTTGGAGATTTTCCGTTTTTTTCTCCTGCCACATGATATAAACCTTAAAAATGAACATAATATCTATTTAAACTTACTTCTGGCCACTCAGTGTAAAATTTTGCAATTATTTCATTGTTTGGACTTGTTTTCTGTTTTTCTATCTTAATGTGCGCATTGCAGTGAGTTAAGCTCATTTGGAGATTTTCCATTTTTTTCTCCTGCCAAATGATATAAACCTTAAAAAGTGAACATAACATCTTTACAATGTTACTTCTGGCCACTCAGTGTAAAATTTTGCAATTATTTCATTGTTTGGACTTGTTTTTCTGTTTTTCTATCTTAATGTGTGCATTGCAGTGAGTTAAGCTCATTTGGAGATTTTCCATTTTTTTCTCCTGCCAAATGATATAAACCTTAAAAATGAACATAATATCTATTTAAACTTACTTCTGGCCACTCAGTGTAAAATTTTGCAATTATTTCATTGTTTGGACTTGTTTTCTGTTTTTCTATGTCAACGTGCACATTGGAGTGAGGTAAGCTCATTTGGAGATTTTCCATTTTTTTCTCCTGCCACATGATATAAACCTTAAAAAGTGAACATAACATCTTTACAATGTTACTTCTGGACACTCAGTGTAAAATGTTGCAATTATTTCATTGTTTGGACTTGTTTTCTGTTTTTCTATGTTTATGTGTACATTAGAGTGAGTTAAGCTGATTTGGAGATTTTCCGTTTTTTTCTCCTGCCACATGATATAAACCTTAAAAATGAACATAATATCTATTTGAACTTACTTCTGGACACTCAGTGTAACATTTTGCAGTTATTTCATTGTTTGGACTTGTTTTCTGTTTTTCTATCTTAATGTGCGCATTGCAGTGAGTTAAGCTCATTTGGAGATTTTCCATTTTTTTCTCCTGCCACATGATATAAACCTTAAAAAGTGAACATAACATCTTTACAATGTTACTTCTGGCCACTCAGTGTAAAATTGTGCAGTTATTTCATTGTTTGGACTTGTTTTCTGTTTTTCTATCTTAATGTGCGCATTGGAGTGAGTTAAGCTCATTTGGAGATTTTCCATTTTTTTCTCCTGCCACATGATATAAACCTTAAAAAGTGAACATAACATCTTTACAATGTTACTTCTGGCCACTCAGTGTAAAATTGTGCAGTTATTTCATTGTTTGGACTTGTTTTCTGTTTTTCTATCTTAATGTGCGCATTGGAGTGAGTTAAGCTCATTTGGAGATTTTCCATTTTTTTCTCCTGCCACATGATATAAACCTTAAAAAGTGAACATAACATCTTTACAATGTTACTTCTGGCCACTCAGTGTAAAATTGTGCAGTTATTTCATTGTTTGGACTTGTTTTCTGTTTTTCTATCTTAATGTGCGCATTGCAGTGAGTTAAGCTCATTTGGAGATTTTCCATTTTTTTCTCCTGCCACATGCTATAAACCTTAAAAAGTGAACATAACATCTTTACAATGTTACTTCTGGACACTCAGTGTAAAATTGTGCAATTATTTCATTGTTTGGACTTGTTTTCTGTTTTTCTATCTTAATGTGCACATTGGAGTGAGTTAAGCTCATTTGGAGATTTTCCGTTTTTTTCTCCTGCCACATGATATAAACCTTAAAAATGAACATAATATCTATTTGAACTTACTTCTGGACACTCAGTGTAAAATTTTGCAGTTATTTCATTGTTTGGACTTGTTTTCTGTTTTTCTATCTTAATGTGCGCATTGGAGTGAGTTAAGCTCATTTGGAGATTTTCCATTTTTTTCTCCTGCCACATGATATAAACCTTAAAAATGAACATAATATCTATTTAAACTTACTTCTGGACACTCAGTGTAAAATTGTGCAGTTATTTCATTGTTTGGACTTGTTTTCTGTTTTTCTATCTTAATGTGCGCGTTGCAGTGAGTTAAGCTCATTTGGAGATTTTCCATTTTTTTCTCCTGCCAAATGATATAAACCTTAAAAATGAACATAATATCTATTTAAACTTACTTCTGGCCACTCAGTGTAAAATTTTGCAATTATTTCATTGTTTGAACTTGTTTTCTGTTTTACTATGTCAACGTGCACATCGGAGTGAGTTAAGCTCATTTGGAGATTTTCCATTTTTTTCTCCTGCCACATGATATAAACCTTAAAAAGTGAACATAACATCTTTACAATGTTACTTCTGGACACTCAGTGTAAAATGTTGCAATTATTTCATTGTTTGGACTTGTTTTCTGCTTTTCTATGTTTATGTGTACATTAGAGTGAGTTAAGCTCATTTGGAGATTTTCCGTTTTTTTCTCCTGCCACATGATATAAATGAACATAATATCTATTTAAACTTACTTCTGGCCACTCAGTGTAAAATTTTGCAATTATTTCATTGTTTGGACTTGTTTTTAGAGTGAGTTAAGCTCATTTGGAGATTTTCCGTTTTTTTCTCCTGCCACATGATATAAATGAACATAATATCTATTTAAACTTACTTCTGGCCACTCGGTGTAAAATTTTGCAATTATTTCATTGTTTGGACTTGTTTTCTGTTTTTCTATGTCAACGTGCACATTGGAGTGAGGTAAGCTCATTTGGAGATTTTCCATTTTTTTCTCCTGCCACATGATATAAACCTTAAAAAGTGAACATAACATCTTTACAATGTTACTTCTGGACACTCAGTGTAAAATGTTGCAATTATTTCATTGTTTGGACTTGTTTTCTGTTTTTCTATGTTTATGTGTACATTAGAGTGAGTTAAGCTCATTTGGAGATTTTCCGTTTTTTTCTCCTGCCACATGATATAAACCTTAAAAATGAACATGATATCTATTTGAACTTACTTCTGGACACTCAGTGTAAAATTTTGCAGTTATTTCATTGTTTGGACTTGTTTTCTGTTTTTCTATCTTAATGTGCGCATTGCAGTGAGTTAAGCTCATTTGGAGATTTTCCATTTTTTTCTCCTGCCACATGATATAAACCTTAAAAAGTGAACATAACATCTTTACAATGTTACTTCTGGCCACTCAGTGTAAAATTGTGCAGTTATTTCATTGTTTGGACTTGTTTTCTGTTTTTCTATCTTAATGTGCGCATTGGAGTGAGTTAAGCTCATTTGGAGATTTTCCATTTTTTTCTCCTGCCACATGATATAAACCTTAAAAAGTGAACATAACATCTTTACAATGTTACTTCTGGCCACTCAGTGTAAAATTGTGCAGTTATTTCATTGTTTGGACTTGTTTTCTGTTTTTCTATCTTAATGTGCACATTGGAGTGAGTTAAGCTCATTTGGAGATTTTCCGTTTTTTTCTCCTGCCACATGATATAAACCTTAAAAAGTGAACATTACATCTTTACAATGTTACTTTTGGACACTCAGTGTAAAATTGTGCAGTTATTTCATTGTTTGGACTTGTTTTCTGTTTTTCTATCTTAATGTGCGCATTGGAGTGAGTTAAGCTCATTTGGAGATTTTCCATTTTTTTCTCCTGCCACATGATATAAACCTTAAAAAGTGAACATAACATCTTTACAATGTTACTTCTGGCCACTCAGTGTAAAATTGTGCAGTTATTTCATTGTTTGGACTTGTTTTCTGTTTTTCTATCTTAATGTGCGCATTGGAGTGAGTTAAGCTCATTTGGAGATTTTCCATTTTTTTCTCCTGCCACATGATATAAACCTTAAAAAGTGAACATAACATCTTTACAATGTTACTTCTGGCCACTCAGTGTAAAATTGTGCAGTTATTTCATTGTTTGGACTTGTTTTCTGTTTTTCTATCTTAATGTGCACATTGGAGTGAGTTAAGCTCATTTGGAGATTTTCCGTTTTTTTCTCCTGCCACATGATATAAACCTTAAAAAGTGAACATTACATCTTTACAATGTTACTTTTGGACACTCAGTGTAAAATTGTGCAGTTATTTCATTGTTTGGACTTGTTTTCTGTTTTTCTATCTTAATGTTCGCATTGCAGTGAGTAAAGCTCATTTGGAGATTTTCCATTTTTTTCTCCTGCCACATGATATAAACCTTAAAAAGTGAACATAACATCTTTACAATGTTACTTCTGGACATTCAGTGTAAAATTGTGCAGTTATTTCATTGTTTGGACTTGTTTTCTGTTTTTCTATCTTAATATGCGCATTGCAGTGAGTTAAGCTCATTTGGAGATTTTCCATTTTTTTCTCCTGCCAAATGATATAAACCTTAAAAATTAACATAATATCTATTTAAACTTACTTCTGGCCACTCAGTGTAAAACTTTGCAATTATTTCATTGTTTGAACTTGTTTTCTGTTTTTCTATGTCAACGTGCACATTGGAGTGAGTTAAGCTCATTTGGAGATTTTCCATTTTTTTCTCCTGCCACATGATATAAACCTTAAAAAGTTAACATAACATCTTTACAATGTTACTTCTGGACACTCAGTGTAAAATGTTGCAATTATTTCATTGTTTGGACTTGTTTTGTGTTTTTCTATCTTAATGTGCGCATTGGAGTGAGTTAAGCTCATTTGGAGATTTTCCATTTTTTTCTCCTGCCACATGATATAAACCTTAAAAAGTGAACATAACATCTTTACAATGTTACTTCTCGCCACTCAGTTTAAAATTGTGCAGTTATTTCATTGTTTGGACTTGTTTTCTGTTTTTCTATCTTAATGTGCGCATTGCAGTGAGTTAAGCTCATTTGGAGATTTTCCATTTTTTTCTCCTGCCAAATGATATAAACCTTAAAAATGAACATAATATCTATTTAAACTTACTTCTGGCCACTCAGTGTAAAATTTTTTCATTGTTTGGACTTGTTTTCTGTTTTTCTATGTTTATGTGTACATTAGAGTGAGTTAAGCTCATTTGGAGATTTTCCGTTTTTTTCTCCTGCCACATGATATAAACCTTAAAAATGAACATAATATCTATTTAAACTTACTTCTGGACACTCAGTGTAAAATTTTGCAGTTATTTCATTGTTTGGACTTGTTTTCTGTTTTTCTATCTTAATGTGCGCATTGCAGTGAGTTAAGCTCATTTGGAGATTTTCCATTTTTTTCTCCTGCCAAATGATATAAACCTTAAAAAGTGAACATAACATCTTTACAATGTTACTTCTGGTCACTCAGTGAAAAATTGTGCAGTTATTTCATTGTTTGGACTTGTTTTCTGTTTTTCTATCTTAATATGCGCATTGCAGTGAGTTAAGCTCATTTGGAGATTTTCCATTTTTTTCTCCTGCCAAATGATATAAACCTTAAAAATTAACATAATATCTATTTAAACTTACTTCTGGCCACTCAGTGTAAAACTTTGCAATTATTTCATTGTTTGAACTTGTTTTCTGTTTTTCTATGTCAACGTGCACATTGGAGTGAGTTAAGCTCATTTGGAGATTTTCCATTTTTTTCTCCTGCCACATGATATAAACCTTAAAAAGTTAACATAACATCTTTACAATGTTACTTCTGGACACTCAGTGTAAAATGTTGCAATTATTTCATTGTTTGGACTTGTTTTGTGTTTTTCTATCTTAATGTGCGCATTGGAGTGAGTTAAGCTCATTTGGAGATTTTCCATTTTTTTCTCCTGCCACATGATATAAACCTTAAAAAGTGAACATAACATCTTTACAATGTTACTTCTCGCCACTCAGTTTAAAATTGTGCAGTTATTTCATTGTTTGGACTTGTTTTCTGTTTTTCTATCTTAATGTGCGCATTGCAGTGAGTTAAGCTCATTTGGAGATTTTCCATTTTTTTCTCCTGCCAAATGATATAAACCTTAAAAATGAACATAATATCTATTTAAACTTACTTCTGGCCACTCAGTGTAAAATTTTTTCATTGTTTGGACTTGTTTTCTGTTTTTCTATGTTTATGTGTACATTAGAGTGAGTTAAGCTCATTTGGAGATTTTCCGTTTTTTTCTCCTGCCACATGATATAAACCTTAAAAATGAACATAATATCTATTTAAACTTACTTCTGGACACTCAGTGTAAAATTTTGCAGTTATTTCATTGTTTGGACTTGTTTTCTGTTTTTCTATCTTAATGTGCGCATTGCAGTGAGTTAAGCTCATTTGGAGATTTTCCATTTTTTTCTCCTGCCAAATGATATAAACCTTAAAAAGTGAACATAACATCTTTACAATGTTACTTCTGGTCACTCAGTGAAAAATTGTGCAGTTATTTCATTGTTTGGACTTGTTTTCTGTTTTTCTATCTAAATGTGCGCATTGGAGTGAGTTAAGCTCATTTGGAGATTTTCCATTTTTTTCTCCTGCCAAATGATATAAACCTTAAAAATGAACATAATATCTATTTAAACTTACTTCTGGCCACTCAGTGTAAAATTTTGCAATTATTTCATTGTTTGAACTTGTTTTCTGTTTTTCTATGTCAACGTGCACATTGGAGTGAATTAAGCTCATTTGGAGATTTTCCATTTTTTTCTCCTGCCACATGATATAAACCTTAAAAAGTGAACATAACATCTTTACAATGTTACTTCTGGACACTCAGTGTAAAATGTTGCAATTATTTCATTGTTTGGACTTGTTTTGTGTTTTTCTATCTTAATGTGCGCATTGGAGTGAGTTAAGCTCATTTGGAGATTTTCCATTTTTTTCTCCTGCCACATGATATAAACCTTAAAAAGTGAACATAACATCTTTACAATGTTACTTCTGGCCACTCAGTGTAAAATTGTGCAGTTATTTCATTGTTTGGACTTGTTTTCTGTTTTTCTATCTTAATGTGCGCATTGGAGTGAGTTAAGCTCATTTGGAGATTTTCCATTTTTTTCTCCTGCCGCATGATATAAACCTTAAAAAGTGAACATAACATCTTTACAATGTTACTTCTGGACACTCAGTGTAGAATTGTGCAGTTATTTCATTGTTTGGACTTGTTTTCTGTTTTTCTATCTTAATGTGCGCATTGCAGTGAGTTAAGCTCATTTGGAGATTTTCCATTTTTTTCTCCTGCCAAATGATATAAACCTTAAAAATGAACATAATATCTATTTAAACTTACTTCTGGCCACTCAGTGTAAAATGTTTTCATTGTTTGGACTTGTTTTCTGTTTTTCTATGTTTATGTGTACATTAGAGTGAGTTAAGCTCATTTGGAGATTTTCCGTTTTTTTCTCCTGCCACATGATATAAACCTTAAAAATGAACATGATATCTATTTGAACTTACTTCTGGACACTCAGTGTAAAATTTTGCAGTTATTTCATTGTTTGGACTTGTTTTCTGTTTTTCTATCTTAATGTGCGCATTGCAGTGAGTTAAGCTCATTTGGAGATTTTCCATTTTTTTCTCCTGCCACATGATATAAACCTTAAAAAGTGAACATAACATCTTTACAATGTTACTTCTGGCCTCTCAGTGTAAAATTGTGCAGTTATTTCATTGTTTGGACTTGTTTTCTGTTTTTCTATCTTAATGTGCGCATTGGAGTGAGTTAAGCTCATTTGGAGATTTTCCATTTTTTTCTCCTGCCACATGATATAAACCTTAAAAAGTGAACATAACATCTTTACAATGTTACTTCTGGCCACTCAGTGTAAAATTGTGCAGTTATTTCATTGTTTGGACTTGTTTTCTGTTTTTCTATCTTAATGTGCGCATTGCAGTGAGTTAAGCTCATTTGGAGATTTTCCATTCTTTTCTCCTGCCACATGCTATAAACCTTAAAAAGTGAACATAACATCTTTACAATGTTACTTCTGGACACTCAGTGTAAAATTGTGCAATTATTTCATTGTTTGGACTTGTTTTCTGTTTTTCTATCTTAATGTGCACATTGGAGTGAGTTAAGCTCATTTGGAGATTTTCCGTTTTTTTCTCCTGCCACATGATATAAACCTTAAAAAGTGAACATAACATCTTTACAATGTTACTTTTGGACACTCAGTGTAAAATTGTGCAGTTATTTCATTGTTTGGACTTGTTTTCTGTTTTTCTATCTTAATGTGCGCATTGGAGTGAGTTAAGCTCATTTGGAGATTTTCCATTTTTTTCTCCTGCCACATGATATAAACCTTAAAAAGTGAACATAACATCTTTACAATGTTACTTCTGGCCACTCAGTGTAAAATTGTGCAGTTATTTCATTGTTTGGACTTGTTTTCTGTTTTTCTATCTTAATGTGCGCATTGGAGTGAGTTAAGCTCATTTGGAGATTTTCCATTTTTTTCTCCTGCCAAATGATATAAACCTTAAAAATGAACATAATATCTATTTAAACTTACTTCTGGCCACTCAGTGTAAAACTTTGCAATTATTTCATTGTTTGAACTTGTTTTCTGTTTTTCTATGTCAACGTGCACATTGGAGTGAGTTAAGCTCATTTGGAGATTTTCCATTTTTTTCTCCTGCCACATGATATAAACCTTAAAAAGTGAACATAACATCTTTACAATGTTACTTCTGGACACTCAGTGTAAAATGTTGCAATTATTTCATTGTTTGGACTTGTTTTGTGTTTTTCTATCTTAATGTGCGCATTGGAGTGAGTTAAGCTCATTTGGAGATTTTCCATTTTTTTCTCCTGCCACATGATATAAACCTTAAAAAGTGAACATAACATCTTTACAATGTTACTTCTCGCCACTCAGTTTAAAATTGTGCAGTTATTTCATTGTTTGGACTTGTTTTCTGTGTTTCTATCTTAATGTGCGCATTGCAGTGAGTTAAGCTCATTTGGAGATTTTCCATTTTTTTCTCCTGCCAAATGATATAAACCTTAAAAATGAACATAATATCTATTTAAACTTACTTCTGTTCGCATTGCAGTGAGTAAAGCTCATTTGGAGATTTTCCATTTTTTTCTCCTGCCACATGATATAAACCTTAAAAAGTGAACATAACATCTTTACAATGTTACTTCTGGAGACTCAGTGTAAAATTTTGCAGTTATTTCATTGTTTGGACTTGTTTTCTGTTTTTCTATCTTAATGTGCGCATTGCAGTGAGTTAAGCTCATTTGGAGATTTTCCATTTTTTTCTCCTGCCACATGATATAAACCTTAAAAAGTGAACATAACATCTTTACAATGTTACTTCTGGACACTCAGTGTAAAATTGTGCAGTTATTTCATTGTTTGGACTTGTTTTCTGTTTTTCTATCTTAATGTGCGCATTGGAGTGAGTTAAGCTCATTTGGAGATTTTCCATTTTTTTCTCCTGCCACATGATATAAACCTTAAAAAGTGAACATAACATCTTTACAATGTTACTTCTGGACACTCAGTGTAAAATGTTGCAATTATTTCATTGTTTGGACTTGTTTTTCTGTTTTTCTATCTTAATGTGCGCATTGGAGTGAGTTAAGCTCATTTGGAGATTTTCCATTTTTTTCTCCTGCCACATGATATAAAACTTAAAAAGTGAACATAACATCTTTACAATGTTACTTCTGGCCACTGCGCATTGCAGTGAGTTAAGCTCATTTGGAGATTTTCCATTTTTTTCTCCTGCCAAATGATATAAACCTTAAAAAGTGAACATAACATCTTTACAATGTTACTTCTGGACACTCAGTGTAAAATTGTGCAGTTATTTCATTGTTTGGACTTGTTTTCTGTTTTTCTATCTTAATGTGCGCATTGCAGTGAGTTAAGCTCATTTGGAGATTTTCCATTTTTTTCTCCTGCCAAATGATATAAACCTTAAAAATGAACATAATATCTATTTAAACTTACTTCTGGCCACTCAGTGTAAAATTTTGCAATTATTTCATTGTTTGGACTTGTTTTCTGTTTTTCTATGTCAACGTGCACATTGGAGTGAGGTAAGCTCATTTGGAGATTTTCCATTTTTTTCTCCTGCCACATGATATAAACCTTAAAAAGTGAACATAACATCTTTACAATGTTACTTCTGGACACTCAGTGTAAAATGTTGCAATTATTTCATTGTTTGGACTTGTTTTCTGTTTTTCTATGTTTATGTGTACATTAGAGTGAGTTAAGCTCATTTGGAGATTTTCCGTTTTTTTCTCCTGCCACATGATATAAACCTTAAAAATGAACATCACATCTTTACAATGTTACTTCTGGACACTCAGTGTAAAATGTTGCAATTATTTCATTGTTTGGACTTGTTTTCTGTTTTTCTATGTTTATGTGCGCATTGGAGTGAGTTAAGCTCATTTGGAGATTTTCCATTTTTTTTCTCCTGCCACATGATATAAACCTTAAAAAGTGAACATAACATCTTTACAATGTTACTTCTGGACACTCAGTGTAAAATTGTGCAGTTATTTCATTGTTTGGACTTGTTTTCTGTTTTTCTATCTTAATGTGCGCATTGCAGTGAGTTAAGCTCATTTGGAGATTTTCCATTTTTTTCTCCTGCCAAATGATATAAACCTTAAAAATGAACATAATATCTATTTAAACTTACTTCTGGCCACTCAGTGTAAAATTTTGCAATTATTTCATTGTTTGGACTTGTTTTCTGTTTTTCTATGTTTATGTGTACATTAGAGTGAGTTAAGCTCATTTGGAGATTTTCCGTTTTTTCTCCTGCCACATGATATAAACCTTAAAAATGAACATAATATCTATTTAAACTTACTTCTGGACACTCAGTGTAAAATTTTGCAGTTATTTCATTGTTTGGACTTGTTTTCTGTTTTTCTATCTTAATGTGCGCATTGCAGTGAGTTAAGCTCATTTGGAGATTTTCCATTTTTTTCTCCTGCCACATGATATAAACCTTAAAAGTGAACATAACATCTTTACAATGTTACTTCTGGCCACTCAGTGTAAAATTGTGCAGTTATTTCATTGTTTGGACTTGTTTTCTGTATTTCTATCTTAATGTGCGCATTGCAGTGAGTTAAGCTCATTTGGAGATTTTCCATTTTTTTCTCCTG